>NC_050528.1:32709050-32739378 GCF_002922805.2 Oryzias melastigma
CAAACTTTTAAAGTCAGTGTTTTCAGCTGTCATATTAGCTTGAGTATTTTTACCCAGTGAACATTTCAATGTGGGCCCCATATAGTTTACATTTGGGCTGAATGTGTGGGCCCCAGGTGGGTTTGTCTGCGGGTTCCATGGTGGCTCCATCTGTGTTTGCCTAAACTGGCTCAGGTGGGGACTCAGTGGTCGGGATCCCTACACCAACCAACCACCTGGTGCAGCGTAGCGAGCTACCCGGCAGACAGTTGGGGCGGAGCCACTGTAGCCACTTGCTGATTGACAGAAAGTGATGACAATATTAGAAAGCACCAACCTAGCTCTAAACTAGCATTTCTTTTTTTCTCTTTATAGCGGTATTCTTCTTCCCTGCCCGCAATTTTCTTTCAAACAACATTAAATTTCTGTTATACACAATGTACAAAAAGTAAAGCAAGAAAAAGATGAGCTGCTCAATGACCTTCATTGTTGTTGCTTTTCTAGTCGTCGCTCTACAATGACGTAAGGACGTGCCAGCGGTCTACACCACTCATGCACCATAAATATAAACCGCTCAGTGGAAGCGAGGCTTAATAATTTGTTTTTTAGTGTTCCAAAGGTAATATATGATCATATATGTGGATATAGTTTACTCAGAACGGCTTAAGAATAGCATGATATGGGCCCTTTAAATTACAAACGGTAAATGTTAAAATTTCATGAAATATTACAGTAATATGATGCATGTTTGTATTTTGTGTTCTCATGTTGTTGTCAATCACACAATTTGGCTTTATTGTCTTTGATATAAAGATAGACAGAAAAGTTAGCTAATAGTTCAGCGTTTTAGCATATTAATGTAGTGATTAGATATTTCAAACATTGGCTTCAGGCTGTGGGTCAAACTGGAGCCAACCAGGTCTCATCCGGTGTGCACTTTATCAGCTTGGCACAGATTTGCTCCGAGACTAATTTCCTTTCAGCATGAATGTCACAAAAGTTTACACTTAATTTAAAATGAGCCGATAAATCAGGAGGCATTGATTTTTTATGCAGAAACACACTTGTCAGCTTGGATCCCAGAGTCAAAGGTAAAAGCAGCAAGTGAGCGCAGCATCCAGGAAACCATGGACCCCCTCTCCTGACTCCATGTAGACCTCATTTCAACATTTCATGAAAACATTCAGCTCAGTAGACTGCAAAATTAACACGAACAGCTTCATGATTTTCTCTGTTCTGCTCCTTTTTCCAGAGGTTTTCTTTTCCTCTGTTTGTCTGAGTTTTTTAAAACAGATTATTGTTGTAGAAAAAAATGAGAGCCTAACAACACATATTATTTATTATCTCTGCTTTGCATAAGAAGTGGCTCAATTGGAGCAACACTTCTAGACTGCCAAAAACTAAAGTAAAAAAGATGGAGATTGCAGTTGTTTCTTCCTAATTATATGAATAAAATCTCATAATTTCATAGCTTTGTTTTTGCATCATTACATTCATCCAAATCTTATTAGCTCCAGCTTTACTTCACAGAGTTCGGTTCCACTCTTGGTGTCCTAACTTTCTTTTCCTCGCGCTGCTTCCTCTGATTTATAGTTATCGGCGAGTGCAGTCCATCACGCAGACCTTACCCAGTCAGTCAGGGGGTAAGATTAATTTGATAGTGATCTGGCCGCATCTCCTTTGCTGCCACGGCAAAAATCCATTTGGCTGAAACATTTTCCCACTGATAGTGAAGCCAAGATAGCTTAGTGACAAAAAAGTCCAGGTCCTCTACTCTGCAGAAAATCATAATCTTTTCACCTGAACAGGAAACTTGAGCGAGAGATATGAGGGCCTTAAAACTTCTCCGACTTGTCTGCTGAATCATAATGAAGGTGTTTTGGTGAGGAGCGGTGGACGACAAGCAGCTCTCTCTCTTTTCGTGCATCCGTATGAAAGGAAATGAGCAAAAGCCACCTTCAATGTGTGTTTTCTTTTAAAATGAGCCATACCATGAAAAATCCACAATTTTAAGTGTTTTATACTGTTCATTTTTAACAGTAAAGAACTCCAAAGTGGTTTGACCATATTTCTGAGTATTCCTCTAAAAACCTGCACTATCAACAGCAACCCCTCCCAAACCCATAAAAACGAGCGTTTCCTCACGTGCTGATGTCACAAGGTGAGAACAGCCCCTTTCAGGAAGAATCTGCTCCGCCCCCAGGCTAACACAAACAATTTCTCCGCAAAGCTAGCAGTGATCAAGCTGCGAGAGCCCCCCACCCTCAGCTCCTGGAAAGTCGTGCAGACACTGGCTGTCTCTGTGGTGATCCAGAGTAGCGATGGCCAAGAAATGCTCATTCTGTTTGGCGTACAAGCTCCGTGCGGTGGCATCCACCAAAGGACATTCGGTGAGGATTCTGCACGACACGTTGGGTTAGATCCTGAACGAATCAAAGAATGGCGCAAGTAGATGGAGAATATTAGGAAGACGGCAGGAGAAATGGAGCAGACTATTTCCTGGTGGAGAAACGGAGAAGACTATTTCCTGGATTATTATATACTATTTATATGGATGCAGTTTACTCTGAAAGACTAAAAAAACGGTATGGCCACTTTAAGTGTGAGAAGCCCAGAAGGACATTTAAATTTACTCTGCCTGTTTGATGGGATGTTGGCCTCCTGCCGACATCGGAACATCGCATTTTATTGCGTGTCTCATTTCAGCCTCTGCGGCAGAAAGCAGTCTGCTGAAATACCTGAATTTCTGTGTCAGATATACCTCAGAAGACGAATTAAAGACTGTGCAGGAAACATGCAGTAAAATAAAGCAAAAAGATGTTGTTATGGCTTGTACCTGAAACCAATTGGTGTGTTTTGGAGAATTCTGTTGTGTTTTTCTCCTCTTGTTTTTCATTCAGGGTGCATTCTTTCATTTCTACCTCCGTTTACTGTGTCTGCACAACAAAAGTGCCACCATATCCTGTTCAATTCTTTATTTTTCATTATTAGCATGCAGTTTCATGTCAGGTCTAGGACGTCCATTGATCACTGGATGTCTTTGTGCTTTGAAATGAGATCAGAAGTCCGTTAATTAACTCTCCTCTTCCTGATCTCAGCATATGGGAGCTGATGTTCTGTTTAATGTTGATTCCCAGACGAGAGATGCCATCTGAATTCCGCGCAACACACAAGCGCACGCACTAATGAACTTATCCTGTGATAGATTAGAATGGAGCGTCTCCAGAGGGAGTCCACAAAAAGAACACAAGAAACATATAAGTGCGCCTGCTCACTTGTTTTATCCTTTGTAATCCTGCACAAACACACAGTGACACTCGTGCATTCACACACGTTTGTCGTCGAGCTTTTTCATCTAGGACAAGTGTGCCACGCTTTGTTGTTGCTGGTTTTTCTCTCCAGACAGCCGATATAAATTCACGACAAGCTTTGTGTGTTCACGCATTAGCATGAAAAACGGAAGTATGCAGAAAGTAGAAAACAGCCGGGGAAAAGAGTCTGTTTGGTGCTTAAAAGATGTTTTTGAGGGGTTGGGAACACAAACCGGCAGTGCCAAATCAAAGTGCATGAAAGCAACAAGTGTGAGTGTGCAGGAAGCTGAGAGAGGATTCAGATCAGAATGTGAACTTCTGGGTTCTGTGATGCAATGTGTGGGAGGAGGAGAGGAGGAGGCCTCCTCTGCTCCTTTGTGATGCTCTGTTGTTTGAGAACTTTGTCATCACGTGAAGCTCCACAGAACCCAAACAAACTCCTAACACTTTACTTTTCTCATAAACAAATTACATGGCGTGAAACATCTGTCAGGACTAATAATCTCTGAACTGGCCTGATGGAGCTCCCTCGACTTTGATCACTTGAAGGACAAACTGCAGAATAAAAAGGCTTCTTTCAGCCTGTTTTTGACTTCACGTTGGACAGGTTTTGACTTACCACACTTCAATGCCTTCGTTTTTTCAAAAACGACAGTGCGATTTTGAGAGATACACGCTCTGTCAAAATGCCAGTCTGGTTTTTTTTTTGAGTTGCAAAAATGTTGTGTGTTATTGTGAATACGTTAACATATATAAAATGTAGATGTGTCCAAGGTCAGGAGTTAGCATTGACACAATAAAGTTTGTTTTTAGGCGATCAAGCTGTTTTTTATGACTTGCAAACAAAGTTAGGAGTTGCAGGTAACCTATTGTAAATATGCTAACTCGGCTAACATATATTGCAGTGTCAGATTGTTTTTTATGTGTTACTAACAAGGATGGGAGTTAGAGTATACCCAGTAATGTTTGCTTTAGCAGTATCGGTCTAGGTTTTATGGTGCTGGACTGTGTAAATGTTACAAATAAGGTTGGGAGTTAGGATGGTCAAAATCACATTTGTTTTAGCTGTATCAATGTTAGGAGTTTCAGGTGTTGTAAATATGCTAACACGGCTAACATGAAGCAGTGTCAGTTTTTTATTTATTTATTTTTTTATATGTTATTAACAAGTTTGAGAGTTAGCGTATACCCAGGGATACTTGTATTAGAGGTCTGGTTTTTCACATGTTGCAAAAAATATTTAGAGTTCGAGGTATTCTAAATAAGCCTATAAGGCTAACATGTAGCGGTGTTCGACTGTGTTTATTTATTTATTTATTTTACGTGTTGCTACCAAGGTTGGGAGTTATCATAGTCACAGTAACATTTGTTTTAGCAGTATGTCGTTCTAGGTGTTACAAACAAGATTTGGTGAAGAGGTTTTGTAAACAAGCTAACACGGCTAACATTTAGCATGTTACAAACAAGTTCTAAAGTTACTGTGAATTAAGTTGATAAAGTCTGGCTCACTTATGTCCCACTCTTTTGTCTTGCTTAATGTGCCTTATAGTTCAGTGTGTCTCATGAATATAAGATTGAAAATAGAGCATTCATTGATGGAGCGCCTTACAATCTGACGCCAATCTGTCCAAAAAGAAGGAAAGAGTCCTTCCTACTGCCTTCTTTGACATTTTCAGAAAACATTGAGATACAACAAAAATGAAAATAGTAATTTATAAAAGACTCAACATTAGTTTTTAACCCTTCAACACTGGAACTATTCCTGGCTACATCTAAATAACACTATTTATTTTTTATTTTTTTTAGCTTGTCCTGTCCAACAGCTGAGCAAACAGACACGGCTGAGAGCCTCTAACACGCTATTTGACATACTGTAACTTTTTAACTGTTTGCACAATCGTGAGTTAGCTGATCCAGAAGTGAAAAGCATCTTTTCTTATCAGGTATCCGCTGTAAAGTTTTCCATAACTGCACAAAGCAGCTTTTGTCAGATACAAATCAGGTTGTGTATCAGCACAAAGCTTCCGTTTCCCATTTCAGAATCTGTTTGAATTAAGTTAATTGTGTAAACAGTCGAAGAGTTACGGAAGTGAACTCTGAAGCTGTTGAATGTTTACTCTGTGTCAAAGGGGTATAGAACTGGACTTCCTGTCGCTGAGGGTCACATGCAATATTTAGGTGAATATATATTTGCCACTGCTATGTCCTAATTGAACAAAATTGTACACATCAAGTCTGACACAATGTATTCAGATATATGAACTTTCAGAATTACTCAAAGTATTTTGCAAGTTAGGTTTGATAGCTAGACCAACTTTTCACCTATGACAGTTGTCGCTAAGGAGGTGTGGCCCTGCAAAAAGCACCCTTTGTGCCCCTAACAATTTGAATAAACTTAGGGTGTAAGAAAACAAAGCAGGCCAGAAGCTCTCTGAGGACCAGGGTTGAGGTAAAAACAACCAATGACAGTTGATCAATAAAGCATTTAGTGTATCTGCACTGACAGATCTTTAGAAACCGTCACTGTCAGCAATGTAGACACCAATGCTTGGTTGATCTTTGACCTCACCCGTCCCCAGCCAGCACTTCAACATGGGGCTCCGTCCATGTGGTTTAACTGCAGTGTTCAGGAATGGGTAACATGGGTAAGTCCGGGGATTCCTTGGTGGTGTCTCTGCTGAATGTGTGAGGTGAGGTCACTGATGGTGCACATTAGTGCTGACTTGCGTGACTTGATCTGGCTTTACAGGAATAGAGGGCACGTCCACGAGGTTAGATGCCGCTCTACGGCTTTAGTTTTCAGTGTCTCCTCTTCTGAAATTCCAACCAAGCTGGGTGGGATGGATGTGATTTAAGGACGCAGGAGGACCACCAACCTGGGTTTTCTTCTATTTCGGTTACAGCAGGAGATAAAGTTTGGCTTATGTCACAACAAACCTGTCTACATTAAGGTGGCACTCAAGTGTAACTATGGAGATAGTTGGGATAGAGCCCATCTGGGCTGATTCCACGAGTAAACACAGCTATAAAACCTATTCGGATCCCAAAGGTTCCCCATGGGTGCCCTTGTTATAGGATGCAAACAAACAGTGTCAAATGAAGCCAAACCTGGAGTGACCGTATTGACTAGAGTTTCCTCGCCAACTCAGTCATGCTCTGAAAATGGGGAATGAGGGAATGATCAACTTGTTTTGAGCAACACCACCCCAAATGAAGAGCTACTACAACTTTGGGGCTTTTCCAGGTGGAAACCAGAAACAGATGTAAGCGTGTTCCAGCATCCCCTCCAATTCAAATAGTCTGTCGGAATATTGAAATGAAATAAAACTAGACTGAGTCTTTCAAGGACTCGTGCCAAGTGTTAAGTAACAGCAGGTGAAACGATCTAAGTCACAAATGTTACTGCAGCCGTGAGACTTAAGATGCGGACGGATGCAACAAACAATTTGACTGATCTAAACAGAATTATTAATAAAATAATGTTTATTGTCTACTTAATTATTTTAATTCCAATTAAAGATACATTTTAATATAAATATTGTATAATATATATATATAAAGTCATCTGTCACCTGTTAAATTATTTTTATGGATGGTGTTGGGTCAAAGGTGTGTTGTCAAAAATGAGTTTGATGGAAAGTATATTTCTATTCTCTCTCATGTCCATCCGTCCCTCCATCCGTCCACCCATCCATCCATCATCCATCCATCCATCCATCATCCATCCATCCCTTTAGGGGTTGTGGGGTTGCCAGAGCCTGTCCCGGCCACTGTTGGGCAAACGTAGGGTACACCCTGGACAGGTCGCCAGTCTGTTGCTAGGTCACACATTCCCACCTAGAGACAATTTAGAGAAACCAATGGTGCTATGAAGCATGATTTTGGCCTGTGGGAGGAAGCCGAAAATATATATAAGTGGCCTATAAGTGAGTTTTTGAAAAGGTTTTAAAACAGAAAGAAATTGTCTGTAATAATTGTGTACTGATGCAACATACAGAGCAGGTTTGTACACATGTAAAGCCATTTTTGCCTTTTACAAAAACCCATTTTGCACAGCCAATAATGAATAGTTCTTCTCAGCACTTATCGGCTGAACTACAAACGATTGAAGCACGAAGGTCGACCTTTAGAATACAATACAAAGAGCGTCCAGCAGTGCAGACAACACCAGAGAAATGCCTGAAGTCACCTACACAGCAGGTTTCTGACGCACTCACACCTCTTAGTATGTACTGCCAAATTTAGGTCCCTGACCTCCACACTCGCCCAATTGTAAAGGATGTGTTTGTCCTTAGGTTGACAAAATAATTCTGATATTTTCTTTTCACTATTTTTTAAAGAAACGTTTAACCAAATTTAAAGCTATTCCCTGAAAGAAAAAGCTGAGTTTTTTTTTCTCCTGACATGAGCACAGTCTTCTTCTTCTTTAAATCCTCCCTTTTAGAAACTCATCTCTCCATGATCACATTTCCTCCTCCATGCCTGCACACATTCATTTGTGTGAACTACCAACAACACAATAATCACAAACAGAGGAAAAGTTTTTGCTCTTTAACTTTTTTGTTTATTAATGTCTTAAGTTCACAGAGAAAAATGAACAACGGTAGCAAAAGAATAAAAGTCCTTTTTATTGCAGCATTAAAGTGTCCTGTTGCAGAATTAGAAATTCTGATACCATGGTCCAGGTGAATACTCAATTCTGATTGGCTGTGGGATGTGGAGTAAAAAGTGATAATGCACACCTAAATAAGAAGTTACGGTCAAATAGCCCAAATGTTCTATATCACTGCATGGTTTTCTTTGAACAGACTTTTGCTTCATCTTCTGAACAAAAACAAGCAGTAAGAAGTGAACTTTTTTTATTTAACCTGTCATGACAATCAACATATATATATTGCTATCCTTTGCCGCTGCAGTCGAGGTTCAGCGGTGCGTTGTCTTGTTACTGTGACAACATGCTGCACCACATGTCAAATAGTCCGCTTTTGGTGGAAAAAGAATCTAAACCGAAATAAGAACAAGAAAAGAGCATTAAAAATCAGTTAAATATTAAATTATTTTGTAAGTGACCATAGTATAAAAAGGATAACGCCCTATTAAGTGTGCATTATCAGAAATGAACACACTTCGCAGAGGCAAGGTTCAGGCTTCCATGTGGTGCCTTAATTTCTGATACTTCACACTTCATTTGGCATTATCCTTTACACAACTGTTAGAAGTTATTCCCTCGGATCATTCAACTTCCATTCTTTCTTGGATTGTCAGTCATCACTTTACCTGAATTCCTTTTTCTGTCTGTTTGTGTGAGTTCAGAGTTGTGTAGTGTTTAACAGCTGCGACCCACAGTAACCCAGTACCGGTCTGTGGGACAGTTGGTACTGGGCTGCAAAAGAAGAAAAAACATCACCAACATGGGTTTTCTCCTGACTCTCCGGCTCCCTCCCACAGTCCAAAAGCATTCTTCAGAGGTTAAGTCAGGGATCTGCAACCTAAAGATCCATTTGATCCAGTTTCTTACTGACCAAAACCAAACGAGAGCCACAAAGTTCCACTTGCTGTTCAGAAAAATACACTTTATTTATACTTTGTAACCGTTAAACCATTTTTAAATAACGTCTCGCTTTTAGGTATTTATATTTATAAAAGTGCTATTTTTTTATTTATGTAACAATTTAAACTTTCATTACTTGTGACACAAGCACATACAAGCTCGTTTCAAAAGGAAATACATCCTGTGGCGAGTATAATGAAATTATGTGATGAGTTTCAGCTTAACTTAACTTAACTTTGCTCCATTATCTAACATGTTAAAAATGTAAACATTAACTAAAGAAAAAAGACCAAGACTAAATTATTCAAAGCAGTTTTCTTCTAAGCCAAAGAGCCACAACAGAAGGACAAAGGACTCAAGTGGCTCCAGAGCCTCAGGTTGTTGACCCCTTGGTTACTTGGTGACTTTACATTGTCCCTATAGGTGTGAATATGGGTGTGTGATTGTGGCCCTGCAATGGACTGGCGACCTGTTCAGGGTGTATCCCACCTTCACCTAATAGTAACTAGGACAGGCTCCAGCAGCATCGTAAGGGATAAAACAGATTTGGGAAATGGATGGAGGATTTTGAAGGAAGTTTTCTTTTGGGAAAGTACTGGATTCTCTCCAACGCATCCAACTCATTCTCTCTGCATGTCAAGCCACATGGCCACAGGTTGAATATCCATCTGCTACTTTCTTAGAGCACCTGACCGACCACTGAACAGAAACCGTCAAGATAAAAATGTTACAAAAAATATTTAGAAAGTTTCGTTTTTGCAGAAAAGAGTCCAAGAGGAAACAGAAAATCACTTGACATGAGTCTTTACTCCAAATATGGATTTATTGGGAAAGTCGTTCCAACATACCATAATAATAGAGCAGAATATTAAACAACCGTATGTCCAGCTGGGAAGCTGCTAATAAAATAGTTCACATTCACTTGTGGATTCATGTTATTATACTTAGACATTACCAGTTCTAGTGTCTGTGTTTTCTTTTTCGTTGCATTTAAAGAGTGAGATGAGGCTGAAGTTGGCATCTTCTGTCAAAACTTCCACTTAGACAGTTAAAGGAAAATCTGTATTACATTTTAATGGTGCCTACACAAAATGCAGTTTATAAATAAAGCTCAAAGCAGCTGCAGATAATTTTACAGAGGATGAAGAAAAACTTTGCTATTAAAAGTTAAGAGAAACTGGAAGATACAAAAAAATTAGACGAAATTTAGTCTGACATGAAGGCGGTTTGAAACAGGATCACTGGTTTGGAGTTTAAGAGTTGCAGTTTTGAGGTAAGAGCTTACATTTCTAGTTTTAAAGAAAGGAACAAAGCTTGCTGCTTGTTTCTGTTCTTGGTAAAGCTGTTCCTTCATGAGTTTTTGTCGTTTTTCTCGGCTGACTCCATCACTGCCATTGTTATCTGGCGTTTTTGTAACTGAGGAAACAGCTTCTTAGAAATGCTTTGCTGCTTTTAGCTTTCTGCTGCTTTGTGAGCATTGATTATTTTTAAAGTGGTCGGTCGCTGCGCGAGGGAACTTGTCAAGGGTGATTGCGGGGACAAGTGCTGAGGGGCGTGTGCTCTTTTCACTGTCGTTCCTAACCAAGGCAGCGACCCGGCCTCAGGTTGAGCCAAACCTGACCAAAATGTTCTTTAACTGCATTTCATCACATTCTGCAATGTTTATTTTTTCCTTACTACAAATACAAACAAAAAAAATTTGAACATTTTTTATATAAAATTTGAACTTACAAATTTCTTGAAGCATCACCAATCTATATGCATCTAATAATCAATCTAATCTACGCTACTTTAACCTTGGAGAACCCAAGAACTAGTTCCTTCTGGGCTTTAACATTAATTTGACTAATTCTTTGTTCAATTTGGATAGCATCAATTGGGCAATCTTTGGTTGTTTTGGGAGAATAAAAAAATCATTGCTTCTTACATTAGGAAAAACTGAGCTCCAAAAACCATGTTTTCTATTACCTCAAATGTATTTTGCTAAACTTTATGAAAAAAGGTTCTTATTGTGTAAAATTGTCTAATTGTTTATTCTGTGCATGGATGAAAAACATTAATGAGAATTTGTACATTTCTAGTGATATCCAACTTTACAGTAGCTAGGTTACTAGCTAGACAGCTAGATGGTAGTATCTAGAATGTTTAAATCTCAATTTAAAAGTAAAAAGTTTTCAGATTTTTCTGCTAGCTAGCTAGTTAGATAGATCCCATGTGTTCTCCAGGGTTAAAAAACATGTCAAACTCTCCAAAAATAGAATTTAAACTAAATAAAACTTCTTCACCTTTCGGGGTCACCACAGCGTAACAGCACCCACTGTTCCACATCAGTGATTTGTCAGAGTTTTTACGCCGGACGCCCTTCCTGACACAACCTTGTACTTGAGGGGCACAGGGACCCAGCTAGGCAGCAGCGTCAAGGGTCTTTCCTAGGGACCCAATCTGGATGGAGATCAGTGGACAACCCTGGGATTGAACCCAGGGCTCCTGCATGCAAACCCTATACTTGGCCCACTGAGCCATCCAGTCACCACATGCACACCACATGCATGTTATGTTTTTAAAAGATTTTAAGTCCAGACACCATTTGAAAACAAAATCACTTGGTTGAATGAGAACTTTGATTGACATTTGTTTTGTTTTGTCTTCAGACATGTTTTTTTTTTTTTGTCATGGATTATCACTACTCACTATTTAGTGTGTTTGTCATCTTCTAGTGCTTTCCAAATCTACAATTCCAAAATCAAGTGCCCTAGAAATTTCCTAGAAGTCTTTTCGAGGAACTAGTTAGCATCAATACTTAACTTTAACGAATATAGACCACAATGCATTGCGGTCAAACAATTTTTACGAAGAAAACGTGTTTAAATGTAATTTTTTAATAAACCATCCACATTTTCATCATCAGAACACAGTGGAGTCACGAATGTTAGAATTGATTTTATTTTCTCATTGTGAAATCAGTGACATCATATCTAAACCATATCCAAACCCTAAATTTAACTTTTTTTTTGTCTGTTAAACTCTATAAATGGGGCTTTGAAAGTGCTGTCTGTTGGTCATTGCCAAATTTTTGATATATTATTATTGAACTTGTTTAATCCTTGAAAATAGTCAAAATCCGTCTGTGTGCTGCCCCCTTAAGGGTTGAGTTGAGGTATTACAGTTGAATTTTGTGATTGGTCAAACCATGTAAGTTTCAGAAGTCCCACGTCATGATCTGCAGCTCCAGTAATGAGAACAGTCCTGCCCCTAAGCCCCGCCCCTCTGACTGGATTTTCACATTTCGGCTGTGGGTGGAGTCAGCCTCCAACTTGCTTGTCCTTGTTATCCAACTTGTTATCCTTTAAAAAAAGAAATAAAAGTAGTGAGCATGGTGTCCAAATTGCTTTTAAAATCCAGGGCACTGGATAGTCTTGCACTATCTAGTTTTTAGCCATTAGGGATTGGGGGGAATTTGGACATTGTGAAACATTTGTGTGCTCTCTCTGTCTCAGGTTCATGTTCTCAACGATCCACAGCTGTCATCATTTAAGGTAATCATCCTCTTTGTATTTAATGATCTGGCTTGCAGCTCATCTGGTTTGTCTCCTTTTTGTATCTCTGTTGGTTTCATGGTTTTGTTTGTTTTTTTTTAAACTTCTGACTTCCTGGGCTCCTCCATTTTGGGTCCTACACCAATGATGTCATCCGTGTCAGGTGAGTTAAAACAAACAATGCACTGATGATTGTAACTGTATATACTGCTGCATTTTAACAATCTGTACCACTGCTGATGTCTGTGTGATGTGCATTCAATAGATGTTGATGTATTGACTGGAACCCAGTAGATTGGGCTGCCAGTACATTAACCTCTGTGAGCTGCTCCACAGTTCTTTCCCATGATGCCCAGCTGTGCGATCAATAGAGGCCCAGACTCTTGACATTTGATGTTTTGGCTGTGTGTGTGTGCAGCCGCGGTGTCGATCAGCAGTTTCATTACCTTTCTCCAGGATTGCTTCACATATGGGTAAATGTTTATCACGGAGCAGTGCTGCACGACTGCACCGTTTATGCAAATGCGGCTCTTCTTGGGAGAGGGTTAAACAAACAGCTGTTGTCTCAAGGTCAGAGAGCTCCGATGTCTTATTTAGTCTGAAATGAGAAATCTTCTTCATCTAACAAGCACAGTGAGCGCGGAGTCGGTCTGGCTTTGCTCACATGGTGCAGTGATTAAACGTGATGGAAACTTTCAGAAAGATTGAAGGGAAAAAGCCTCATCTGACAGGCGGACGAGCTTTACATTCTGCCTGGAGCTGAGTTTATTTATTCATTTATTTATTATTTTTATTTAATCATAAATCTGTAGACTATCTGACATAAAGCTTTTTTCCCCTCTTAAGTCAACGATCTTTATATAAAAGGAAGCAAATGTGGTGACATGCCTTTAATGGATGGCTTAAGGCTGCGTGGAAGCTCTTCGTCATCTTGGCTAATCCCACAGACTAATCTGGCTGTAAATGATAGACCTGTCACTGTTTGCTTCACACAGTGTCTCACGCTGTCTATTTGTGTGAAGCTGCGTCTAAACGGCTGCTTGGACGAGATATCTATTTATGTTTTTAAAGGTTTTGAACAGGAAAAAAGTCAAACCTAAATGTAATTTGCATAAGTGACGTGGTGATTTTAGAGAAGCCTCTGATTTAAACCATCAGTGTGTACTGAAGTCAAGATGACTTGTAATGACTTATTTTTAAAATGTGCAGCTCAGAAGTACAAACTTAACTAAAGTAGTGCAACTCTTGTAAAGTAAACCATATGGGAGAAATGTCCAAATGAAACATGCATATGGACTAAATTGTGCACAACTTTGCAAAAAATCTGAAGTTTTACATTTAACATTTCTGTTTTAAATATGACTTGAATTTGTTCTCAATTTGGCTTTTTCAAAATTTGATTACAAAATTTCCTTCGTTGAAATACAGTCAAAAATACATCACAGGTTACTGAGGTATAAAACATCGATACCACAAACTGTGCATGTGTATTGCGCACTGATGCTCATTTTGTTAAACTAAAATCTAATTTACAATATTGATCCCACAGCGGGCAAATTAAGTTGTTCCAATAGAATTGTTGAAAATAACAGCCATCATCTTCACTTGTTTCTCTGGTGCTCTTTGGTGGTTGCTAGGCGACAAAAGCCGATCATGTAAACAATGTAACTGCAGATGGTTTCAGTCCCAGAAGTGGTGGAAAATAGTCCAAAAAGCAGTAGGGAATACACCACTTAAACTTACTCAGTTATAAAAAGGACGATGTTCATCAAAAGATTGACAATAATAAATCAAAAACAAGGAAGCTAACTCTGAGCTTTAATAACTAGCCTATTGTTGTCCAGTTATAAAAAAGTCCTTTTGTAATTTTCATAACGTGTGCGCCAAGCCCTGAACTTTTTTCTTGGCCACTCGGACCCTGAGGAAGGGTTAGGGTTACTGTTGGTTTAATACTAGCAACCAACGACAACATTTGGTCTTGGACGCCTTTAAAATATGTGCGTGCTAAGCAACAATGTACTTCTTAAACCCCACACACCTGGTTAACAGGAATTTCCATCAGTTTTTGTGTTTGGTCGAACATAAATATGTGCAAATAACATCAATCTAAAAAAAACATCACTACAATCAAAACGCATGAGTTCCTTGGTTTTTTTAATTTTTAAATTTTTTTTTTGGTTCTGACCAAGAAATGTTTTGTTTTAGCTTTCGCTTCCTACCCTTATAAGCAATATCCAAGCTATTCAGGATTACAGGTTTGATCCAGATTCCAGATCAGAGGAGGAAAACAAAGACGTAAATGGATCTATTTGTCTGGAAGTGGATCAGAAGGGAGCTCAGCAGGGAGACTTCGGCCCGTCCATTTCATTTGCTACATCAAAAAAACAGCTTTTTCACACGGATCTGATGGGATTAAACATCTGGTTTTTTACATGATTATCAGGTTAACGAGTTGATCTCGTCTCTGTGTGGTCAGCAGGAAAATGTTTCCATTTTGTGGTATTTTAAACGGCAGTGTTTTCCTTTGAAAAACCAGAGTTTAATTTCCTGGCTTAAATAACACCGTTCACGCTGACTGTTTTTGTCCTGAAGGGCTTTTGTTGGCTTTCATGAAAGATGGTCGCTCAACAATGTAATGATGTATTCAACTCTTTCACCATGCAAGAATGCCCTGCTGTTAATTAAAGTTAGTGACAGAATACATTTGTCAAAAGCTCATCAGTCAAGCCTAAATATTAGACAAATACAATAATAGGATCAGTCATATGAGCTTTTGTCTGAGTACATGTCGCTGACACATGTTTGTGCAGCACTTCAGCTGCAGTGAAACGCCTGTATATTCTGTATGTATCTTGTGCCATCAGAGTACATTTCAGATCTATTTTAGATCTCTTTCATATTGCCTGTGATTTGTTCTTCCTTCAATATCACTGCTAAAAAGCAATTTCATGGCAGGTTGCTGGAGCTCTATTCTATCCAAGGATGAATGTTATGTTTGCGTGCGGCTTTGGAGAGCAGGGGCGCTCTGCAGGTGTGTGAGGGGGGATGATCGGCACTCCCGAGGCTTGATGTCCATTCAGGAGTGGATGTGTCCTCTGCTGCTGACTAAACTTGAGCAGCTTTAACTTGTTCCTCCCCCAAGGAAGAAATATGCAGTCATAATTTTATATACATTTGTTTGTATACAGTTGTAATTTTTTTCCACCCTGTGTCTTGTCTTTTTATGAAAATTAAATACCTCAACTATAGTGCATATGTCTGTGGTTCTGTGATAAGGGTGAGTTTCTAAATGAAATCACTTAAAATTGGACCAAAATTCCATTAATATTTCTTTAAAAAAGGGAAGAAATGTCTTAAAGGGGCCATACCATAAAAAACAGCTTAAGCTCTTAAGTATATTATACTGTTAATTTTTACCTATAAAAAAACCCCAAATTGGTATTTTGAACAATTCACACATTTCTGAGTAAACCTGCACTCTTAACAGCAGCCCCTCCCATACCTACGAAAACAAGCGGATCCTCACAATCTGACATTCCTTTCAGGAAGAGTCTGCTCTGCCAGCACAGCCCCCGGTCTAACACCAACACTTAATTTCTCCACTGAGCTAGCGGTGATCAGTAAAAAAACGTTCATTTTAAATGCAGAATATCGTATATCTTCCAGCTGTGTCCTGTCTACAATAAATCCCAGCTCAAACACACATTTGTTATATTGGACACAAAGTTTCTATGAGCCTGAGAACAGACAAATTGTCCTAAAACAACACGGCAGGAGTTAGTTGATGATCTTACATCAACTACCATAGTCACCACGGAAACCATTGGAAATACTTTACACCACAGTAATTTAACATCTTACAGTGCTCGCAAAGTCCCCCTGCTTAGAACACGTACAAACCCACATGAAGTTTGACATTGTCATGATTCAGAGAGTGACAGGGAGAAAGAACTGTGGTTATATGATACCAACGTGGAACTCTTTGGCATTAACTACACCCGTCGTGTTTGGAGGTAGAGAAATGCTGCCTATGACCCCAGAACTCCATCCCCACTGTCAAGCCTGGAGGTGGAAACATTATGTTTTGGGGATGTTTTTCTCCATGGGTTTGGGAGGATGGGCGGAGCCATGTACTATCTTTGGGTGTGTCCAAATTCAGGTGCTGCATCCTTCAAAGCCTTCCCGGTCGACGATGGCCGGGCCCTTTGTCAAGCGGTTAGAGTGGATATTGACGGCTGTGAACTTGGGCAAGTCTAGCCTATAGATCCTGTCGCCCATGAAGCTTGAAATTTTTGAGTTTTTTTGATCAAACTTTTAACTTTGGAGGTGTTGGATCAGATGTATCACACATGCTCTATTTAAGGCTGAGGCACAACATTTAAATGTGAAATTTTCTCCAAATCCGGTTCCAGCTGCACAATCAACCATTGTTGTCTGTAAATGTCCAGGTTCGAGCACAATGCATCTTGGGATATGGGCAGCATAGAAGGATACATCAGACAAATCCTTGAAATCTAAAAAAATAAGGCCGTATTTGTCGGCCGCATTTGAAGGAGTCGTCGAATTTGCACAGTCCTTGTCGCGGCGCTGTGACATGAGCGGCCAATAAATCCAGCCCAGGAAGGACGCAGCACCTGAATTTGGACACACCCTGTGTGTCTAACTTGTTTATTAAAACTTTTAACAGTTAATAGGAGATGCAATACTTATTTCCAGTGTGAGGGACATTTAAGGTTCCTTAGAATATAGCTATGGGAACAACTGCATTCCCAGCACTATGAATAGAAATGAGAATGTAACATTTGGCCATGTCTTTGTCAGGAAATGGTGGTGGAGGACACAAATGCAAGAGACCAGGCTTGGTGACTGGAACCAAACACTTACTAAAGTAACCAAAGCATGACGAAAACTCATGGAGAAACAAAAATGGTGACAGGACAAAGCAGAAGACCTGACAAGTATGAACTGAAAACTAGAGACTTAAATAGGCTGAGAGCTATTAACTGAAATGATAACAGCTGTGAGTCATTATTAACCTGGAATAGGTGTGACACTCCAAACAAAACCGCAGAACCCTTACAGTACCCCTCCCCAAAGGGAAAGATCCCAGATGCCCAAAAACCTAGGAGGATTGGGCATGGAAGAACAAAACAAGACAAGTCCAGAAAACAAAAGTTCTCCTGCTGGGTCTAAGGTGGTCAGGTCATCTGTGCTGTTATTCTACATCACTGGTTCTGTCTCCCATGGTTTTGTCATGGTTAAGTTTCAGTAAATGTTTAAGTTTCTGCCAATAAGTCTGGTCTCCTGCGTTTGGGTCTTCCACCACCATTTCCTGACAGTATCCTGAGTTCCACTAATACATTTGTTTCATTGTTGAAAAGGCCACATTCAGATGACATGATAAAAACATAAAAATTATTGTTTTAAGTTACAAAGCAGAATTGGGTCAGAAAACTTTTCTAGGCTTTTAGCCTTTTAAAGCTTAAGGTTAGATTCATCGAGTGTGAAGCTTTGGATGGAAGTCAGCGAATGACAGCCGTTAAATGTTATTCCCACGAGACAGCTGTGAGGTTCCAGGTTACAATTATACTTGTACTTCAAAGTCATCTTAGCTCAATGAAAATCACTGCAGGCAAAGTCTATTATCCCTAATAAATCTTAATCATGAACGTGTACCAGCTCTGAAAATAAAGTGTCACTAGACGATGTTAAGTCATCAGGGTGTCAAACTGACCACAATTAGCTGCTGTTGACCCATTTCTTTTATGCCCCGCGACAGCAAAAGGAGGTGCTGGCACACTCTATTACCTCTGGAATGGCAGTGGAATTGAATTAGCCTAGGGTGGCTTAAGCATGTGGGCTTATGTGAGCCTGTTAGAGGGGTGCGAGCGCGTCATCTCTCACAATCAGCCCGTCTGTGTGATGTTTCAGGGAAATCAGGCTGCAGGAGTGGCACCTCCACACTGGAAATGTATTCACTCTGGTGGTGATGGAGCGTTTGCTTGAGGCTACGAAAGGATGGAGACGAATGCACCAGAAGAACAATGAGAGGAATTTTTTCAAATTTTGTTTTGCCCCAAAACCAAAGTAGTGCTTTTTTAACCTCATTTTTCCAAAGGGCTGAGAACAAAAAATGCTAAAAAAAAAAAAAAAGTGTAAGAGAATTCAGAACATGAAATTCTATGACTGACCCAAAAAACAAAAGATATAATGAAATGTTCATATGTCCATTTTTTCAAACGTATCCAGAGCCGGCTGGCAGAGGCAGCAGCTTGAACTGTCCTCTCCATAGATCCTCAGCTAGGAGTCCCTCCAGCACGTTCAGGGTCTTCCCTGAGGCCTCCTCCCAGTGGGACATGCCCAGGAAACCTCCTCAGGGAGGTGTCCAAGGGCCACCTTAACTCAGCCCTCTCAATGTTGAAAAGAAGTGTTTGGATCCAACGTCTGATTCTTTTGGTGATTGCCCATGACTGTGTGTGACGTGGGGTCTCTGATCATATCTGACAGTGTGCTGCGGCCACAGCAATGATCAATCCATTCCAGCACATCAGTCTAAAATGGTGCTAACTAAAGCTTGTTAGTCCAGAACCCCAAATAAACAACAAACTGAACATTTTTACCAAAGTACCTGCTTATTTTTCAGACTGAGACCTTTGAGGATAGAGAATTTCCCCATTGTGGGAGTAATAAAGGATTTGATTGATTGAGTGAGTTGCAGAAAGAACTGTTCGTTTGACAATAACTTAGCAATATAACAATTAAACTTTATTTTTTTAAGTGCTTTCTATGTATTCTATGTAGGCTATTGCAGCTCAAAGTGCTTTAAAATTAAAATAAGACAACAAAATACAAGAATGTGATGATTGTGGACTTAAGTTTGGTTTTTGTCAGTTATGTTATGGGTTTTGGACATGTTACGTTTTAAATCATCCACCAGTCACATCAGTTTCAGGCTTGTCAAAATTCAAAGCTGTCTTCATTTCAGTGAATTACCATCAGTTTATTTAAGTATCTGGTTTTCAGGTCTTCCTTGTCAGGTTCTCTGCATTTTGGGTCCACAACCACTTACACACACACACACACACCCCCACACACACATGCTCCATTCATACACACACCCCATGACACCACACACAATACATACAGGCACAATAAATAGATATATAATTATAAAAGAGACATAAGGTTTGGCTCTGCTGTGAGGAAAAAGCCTTAGCAAAAATTGTTCTACCTAAATGTACTTAAGTATTCTTAGACTTGGTATACTTGAAGTTTACTTATTAAATAATATCAATATATTACAATCGGAGCTTGAGATCGACAGGCGGATTGGAGCTGCGTCCGCTATTATGCGGTCGCTGTACCGGTCCGTTGTGGTGAAAAGAGAGCTGAGCCAGAAAGCAAAGCTCTCAATTTATCGGTCGATCTTCGTTCCAGTACTTATGGTCATGAGTTCTGGGTCGTGACTGAAATTACGAGATCCCGACTACAAGCGGCTGAAATGAGTTTTCTCCGTAGAGTGGCTGGGCGCTCCCTTAGAGATCGGGTGAGAAGCTCAGTCACCCGGAGAGAGCTCGGAGTAGAGCCGGTTCTCCTCCACATCCAGAGGAGCCAGTTGAGGTGGTTCGGGCATCTGGTCCGGATGCCTCCTGGACGCCTCCCTGGTGAGGTGTTCCGGGCATGTCCCACTGGGCGGGGGCCCTGTGGAAGACCCAGGACATGCTGGAGAGACTGTTTCTCGGCTGGCCTGGGAACACCTCGGGGTCCCCCCAGAGGAGCTGGAGGAAGTGGCCGGGGAGAGGGAATTCTGTGCATCTTTGCTTAGACTGCTGCCCCCGCGACCCGGTCCCGGATGAAGAGGAGGAAGAAGATGGATGGATAGATGTTACAAACTTAAAATGGACATCTCTCTCTCCTTCAATGTCACCCGGACCGCCTACTTCCATCTCCAACCCTCCCTCCAGCCTCATTCCACTGCTGTACCCCATCTCTTCTCGCCTCTGGATTATTGTAACTTGCTGCTGTTTGGACCCCCACAAAAAGATCTTTACAAACTTCAACTGGTCCAGAACTCTGCGGCCCGCATCATCACTCAGACCCTCCTCCTTTGACTACATCACTCCTGTACTCGGGCATCTTCACTGGCTACTCATCACCCACCGGATCACCTACAAGATCCTTTTCCTGACCTATGAGGCCACACACACTCTTGAATTAACCTCATGTGTACTATTTGCTAATGAATCGGAGTCATCATTCAAGTGGAGAACTTTAAAGCAGTTCAGGCTTCCATGAAGCCATTCATTCCTGATAAAACACTTTGGTATCAGTCAGGTAATGATCTTCATAGTCACTGACAAAAAATGTAAATGTTAAATCAATTGGTACTTTTTTATTTTTAAGTTTAAATTATTTTTCACTAAAAACAGACTATTTTACTTACAGTGCAATGCGTTGTCATGGTAATGAGTATAGAGCCTGCACTGTCCTGGCTCTGCAGCAGCAGAGGAAAGTGATGTAAATGTTGAATGTCATCGTAAGTGACACAAAGCATCATTTCAGAGGGAAAGTTCACCTCTTATCGCTTGTTTTTGTATAGATGACACCAAAGTTTGTTTCAAAGAAACCAAAGTCTCAATATAACGTAATGTCAGCTATGTTCTAAGTTTCTGTTGCTTCGGTTGTCAACTGGCGTTTAGGCCAGCACAAAAACACAGAACATTTGGGATCGGAACTTCTTTTTTTAGCTGTCAATTTTAATTTTTTCATCCAAACCCTGCTACCAGAATAGAGTATTCACCCAACCGTGGTGTAAATCCCAATAAATGAAGTTGTGTTGAAACGCTCTTATGTAGATGATGCAGAGAAGCTGGAGGACCGCCGCAGTCTGAAGACAACAGTGACACATTTGTGTTATCAGCTGCAGCCCAGCGTGCTCTCCAGTTCCCTCTCTGTTCCTGCCTGTGATTTCACCAGCCTCCTTAAAGCGCGCTGAGGAAGAGGGTGTAGTGTTCATTGTCCCACTGTGAATGTGTGGCTGTTATCCTTTATGTGGGGTCTGTTTATGTGTGTGATGTCGCTGACACAGCCTTGAGCTGTTGGTGTTTTCCTCTCTAACACTGGAGCAGCGTTTTTCTGAAGAGTCTTGTGAGCCGACGGTTCTGAGCTGCAACGCTTTGCTGTGGCCCTCCAAGTAAACAGAGACGGTTGTCTGTGCTCACACACAACCCGCTTGGACTTTGTGTCTTTTATTTTATTTATCCCTTGTGCTTTCCTAGGCATGTTTACATTAAAAGTGGGGTCATCTGGACCCCACAAGACAGCGCACTGAACTTTTTTATTTAGAAGATTTTTTTATCTTTACTGGTGTCTGTGGTAGACATAAAATCATGTCTACATTTGTCATGGGACAGATCACACATCAGTGTATGGGTGGGGTCATCTGGACCCCATTGATAGCACAACGGGTTAAAGGTGTAAAATTGTGTTAATATTCCAGATTTACAAGCTAATTTATGGAGAACTTTTTCAGGGCTAATAAGAGAAAATACAGCATTATTGTTGTCTAGCTAGAAAGTTATATCTACCTATTTTTTGAACAACATAAACTCCCATTTAAAAAAAAAATCATAATTAGTTCATGAAACAGTTTCGAAGAAAAAAATACTCTAAACATTTTTGGATTTTTAGTTGATTTATTAGTTTTATTTCAAGGATTAAAGCAAAATAATACAATAAAAACACAGATATATCAAACCCATTTCAGACATTAGTTAAAACATAAGCTAGGCAATTAAAATGAAAAATATATAAATATGAAAGATGATGCCCATACTGCACAAAGTACACAATACACACAAGTCACATTAGATTCATTAAATATATCGAGAAAGTCAAATAGTTTGAATTGTGTGAAAGGGAATGGGAGGAAGCATGATCCAACCTCTATTACTTAATTATTTATTGGTAATTTTATTTATTTATTTATTTTTTTACAAATTTTTAAGATGGGCTGTAAGAACAGCCCCTCCCGTAATGGAAAGCATTCATAATAGAGGTAATATGAATATTGAAAACTCGATCAACTTTTTGCCACCATCCCGTTTGAACAGCGTTTGATTTCCTGACAGTTTGCTGCTGTTGCGTCTCTGCAGACAAATGGATTCTTTGACATTTCTGAGATGCTCAGTCTGTCCCCGAAGGAAATCCCAGACACTTTAAGGAAGAAGCTCTGGAAGAGCTGGGAAGATTCAAACTTTTTTTTTAATGGGTTATTTTTTATTTCTTCACAAAGAAAAGGAAAACGTATAAATAATTTTTTTGTAACCCAAATTACCATACATTTTTTATTTGAATCCCAGACATAAAATGAAGTGTCTTGGGGAAATAAAGCTTTGGTCAACATGAATCTGGATTCACATTAAATGTTACATATCATTATCACTGTAAAATTCTGCATATGAATCACCTGAACAGGAAAGTATCAGTTGTCCTATTCAGAGGCACAAACTGCAGTGGTTTAAATCAGAGAAAAAAGGTTAATTTTGTTTATGGTACGATCATGAGTACAACCACGCGATGGGGAGGCATCCGCTGAAGATTTCATGCTGCCGCCTGATTGTTTTTGGTTTTTTTTTTAAACGGTTGGCATGCCCATGAATGTAGACTGTGGCAGTCAGACGGCCGTCAGGCATGCAGAAGGGCTTGCTTATTATAAACCCCTGGGCATACATAAAATATAGTGACATCAGGGGACATTTACACATCGTCCAATCAGAGCTGCTGCTGGCCGGCCGTCTGGCTGCCACCGTCCTGCGGCCCCCCAGCTGTCACTCAATTTCATTATGGTGTAGTCCCTGCCTGTCACTGGACTGCCACAGAGCAGGTCGCAGCATGTTGGCATATGAGGCTATGTGATCGTCGTCTTACAGTTGACATTTTAAAAATGAGCTAGAAAGTATCACACAGGGTCCTGCAACATTGTTGCCACATGTTTACTGGGACTAATGACAGAATTTAACCAATCACAATCAAGAAATCGTACACACAGTTAATAGAAAGTTCCGGGGGAAACATTTGATCATTTTATGATGAGAATCAGTAGGCCGGTAGAAATTTGTATGTGACTGTATAAGTTTTACACCCATCATACATTATGAATTTTGATATTGACACATTTATACAACCCATTTAAGACTTTTCTAACAATAATGTCAATTTGCTCCCACGTATAAAAAGTCAGACGTTTGACCCAATTAAAGTTTGTTTGACGGCCTCCAACAGAACTCAGTCAGCTGTGAGTCTCCTCCCACCTGGTATGGAACTGCATATAAATGAAACGGAGCCTTTTCAGATGGTGTTAAACTCCCCGCATCGCTGTGGTCAGCAGCTGCTGACTCTGACTGGAGCTGTCATTGATGGATCTATCAGCCACTGGCTGATGTCCCAGAAGTCCACGGCTTTGTGGTCGGGCCTTCATGTCAGCGCAGTTTGAGACTAAACACTGATTCAGAATCAGTTTCTGATGCTGAAAACCCGCTGACAACTTTAAGGAGTCAATCAAGACAGAAAAAACTCAGCGTACAAAGATGGCTAAATCACAGAGAATGTGTTTTAACTCATAAGCAACAAAGGAACCCGAATATCCTGAATACATCAATCAACAGAATTAAAATATTTTTCAATTTAAATAGTTGGACATTATAAAAACAAATATTTTGGGGGGATTTTACCAATAAAGAAGATTCCAAAAAGCTTTTGTTCAAATATTAGTGTTTCTTTTTCCGTTTTTTTCAACTGTACATTTTCAATGTCAAGGTTTGGGACTTTAGTCACGTAAATACAAAAAAGGAAAAACTTTTGAAACTTATGTCTTACACATTTTAGTTTACACAATAAAAATGGATCTAAATAAATAGTAACAGTAGAGTAAAAGGGAAAGAAACTGAAGACAACGTAGAAGCAGAGAAACAAAAACGGAAAACGAGATCATTCATTAGGAAGGAAATGCAGGAAAACGGTGAAAAGGAAACGAAGACAAAATCACTCCAGGACGGCCAAAACAAAAACAATGAAACTTTTCATGAAACTAGCCAACACTGTCACAGTTAGTCGCACTTCTTTAATCTATCGAAAAATTGTTCCAGTGGTCTTTTAGTTGTGATTATGCTGTTTTAGCCAAATAAAAATGTTAAAAAAGCTGTTGTCTTCTAAGACAGTTTCTGCCTTCTGAGTTGTGGGCATAACTGTTGGTGCATAGCAACTCCACACCCACTTCCCGTCACCCATCCGTTTACATGCTCTCCTGCTAGCTTACACCCCCTCACAACCCCAACCTAACATGACCACTGCAACAAAACGGCGAGCAGTATTGGAGATATCCAGTCGTACAGTTTTAATCCAGATTCCAGCTCGAATGAGGCGAACTGAGACGTTCATGGATCTGTTTGTCTGCAGGTGGATGCATCAGAACGGAGCAGGAAGCTGTAACATAAATACCATCTTTTTAAAAAAAAACTTTTTTTGTCTGATCCTGATTCACAATTCAAATAAGGAAATGCTCAGAAATACAATTTTGAGCTGAATTTTCTCAAAAAGAAAAACAAAAACACTATCAGCACTTTCCGATTCATAATGTATTTTTTTACATTAAAGTAAAAAAATACACCAGATACTAACTGGTAAAACAAAGTGGTCTTGAGCACAAGAGACCTTTCAAGAGTCAGTTACAATGCTCCTTGCTACATGGCAGTTTATCTTTTGCGGTCTCTCTGTTGGTGGATTTTTTCAGTGCAGTTTTGCTCGCCTTTTTCTTTCACAGAGCGCCATGCCCTGTGTCCTGCTTGGGTGTTAATCAATTTTCTCTGTGCAGGGGCTCTTTACTACGGAGCGCCTAAAGAGACATTGAAGAAAAAAAATTGAAGTAAAAATAATAAATGTTCTGGTTACTAACTAGTGCACACCAGGTAGGGGTCTTTAGGAGCTCCTTAGAGTCATCATAAGCTCAATGCAAATTTATTTTGGCAAAAATCTGACATTTCTAAGTTATTTAATCAGAAAGGTTTTGATTTTTTTTTTTTAATTTGCTCTCAACTGTTTCTATAAACCTTTGATTGCTTTGTTGTTATAGACGAACTTCTGCAAGAAATCCTTTCCATAGTTGATGCTTCATTTTTACTCACAATAAATCATTTGTCTTTGGGCTGCTTCTGTTTAGTTATCCAAGCCTCATGCTTAAATGCCCTCTTTCTTTCCCTCCATTTTTCTCAGTTTTGCTAAAACAAACAAAAGTTTTACTCAGCAGTTCTGCGTCTCAGAGCCTGTGATAAGAACGGAGTCGCCCTCTTTGATCTCGTGGTCCAGACTGCTTCCTGTCCCGAGGAGGCAAACACAGGAAGTGCTGGATTTGAGGCTTTTACACACTTGTAACAATGAGGGGAGTAAATTGGATCTCAGGGACTTAAGCGCCCAGAAGATTCATGGGAAACTGCATCCGCATAGAGGAAACCATGAACCCTGTGAAATACAGGATCGCTACTGCAGGTATTTGTGTAAAGATGTGCTACAAATGTTCTGGCAAAAGATCCCATACTGAGAAGTGGAGCTACTGGCCAAGAATAGCAGACTTATTGGGAAAAAAAGTAACGTTAGTTTAAAGACGTACAATGAAACCAATGAAACTTTCTTGAGTCTAGTGGTAGCTGTTTGTATCTCTTTTCTATTGTCTCTCATGTCTTGTGTTGGAAAAGGGAAGCATTTGTCTCCAGGTATAATATATCAGTGCTGAGTTTGTCTGATCTGTGTCGGTCTATAACCTCCTGGAGGAGTTGTTGCTTTATTTTTGGTTTAAACATTGCAAGGACACAACGTGAGCCGGAATGGCAAACGGTCAAAGATCAATGCACCATCAAAGCTTTTATTGCATCAAATGTAACACCAGTAGATTCTACTGTTTTGTATTTTGTCATTTTGTCCTTCAGAGAGAAGTTTTAATGAAACTACCTAGCATCACAGTTCACTTTTCTCTGCACATGAGATTTCCTGGTTGACTCTCAGTTGATGGTTTTCCTTTGCAGTACTGGACTGAGTGACACCCCCCACCCCCAAACAGGAAGTAGCCAAGAAGCCAAAATCCCATAGATCTACAGAGGAATAAACTATTACTCAGTCATATTTGTCAGAATAACCATTCTTACTCTGATACTTTATTTTTTTTTTACATATTTTTGCAAATTTAATTTTTTTATTTTTATTCTGTAGTGCATGTTGTCTTGAGGTCGAGTTATGGCGGCTGGTCTTTAAAATACTTCAAATCTTCTTCCGTGAACCATTTTGCCGCTCTTCCATCAGTCTGAGTGGTATTTTCCAGATGGGTCACCCACATTGGACGGCTCACCCCTTGATGTCTGAATTTATTTCGAGCTCTGAAAAAAAATCCCTGAAGTTTTGACTTTCAAGTCAATGCTAAATTAAGGTCAAAGTGGTTTGATGCATATTTGCATCAATAGGCCTCAGTGGGTCTAAGAAATAGAAACCAGATGAAACACATTTTCTCTTGTAATCCCAATACGCAAAGAATCCCAAGAGAAATGTTGATTACAAATCCATCACCAGGATGGAGCTCGCTGAACTCAAGGCCAATTGCACTAAACCTCTGTTCCCTAACTTCCAATTCCATTGGAAAGTTGTGAAAGCCAGTTGGTTTTTGACAACTAAAGGCAACACACAGAAACCAGCTAGCAGACAGATAACAGCTCAGACTAGGAAAATCAAGACCTTAATTTTTATCTGTCTGTAAATGGAAGGTTTAGAGTTGAAGAAGGAAGACTTTGGTCCGTCCATTTCAGTTGCTGCTTCACAAATTTGAGCTTTTTAAAATCGATCCAACATGAATTGAATATAGAAATACTCAGAAATTCAGTTTTAAGCTTATATTACTTTATATTTCCTCCATCATAAGAAAATGCTGCAAGAACATGTTAAAAGCAAAAAAAAAAAAATCATGATTTTCATTGGAGTAGGTCTTTAAAGTCATAAACTGACCAGTCAGACGCCTTAAAGGTATTCTGCTGGCCCCCACATCGTACACCTGAAACATTTGACAGATTTTGGACCAGTCACTGCTCACTGACAATGTCTGGTCGAAGTGGTGGCGCCATATTGTAAAAATCAGTCCACATCCCTTATACAGTCTTGTTACTGTATGTTGTAGAAGCTCTGGAAGCACTGATGTGGAATGGAGAACCATCAAGCATTTAGAGAATTATCAGCACAGAAGTTAAGAACAGCATACAAAAACATAATAATAATTAATAAAACTACATTTAAAAATCATAATGCCAGGAATGCATAGGTTAAGAACAGCATACAAAAAAATTACAAAATACTTTGATTCATAGCGGATACATTCAAATTTTGGGGAAATGGTGGTTGACGATTTTACAGAGGAGCAGTGGATCCAACAATTCTGCACGAGTGCTCAACTTTTAATGAGCTGTGTGATGTTGTGGGGCCTCTTACAGCACATGTCTAAGCATGGTGTCTGGTTGTGGTCATGTGACTCATTTAAGTAGAGAAAAGTGTTTCTACTGCAGTTTTGCGAAAAAAAAAAAGTTGATTTAAACTCCTTAAAGACCATCTCCTCCAGGCACAAAAACCTTTTTTTTTTTTATAAATGTGAGTTATTTTTTAATTGTTGTGTTTCCAAACTGGTAGATTTATTATTGTAAATCAAATTTGCAGAATTTCATAGTCAATGGAGATACTGCTTGTGTGGCCGTGTGTTGGAACTGCTAACTGTCCAGACTGTACCCCACCTTCACCCAATAAAATCTGGATAGGCTCTAGCAACCTTGTGCAATAAATTGTGACCTGTACAGTTCTAATTATTACAATTTTAGCTGCAATAATTGAAACCAAGTAATTGCTGTGAAAAGCCTCATTTGAGGTATTGTCATTTAATGTTAAACTGTTTTTTGTACAAAACTATTTAAACTTTAAGCTACAACAGGATTCCAGTTTTACTAATTGATTTAATATTTATTGACTTAGTAAATGACTACGATATTAGCGGTTTAATGCCCTTCCAGATAATAATGGACTTCACAGAAGCAACTGTGTCGCTAAAATGAAACTAACACAATAAAAAAAGCGCAAAAATACAGCAATTCATTCATTAAGATTAATGGGATAATTTGGCACACCTATTCATGACAAGAAAACAAACGGGAATTAGCAGATACAGAAAATGGATAGATATCCTAAAGCACGTGTCAAAGTCAAGTCCTGGGGGCCGGATCCGGCCCTCTGGGTAAAGATATCCGGCCCTCCAGATCATTTTAGTTTGTAATTAATGACCCGATGTTATCTTGAGCTCATTTCTAACTTGAATAATTTTGACAAAATATATTTTTATGGAGAGTAAAATTTTGAAAGTTATTTAAGATTTAAGTTGATTTATTCTGGAATAATATTCTTGCCTTTTTATTATTCATAATTATGCTAAAAATTTATGGGTTTCAAGTTTTAAAAATTGGCATTCTGCTAGCTTTTTTAGCATATTTTGAAGTTTAGCTAATATTTCAGCTACATGCTAGCTGTTTTGGTTTATTTAGGCTATTTTGAAGTCTAACTTTTTTTTTTTTTTTTTTTTTTTTTCATGTTAGATGTTTTGGCTAACCTACGTCTTTTTGTTTTTAGTTTTTTTCTGGCTAATTTGGCATTTAGCTAACATTTTAGCGGGCTCTCAACTTCACCATTTTCAGCTATCAGCTTCAGCATTTTTAGCTATCAGTTTCAGCATCTTTAGCTCAGCATTAGCGTCTTCAGAGGCCAAATTCAGCTTACAGCATTCGCACTAGAATTATCACAGGTAATGCTGTTTTTCTACCTCATAATTATGTTAAACAGTTGCGGTTTGGAAGTTTTAGAGTTTTCAATAAATGTTTATCCTGTTCGGTGTGTTTTGAATTTTGGCCCCTTTTTGATTGAGTTTGACACTCCTGTCCTAAAGGACTTTGAACCTAAATCATTTTACGTCTGGTGACCAAATGTTAGCATAGCCCCCAAATGATCAGACTACTATCATCACAAATGTTATAAATGTTGTCTTTAAAGTAGAGCTGTCAGGCGATTAAAATTCTTAATCGCGATTAATCGCATTTTGTCCAGAGTTAACTCGCGATTAATCGCAAATTTACATTTGGCCTTTTTTTAAGGAAAAAAAAATTGTGGTTCGTGGAATTTAGTAGTTCTACATTAATTCTGAAAACAAGAATGACAAAATTAATAGTTTTCATCAGAAATACTTTATTTTGTAACATTGTATTGAGATAAACTTTCTTAACAATTAAAGGCTGTAACATAAAATGCCTAACAAAAGCCCAAGTGCAAGTGAAGGGCATTTTAAATTCAAAACTTCGATCAACGTTCAGTAAAATAAAATAAAAAACATCAAAAATAAAATTTCCATAACACTTTCATGTTCATTTTTTGTCAGGACCAAATCTTTTCGTCCTCTGCTGAACTACAGTAATAAATGAAATAGAGATTTATCATTTCCAATGAACTTTTGTTTTTTAAAACATTAAAGACTGAGAAAAGCGGGATACTCTGTGGATAGTTTGACAGTCTGTTACTGCCGCCGCGTTCTCTGGCTGCAGCTCGATGCAGCAACGTGTCCAGCGGAGCTCACGCCATGAATATGCCGGCAGACAGGCCGCTATGCTGGGGCTGGATCACGCTGAAACCTCCAGAACATTTAAAACGTCCCCCGGTGCGCTTGCTGTTCGGAACGTCGGGGGGTCCGCAGCTCTCGGCGCCGGACGCGAGCCGGTACCACCAGACGTGGTTCTGGACGCGAACTGGAGCCGGGTTAGGGTGCAGGAGCTCTCCAGGTCCTAGCGCCGGCCGGATTTAGCTCGCAGCTCGGTGTTTGGAGACCCGCCCGTGAT
>NC_050528.1:32739411-32755803 GCF_002922805.2 Oryzias melastigma
CACTCCTGTCCTGAAGGACTTTGAACCTAAATCGTTTTACGTCTGGTGACCAAATGTTAGCATAGCCCCCAAATGATCAGACTACTATCATCACAAATGTTATAAATGTTGTCTTTAAAGAGAAAAGATTCTGCTTTACCGAGATAAATAATGAGCTGGGCACACTTAATGATCTTTGCACAACAACAAATTTGTTTTTTAATGTATGACTTTTCCTTAATGTTCTTTTAATGCGATGTTTGACTGCACTGTGTCCACAAAGTTTTTAGACTGGAATTTTAAACCGACTGTTGTTGTTCTCGGAGGACAGAAATGGCATCACAGAACATTTAAAAATCTTCTGCTGGGAAAAGAATAAACTTGAGCAAAATCCTAAATTGAGCTTAGTTTCAATAAGTAAATTCTCTGTAAATGAAGATTTAATGTAACTTCACACTTCAGTTCTCATCAGTCAGCGTGTCTCTTGTCCTCAATCATCTGAAGAGCAGGTCTTGTTGTTAACGGCCTCATAAAAACACCCAGCCTCTGCTGAGTCTGCCGGCCGCCTCAGCAGAGGCTGACACGCGACTAATGACTCTCGCCGAGGATTTCTGTGAGCAGCCTCATGAATTAGTCATCACCTTCACTTGACCTGTGCGTTGATACCGTCTCAGCCGACCTCTGCAGCCTCCGAGGACCAGACAGGTTATGTAAGCTGAGAGACGGAGAGCCCGAGCGATGAAGCGGTCTACGTGCAGTCAACAACAACTGATGTGATTGATGCTGGCAATCTGCTGTTAATACAGACCGAGTTAAGAAGATGTATTTGATGTGCTGAAAAGAGGTGATAGCCGCGCTGTGGGAGCACACCAGAACAACAAGCTGTATTTGGTTAACCTTTAGTGCGCCTCTGCATGAACTCACAAATTGTTTTTTTGTTTACATGTAAAGCAGCCAAGCATGTTTTTAGAGCTGCAGGAAAAGTAAACAGTCTTATTGAGTTTTAAAGTTGCTCGTGGGAGTCTAGCTTAAAGAAGATTTATTATCATGATTGTTTTTGATGTGAATGTTTTGTTTTATTTTGACCTTTAATGAGATCTAAAGCTGAAAATCTTGTTTTTTTTTTTTCTTTGCTACATTGGCCCAAACGTTGATTCCCATCAACTAACATGCATTAGTTGCACTTATAGTATTCAGTGGGACAAAAAGTATTCAGTTAGTCACCAATTGTGCAAGTTTTCCCACTTAAAAAGATGAGAGAGGCCAGTCATTTTCATCATAGGTATACCTCAACTATCAGAGACAAAATGAGAAAAAAACAGAAAATCACAGAAAATAAAGAACTCATAAATTATGGTGAAAAATAAGTATTTGGTAAATGGCATATACTTGTATAGCGCTTTCTACCCTCCTTCGAGGGCCCAAAGCGCTTCACAGTCACAGACCCATTCACCCATTCACACACACATTCACACACTGGTGGTGGCTCCACTGCCGAACACTGGCGCCAACCTCTCACCAGAGGCAATTCGGGGTTCAGTGTCTTGCCCAAAGACACTTCAACACATGGACGGACAAGGCAGGAGTCGAACCCGCTCACTTCTGATCAGGAGTCGACCGCCCTACCACTGCTCCACGGCCGCCCTAATAACAAATGTTCGTCCCAATACTTTGTTATATACCGTTTGAAGGCAATAACAGCAAACGTTTTCTGTACTGTAAGTCTTCTCAAACTGTTGCTGATGTTTTGGTCCATTCCTCCTTGCAGATCTCCTCTAGAGCAGTGATGTTTTGGGGCTGTTGCTGGGTAACACAGACTTTCAACTCCCTCCAAAGATTTTCTATGTGGTTGAGATCTAGAGACTGGCTAGACCACTCCAGGACCTTGAAATGCTTCATATGAATGCTTTCCTCTGTTACTAAGGCACTTATTTTCCACCATAAAATTTGCAAATAAATTATTTTGAAATCAGATGATTTTCTGGATTTTATTTTCTCGTTTTGTCTCTCATAGTTAAAGTATACCTTTGATTAACTGTAAAGGCAGTAAAGTGTTTTTTCTTTTTTTTTTTTGCTCTCAAAGAATATTTTTACAAGGCAGCAGTGGATGCAGTTTACTATCCCTAAGTGAAAATGTGTCTTTAAAGATTTGTTGTGCCAAGAATGTTCATATACAGCTATACAGCTGGGTTTGAGACGAGATTCTTTCTTTCCTCAAAGAAAAAAAAATATCCTAGAATCTGCCAAATGAGTGAGTCTACATGTGGAAGATCCATGTTATTTTAAAGTGCTTTCACATTCACTTAATGCTGACAACAAAATCAACCCAAGTTGCAGAATATTAACTACACTTAATTGTATACAAAACCTTTAAGTCAATTATATTTTCCCTCAATCTTCTAAATCCACTTATCCTGTTCAGGGTCATGGGATGCTGGAGCCTATCCCAGCTAAGACCATGGACAGTTTGTCTGTCCAACACAGGGAAACACCCCCACCCACTCACACCTAAGGGACAATTTTAGTATCACCAAATAATCAAGCATGAATCTGGACTGTGGGAGGAACCTGGAGTGCGTGGAGGAAGGCCAAGCATGCATGAGGAGAACATACAAACTCCACGCAGAAAGATCCCAGCAGGATTTGAACCGCGGCCATCTCACTGTGAGGGGAAGAGTGCTAACTACGGTGGCCTGCAGTGCAAATCACATCAACTAATCACACAACACAAAAACATATAAAGATCACAATGAAAATGAAAAAAGCAAAACAAATATTAAAATAACATTTAATAAAAAAAAAAAATCCAGAAACCAAAACATAAAAAACCTTTTTGTAAAGCAAACGTAAATTCCAGAATTAAAAATAGTTAAAAATGAAACATGAAAAGAAACTGGAAAAGTTAAGTAATAAGGGAAATTTCTGACTAGAAGATGACATTTAGGTTTTGAAGAAGAGAGAAAAGAGAGCTTTATTAAAGAGTTGAACCAAATTCTGCGGTAGGTGTGACCAGAACCTTAAAGAAATGTGGTCTTTCAAGATTTTGTCTAATAACTTCTGGTTAAAAAGGTAAACAGATGTTGTCATCCAACCAGTGATGTCCATTATGTTTTGGGTAATTGAATTTTGTTTTTGTTTTTTCATATTTTGCTTTTTTATTTGTTAAGCTTATTCAGTTGTGATCCTTAAAATGTTATTGCGTTGTTGTTATTGCGTTGAGTGATTTGTTCAGGGCCACCGTAGATAGGAGTCTTTGAGTGGATTTGTCTACTTTGTGTCATTGTGTATTTCATGTCTTAATCGTGTCTGTTATGTCTACTCTTCAGTAGGTTGAGTGTTTCTTTTTATTTTCTTTACCTGCCATAGGACTACAGATGTAAATTAGCTCCTGTGCTAATTCTGGCATATTTATTTTTCAGCCCTGCTAAAACATTGACTAATATGTGTATTGCACTTACTTCAATAAATGAATAAAATAAATTGAACACATAATCACCACAGTGTAGTCCCAAGCTGTAAATGAAGAACTGAAAATTTGATTTTTTTTAATTTATCTTCTCAGACACAGAAATGGAATCAGAGCAGAAAACTTCCTCAACATTTTATTTTGAAAAACTAGCCTTTCGTAAACCTACTAAAATGTGAATCCAAGTTACTTGCAGGTTTCACACTAGATGGGGTATACAAAAATGTCCCCTTTTCTCTTTTTAGATTTGTATCAACAGTCCAGTTCAGAATTCTGTGAAATGCAAAGTGTGTTTTATTTGTGGCATTTGTTCAACATCGGAGCTCCATTCATAAAAAGGTGACCATCACAAATCGCTTGCTTCAGTTGGTTTCCGTGAACCTTAGGGTGTATTCAGACTGGACACATTTGTTTTTTGTTTTTTTTTCTTAAATTGAACCAGAGTTAATTTCCCCCAATAATTCTGAACAAATCTTGAGTCTGAATAGATCCAATGGACCCTGGTCCAGAACCTGGAATCGCTCTCAGATCCATCTTTTTTGTAGCTTTTGTACGCTGGCTGGAGAACACCATCAGACAAGCTACATCTGCTCCTGAACAGTCTGAAAACGGAGGATCTGTTGAGAGTTAATTTTATTCAGGACACTTTTTTTCAGCTTTCTTCGTCTTTAAAAAGATTAACTTCATCACTTTTGAAACCTGAAAGGTTCAACACATTTAAATCCAATCACCCAAACAATATTCCATGCTAATGAGAAGCTCCTCACCAATTCATTAACCTCTTGTGTTTTTATGATGCCTGCCATAATGACCGCACATTATAATGTTACCAAAGGCTATTTAATGAGCAGAATCTAATATAAAGGGCTCCATCGAGCGCAACACGAGGCGTAATTACAACGCCCTACAATGAAAAATGACGCTTGTGAGAACAGAAAGGCAAAGTGGGTCAGATGTTTTTGCCTCACAAAGCACAACATAATTTGAAATCAATGAAGTTGTTCCCTTGTAGAGCTTTTGTAAAGATTATCAGGATCTTTTCAGAAATATAAATGAGTTGGTTTTATGTTGCTGACCTTTTTCAGATGGTAAGAAGTTTTTATGGCCCAACTTAAAATGGCTGCACTTTTAAAAACAGAAGTGTCACCTAAAGGCAGAGAAAATCTAATTGTCTGCATAAATGTAGATTAAACGCATCAGGATTGAAGCCTATGTGAAAAGAAAGATCAAAACAGTAGTAAACAGATCTTAAAGACATTATGTTCTGCTTAAATGTGGGTATTCTTCTCAATTTTAACATCCTTGACCTAAAAAAACTGATAAAAATCAAATTAAGATCCTTATAAGTTGTCACAAATCAATTACCATCAAGGACGTGTCTACACTGTTTGAATTCTTTGTCAATTTATGAACAAGAAAACTGACTTGTAAGAGAGCCGCGTCACGACTTCACAGCAGTGAGAGGCTGCTTCTTTGTGGGTGTAATGGTGAGACGTCTTTCACAGACTGAGACACCCAACTGAGCATCCAAGCAGTCGGCTCGTTCTCACGTCCACACAGGGTCATATGGGACGTAGGACCGCCGGGGCCTGGGAACGCAGCGGAGCCCACTGTGCCTGTAAAGTCGCACCAGAGTCACAATCTGTGATGCTTCTGGTTTGCAAGGCGTCAGTAGGCTGTGACAGATGGGAACGGGAGAGGTGTCATCTGGTCTGACTGTGGCAAGAAGGGCAGCGGGACAACCTTGGTGTAATTAGATGCTCTCTGCAGCTTTGTCGAAGGGATGACACTGAAACCTGTTCACTTGGACGGCCATCTGATTTGACGGTATTCCAGGAGGAATAGTCGAACTACGAAGCTAGTAATCTTTGGACTGATACAGTTGACATGGTGCAAACTGATAACTCCATCTTCCTGAAGTTTATATGGAACAAAGACAAACCGAATCAATTTATTTTCTAAATTAAATGTGTGATGGTTCTGTACCAACCCTAACCCTGTACTGAAGAGGTCTTAATGTTGCATACATTTTAAAATACCTTCACATGTTTCACTGTGCTTTTCATAAACATGATGTCCTTCTTTTTCCACTGTTAAGTATTCATTAAAATATATACTGTTTATATTTTTGTCTGTAGAGGCAAATGTGAATTGTTTCTTTTGTTCAGTGACTTTAGTGCGACAGTTGTTTGTAACTGGAAGTAACTGGAGATTACCAAGACTCCTATCTGTCCCAGAGGCTTAAAGGCCTGTTCTTAAAGGGGCCATACCAATGAAAAATCCACTTTTTGAGCTATTAAGTGTATTATAATGTTCATTTTTAACTATAAAGAACCACAAAGTGGTATTTTGATCCATTCATGCATTTCTGAGTAATCCTCTAAAAACCTGCGCTTCAACAGGAGCCCCTCCCATACCCACGAAAACAGGCTCTCACATGCTTACATCACAAGTTGAGAACTGCTTCCTCCAGGAAGTCAGCCCCGCCCCCAGGCTAACACAAACACTTTCTCCATCAAGCTAGTGATCAGCTCTCTTCGCGAGCCCCCCACTGTCTGTGATGTTAACCAGTTTAGTGATGGCCAAGAAACGCTCATTTGATTTAGCGTTCAAACTTTGTGAAGAAACTTCTGGTGAGGATTCTCCACGGCATGTTGGGATGGATCCTGAACGTATCAGAGAATGGCGCAAGCAGGTGGGATATTGCAATGCTTTGTTGGTCTGCAATTGTTAACTTAATGAGCCTCGATGAACTCTAAATTTTACAAAGAGTTCAGGGAGATTTCTAGGGCACTCTATTTTGGAATTGTATATCCGGACAGCACTACAAACTGGGAAACGCACTATGTATTGAGTAGTGAAGGAATTCAGACACAGACCTGTGTCATTGTTGCAGTTTCTGCAGAGCGGCAGGAGTTCATTAGAAGTTCACCTCTGAGTTGTGGGCGGGACCGTTGGCACGGAGCAACCCCGCCCCCACTTATCTACCCATAGCTGAGAGGTCTTTGTCTTTGAGGACAAGAAAATTAAGATTTAAAACTTCATTTCTGAGTATTTTGTTATTCAATGGGTAAATTAAGAGCAGACCAAACAAAAAATGCTGTTTGAGAAAGCCTGTAGTTGCTGCGTACAGACTACAATTGGGGGCCATGAGCTCCCTGTTCCACTTCATTCTGATGCATCCACTTGTAGACGTCTACATCCATGTAGGTCTTTGTTTTCCACATCTGAGCTGGATTTTGGTTGGATCGCTCAAATGTTGCTTGCCATTTTTGTTGCAGAGGTGATGTTAGTTTGTGGTTGTGAGATGCTGTAAGCTAGCAGGAGAGAGTGTAAACACAGGGATGATGGGAAGTCTTGACCATTACTCAGAAGAAAATTTCTAATGAACTCCTGCCACTCTGCAGAAACTGTTCTAGAAAACATCAGTTTTAAGAGTTTGGCTAAAACGGCATAATCGTAATACTGGGAACGCTTTTACAATAGATTCAATTCAGTTTTATTAATATAGCCCAATATCACAAAGGACTTTACACTGTTCATTGTACAAAAACACAGTCATTCATAACTAGAGCTGTCAGGCGATTAAAATATTTAATCGCGATTAGTCGCATTGTCCATAGTTAACTCGCGATTAGTCGCAAATATGTGGCCTTTTTTTTAGGAAAAAAATGTGTGCTTCAGTTCTACATTAATTATGAAAACAAGAATGGCAAAATTAATAGTTTTCATCAGAAATACTTTATTTTGTAACATTGTATTGAGATAAACTTTCTTAACAATAAAAGGCTGTAACATAAAATGCCTAACAAAAGCCCAAGTGCAAGTGAAGGGCATTTTAAATTCAAAACTTCAATCAACGTTCAGTAAAATAAAATAAAAAACATCAATACAAAAAACACCATTAATATGCCGGCAGACAGACCACTATGCTGGGGATGGATCACGCTTAAACCTCCAGAACATTTAAAACGTCCCCCGGTGCGCTTGCTGTTCGGAACGTCGGGGGTCCGCAGCTCTCGGGACGCGGCGCCGGACACGAGCCGGTACCACCCATAATCCAGATGAGCCAGAGGCGAGGTCCACGACCAAGGGCAGGAGCACAGACGAGCCACTGGGAATCTGAACTCTCCCCCGGTCGCAGGAAAGAGGGACAACACATGAATTGCACTGCACCAAACAGGCATGGAGAACAAAATGAAAAATAGATGATAAAGAATAGAGGGAATGAAACTAGAGGACAGAACTCCAGTGCACCACACTTTCCCTGTTATGAAAATTTAGATCAAAAGATGATCAGAGTGGGACTTTAAGTGGAGCAGGCAGCCTATGGCCCTACCCCCTGTATCTCCTTGTGACGGTGTGGCACCGTCAGCTGATAGCTGCACTCAGACACGCGCGCACATACACACACCCACAGCCACACACATGCACTCCATTCATCTTAAGCACTTACGTTCCTCTTTGTCCCTCTCCCTCTGCAGGTCTCCCTGGGTGGGAGACTGGTGTCAAGGCAGCACGCTCTCGTTAAACTGCTGTCAAGTGAGCCCTCTCTGAAATACGGCATGCGACTTTAATACAATCATTACAGTAGCAGCAAGAAAGGCTTCATTTCAAAGTAAGAGTAAAGTGTACCCCCTGGTTTCCACAGAACCATTTCACATCTCACTTATAGTATCCTTTCTTGTACTCTTACCCTCAAAGTTTAACCCTGATCTGATGTAGTATTTTGTAGTACTGCCCTGTTAAAATTGGGTACTTAGGCGAAAAAAAGTACAAATTTAAAATACTCATAAAATGAAAACTCCTAGTTTCCACAGAGTCATTTCACTTCTAACTTAGAGTATACCTTCTTGTTATGTCACCCACAAAGTTTCAGCCTGATCTGATGTAGTAATTTGTAGTACTCATCAATTAAAAATGTGTACTTAAGCGAAAAAAAAACTACAAATTTAAAATACTCATAAAATGAAAACTCATAGTTTACACAGAGTCATTTCAATTCTCACATATAGTATCCTTTCTTGTGCTCTTACCCAGAAAGTTTCACCCTGATCTGATGTAGTATTTTGTAGTACTGCTCAATTGAAATTAGGTACCCAATTTTAACAGGGCAGTACTACAAAATACTACATCAGATCTGGCTGAAACTTTGTGGGTAAGAGTACAAGAAGGGATACTATAAGTGAGAAGTGAAATGGTTCTGTGGAAACCAGGAGGTACACTTTACTCTTACTTTGAAATGAAGCCTTTCTTGGTGCTACCGTAATGATTGTATTAAAGTCGCATGCCGTATTTGAGAGAGGGCTCCCTTGACAGCAGTTTAACGAGAGCGTGCTGGCTTGACACCAGTGGTGCACACAGGGTTGCCATACACATTTACATATAGCCAAGCATGCCGTCACCTGTAGCTCTTTTCTGTGCTTGTCTTTTGTTTACAGGAAGTTTGCGTCCGATCCTGCCGGTCACGTGACTTACCTGACTTTTTTTTTTTTTTTTTTTTAAGGTGGAACAAGAAATCCCTATTCATACAACTGCAGGTCTTTTCGGATAGTCTGAGAAATGTTTTTGTTCATTTTTCTTAATGAAAAGTATTGTACAACTTTTTGAGATGAAACGACTAATAGATTGCAACGCCCACTGGGAGGGGCATAGTGAGTTTAAAAGGATGTAGAAATGTTTGGGGTGGGGCTGTGAAGCAGTGAAGCTGTGATGCTCATACTGAAGTGACCCTTGTGAGCAATAGATGTGCTTGTTTTCTTTAATAAAAGAAAAATGTTTAGCCTTGGCGCCTCTGCAACCTTTATTGCTGCTGCATTTTGGTTTCTGGACATTTTTTTCTGACACCCACGACACTCCTATGTAACAATCCTTTACAAACTGTATTTTTGTCTGCTCTTAATTCACAATAAGTTGAATGAAGACCTATTCAAAAAAGCAATTTTGAGCTTAATTCTCTTTATATTTGTCCTCTATCATCAGTAAAATGTCACAAAAAACATTTTAAAAGCGCCATTTTCATCAGGTGGTTTGTTAAAGTTGAGACTTACTGAAATAAGGGTTAGCGAATGGCACACTGGTGAATGTGGTTAAAGCAGATGGAATTTAAGAATGGGGTGTAATGGTGGTGGTGGGGGGTGACAAAGTGAGAAGCAAATACGAGGGAGAGTATGAGGGTTACTGCACTGCATTATGCATCGTGGATCAGACGCCTGCATGGCTCGTCTCAGGGCTGGTGTCAAGGGTGCCACTCCTGTTTCTCGTTCTGTGGTGATCTTCCTGTTGCCATGGCAGCAGCAGCAAATATTACCCATGACTTTGACTGACAGCAACTAACAGACAAAGAGGAGCACTACCATTAAAAAAAAAAAAGCTTTACGGTTTCTGCAAAATGATATTGAACATTTGTATTCATTTAGAAGATGTTCTTCCTGAGATCCATCCAATTTGCATTTATTAGGCCTGAATGCCTTTAGACTTTCTTCGGAGAGTTTAGGTGGGGAGAGTTTAATGCAGGAAGCAAACTGCTGTAAATGGATTCACTCTGGGTTACTAAAAGTAAATGGTAAAGAAGGATGAGGCAAAAAGAATGCTGTAGATTCTGTTTTTTTTTAGTGGAGAACTATAACCAGCTTTTTTTATTCAAAGGAAATGAGACATGTTTGCCTTTTTGAGCTAAATAACTGCTGTTCTATAATGCTACACATGCACTATCAACATAATCTGATACATTTGTTCCAACTGAACTAAACCCAAGCAGGTTAAGGGGGCAGTACATGGTGGGTGTGCATGGCTGATTCAGCTTCCACCAAATTAAATAGTTGGTGTTTGATGCTTTAAAAAAGTAATTTGAACATCACCTCGCTAACTAACATTTTTAGATTTTGAAGGATGTAGTTTTTTCTCTCTTACCTAAAGGACATTAAACTAGGCAGCAGTGGATGCAGTTTATTTTGTTTTATTTTATTTGCAGTCATGAAGGTTATGTTTGTTTGTGCTATGCCACAAAGTAGCACAAGTGGGACAGTGGTTCTTTCACGTCACAGCAAAGAGACTGGTTGGAATCCCGGCTGGAAACTTTCTGTTTCTGCATGTTCTCCTTGTGTATCCGTGGGTTTTCCTCAGGCACCCCAGCTCTTTACCAAAGTCCAAAAACATGCTTCATAGGTTGACTGATTACTTTAATTGTCCGTGGATGTGACTGAGTGTGTGGGCCTGGAACAGGCTGGTGACCGCTCCACGGTTCACCTCGCTTTACCCAACAGTAGCCAGGTGAGTATAATAAAAATGAGTATATATAAAATTCTTGGAAAAATATCATTTGCATAATAATTTGGAATAGAAAGAATGACAAAATTGTGAACGAGCTTCTTGGAAAAAAACACCAAACAGAGGTGGTTTAAAGTGTTTTAGATAAAACACCTGTAAATTACATGTCATAGCCTCTATAAGAAGTTTTCTTCAGCTTGTACATCTAATGAAACTTGTATTTATTTGCTTCAAATGCTGCTCATTTCTGCACGTTGCTAATTGCACCGAGGAGTGTTGTAATTGTCAGACGGCTCCAGTAGAAAGCTGTCAGTGTTTGACACTCCAACGGGCTCACCTTTCTAAAGCACACAGATCCAATTACCTCAGCTCTCATTTGCTTATCGAACAGTTCACTAACTCCCAACCTCAACCCTGTGGCTCCCAACCCCAAGCCAACTGCGTTTTTATCTTTTTTAAGGAGGGAGAGAAGGTAATGTTTTCACTTTTGCGAAGTTTTTCTTTGGACACCACTGTAGAGATTCAAAGCAAGAAAGTTTTTGATCTGATTGCGTTTTTGTTGGCTCAGTTCGCTGAAGAGATTTTGAATTAAAAAAGATTGACAGGATTAGGAACAATAAAGTCAAACTCCAGGAAATATGATTTAGTCACAACTTCAGTCGAATCTGAATTGCTTCCCTACCCCTGTGGCTTCTCTCTCTATATCCCTACATGTATCCTTCTAAGTGGAAAAGATTTGGAAAAATAGTGTCTTCAAAAATCTGATGTAACTACCGCTTGATGATGTCATCAATAGTCGCTGGTCATCTATGCTAGCGTGTAGCTGCCAGCACTCTGAAAATAAATGAAAAAAAGATGTGAGACTCTATCCATCCATCCTTCAATCCATCCATCCATCCATCAAAGAGAAATATTAATGTCAGAGTTGTCATGGTAACCTAAAACCTGTCTTGTAATAATTTGTTTGCACTCAATGTCTGATGTGACAATTTAGCAAGGTCTAGCAAACTAAAACTGGATGAATTAATGACAAATCTTGAGAATCTAAGATTGGTGTGCACAAACTCCTACACACATTGAATCAAAGTTTGTTTGGTCATAATCTGATTTTTGACATTTTAACAGTTTAGTTTGTACATGTCTTGCCTGCTACATTTTCCTTTTTATTGAGTTGGTTTGACTTTCTCCTCTACTTAGCTTGACTCCTGGTTTCTTTTGTTGCCTGGCTTTTAGTTCTTCATCCCCCACTGCTCCTCAAATGAACCTTTTACAAAGTCAGTCTATAATAAACCTTTTCTGTTGTTCCTCATCAAATATTCTTTTCTATTCACACATCTGTGCTTTTCAATATTTTTTAATTCCGCACTTTCTCACCATTAAGGTTTCATTGTGGTTTTATTTCTACCTCTGAAGCAGCTTTTTAAAAATCTTTTGTACATAAAATAGTTTATTTTCCAATTGAGTTTAGTTCCTTTCATCTGGGTTCCCAAACTTGTATTTGCTTTTCAAGCGATACAATTGTAACCACGGATTGACCGGTAGATAATGCAAAATCCCTTCACAGCTCCAACACAGACCAGTAGAGTCAGTCTGTTTACCTGTATGTAAAATGTCAGACGGTTTCATCAGAATACTTCAAAAGAAGAGGCAACAGTTTTAATGTTGGCTGAGACGTGTGAGCTGATGCTTTAGTGCCATGCAGTCACTGCAGCTCGGACAGATGCTCCCTGTATGATCCTTGTAATGAAAAATGGTGTATAATCGACAGGCGAGCTGCTGAGCTAATGAAAAGGGTAGCAAGGTGACATTTTCAGAGTGACGTCCAAAATAGGATGACATTTACAGAGAAGATGCCCCAAAGACGGCCGTCTTTTAACATGCCCTGTTCCACAAAGTACAAAGGAGAACCGTGACGGTGGATTCTGGGTGACACATGGCAGCCATTTTTTATTTTCTGCGGGTGGGATGATGTGACTCCAGAGTGCTGCACGGATTGATGTCATGCTCAGAGGGTCGAATGAAAATCACTTTTCAATATGATGTAAGGCAAAAACCTAATAAATGTTCAACAGTTGCATTTCTGGGAAGTTGACATTGATTTATAGACTGCTTTAAATGATCAAAAGCGAAAATAAAAATCAAACAGTAATATAATTGGGTTTTTTTTTTTAACTTCACAATTTTTCCCTGCAAAATGTTGTTTTATTCTAAATTATGGTGAAATCAATACATAAATATTTGGGTTATTGTGAGCAGTTTGGATTTCCATCCATCTATCCATCCATCTTCTCCTGTTCATCTTGGACCGGGTCGCAGGGGCAGCAGTCTAAGCAAAGATGCCTAGACTTGCCTCTCCCCGGCCACTTCCTCCAGCTCCTCTGGTGTTTCCAGGCCAGCCCAGATACATAGTCTCTCCAGCGTGTCCTGGGTCTTCCCCGTGGCCTCCGCCCAGTGGGACATGCCCAGAACACCTCTCCAGGGAGGCGTCCAGGAGGCATCCGGACCAGATGCCCAAGCCACCTCAACTGGCTCCTCTCGTTGTGGAGGAGAAGCGCCTCTACTCTGGTGACTGAGCTTCTCACACTATCTCTAGGGGAGCGCCTCTCCGGAGAAAACTCATTTCAGCCACTTGTAGTCGGGATTTCGTTCTTTTGGTCATGATCAAGGGCTCATGACCATAGGTGAGTAGTGGAACGAAAATCGACCGGTAAATTGAGAGCTTTGCTCTCTGGCTCAGCAACCACAAAATGGCGGATGCCTCTCCAATCAGCCTTTCGATCTCACGCTCCGATCTTCCATCACTCGTGAACAAGACCCCAAGATATTTAAACTCCTCCACCTGAGGCAGGAGCACTCCACCCACCGAGAAAGGACAAACTATCTTTCTCTGGTCCAGAACCATGGCCTCAGACTTTCCGGTGCTGACCCTCATCCCATGAGGAGTGTGATTCCCCGGTAGTTGGAACACACCTTTCGGTCCCCCTTCTTGAAAAGGGGAACCACCACCCCAGTCTGCCAGTCCAGTGGTATGGTTCCTGTCTGCCAAGCAATGCCGCAGAGACGTGTCAACCAAGACACTCCCACAACATCCAGAGACTTGAGGTACTCCAGGCGAACCTCATCCACCCTCGGAGCCTTGCCATCGAGGAGCTCTTTGACTACCTCAGTGACCTCAGCTTGGGTAATGGACAGTTCCACCCCAGAGTCCTCAGCCTCTGATTCCTTCAACTGGCTGACAATGTCCCCAGTTGAGGTCAGCAGATTCCCACCTGCACTGAAAACGGAGCCTGCAGAAAACAGTTTTCCCCTCCAGAGGCGCTGGATAGTTTGCCAGAATCTCTTTGAGGCCAACCAATAGTCCTTCTCCATGGCCTCACCAAACTCCTCCCATGACTGAGTTTTTGCCTCCAACACAGCCCGGGCTGCAGCTCGCTTAGACTGACGGTACCTGCCAGCTGCCTCTGGAGTTCCACAAGCCAGCCAGGCCTGATAGGGCTCCTTCTTCAGCTTGACAGCTTCCCTTACTTCAGGTGTCCACCACCGTCTTTTGGGGGTTGCCGCCACAACAGGCACCAGAGACCTTGCAACCACAGCTTGGGAACGCAGCAGAGACAGTAGAGGTGGAGAACATGGTCCACCCGGACTCAGTATCTGGGAACCCCCTTCGGTACCTGCTTGAAGTTTTCCCGGATGTCGGAGTTAAAGACCTTCCTGACGGAGGGCTCAGCCAGACGTTCCCAGCAGACCCTCACAGTACATTTAGGTCTGCCGAGTCTTTCCGGCCTCCTCCCCATCAATGAATCCAGCTCACCACCAGGTACTGATCAGTGGACAGCTCTGCCCCTCTCTTTACACACCTCTCGGGTTCAGGTCAGGGAGGCCATTCCAATCATGCCCCTCCAGGTGCCACTCTCATTGCCCACGATGGCATTGAAGTCCCCCAGGAGGAGGATGGAGTCCCCATTGGGGCACTTTCTAGTACCCCTCCAAGAGACACCAAGAAGACCGGGTACTCCAAACTGTTGTTTGGTCGGTAAGTCAAAACCACAGTCAGAGACCTGTCCCCCACCCGAAGGCGAAGGGACCTGCGGCTCTCGCCAGCCAGCGTGAACTCCAACACTTGGTGGCTGAGCTGGGGGCTCACGAGTAAGCCCACCCCGGTCCACCGCCTCTCACCATGGGCAATTCCAGAGTGGTAGAGAGTCCAGCCTCTCTCGAGGGACTGAGTTTCAGAGCCCAGGCTGTGTGTGAAGGTGAGCCCAACTATGTCTAGCCGGTATCTCTCAACCTCTCGCACCAGCTCAGGCTCTTTCCCTCCCTGAGAGGTGACGTTCCATATCCCAAATTCCAAGACTGGGGTTTGGGCCGCCAAGGCACTGTGCTTCGACTGCCGCCCAAACCACAATGCACCGGCCCCTTCAGAGCTCTCCTGCAAGTGGTGGGCTTACTGGAGAGTGATCCCACGTCGCTCCTTTGGTTTGGACCCGACCAGGGCCTGTGGGAGGAGCCCCGGCCACCAGGTGCTCACCTGCGTAGCCCAGGCCTGGCTTCAGGGTGAGGGCCCAGTGATACTAATCCAGGTGACGTAGCTTGATCTTTAGTGTAGCTGCTCATGAGGGGGTTCTGATCCGCTCTTTGTCTGGCTCGTCACCCAGGACCTGTTTGCCATGGGAGACCTTACAAGGGGCATAAGCTCCCGACAGCATAGCTCGTCAGACCACACGAGCACTCAAACCCCTTCACCACGTTAAGGTGGTGGTTTGAGGAGGAAATTTTGGATTTCACAGTTTGATTTATGATGATGCAGTTTGTTCCTAGTGCACATGTCCTAATATGAAGAGTTGGAATATGAGAATGTAAAGTTTATTTGATGATTAACATTTATTAGGTGTTTTTCAAAAATATATATTAAAAACATTGCAACTGTTGTCGCAACTTTTCACAAAAGCTGTCGCAACATCAGGTGTTTTAGGCTGCAACAATCATAAATAGCTGCTGCGAAATCCTGGAGGGTCTGATTAAAGAATCTTGTTGTAAAGTGTTATTCCATTTCTAACTTGAAAATAAAGCATTTTTCATCCACAAAAACCGTCTGATATAATAAAGATGTTTAAAAACAGGCCTTTAAAAATACCGTATAAGCATTTATCTCTGTTCGGAGTGACATACAGAGAGAGACTGAAAGAACACAAATCACTTAAAGCAGTACTTTTCTACCGGTGCACTGTGAAAGACAGTCAGGTGGGACAGTGTTCATTTTCACTGATATAAAATGCTGGTGTGGCATGGGATTTTTAAGGAAAAAGTGTCCCTTGATTTAAAAAAAAAATGGTTGAAAAACACTAATTTAAAGATCAACTCCAATGAGTGTTGTTGCTGTTTTTAACATGTTCTTGTTGTATTATTCTCATGATGGAGGAAATATATAAGATAATTTAAGTTTAAAAGGGAATTTCTGTACATTTCTTTCTTATTTAAATTGTATTGGATCAGTAGCAGACAAATATACTCGGGTTTGAAAACGCAACAATGGATGGGCCAAAGTCTCCATGCTGTGCTACAATTCACTTCCAGACAAATAGATCAATTAACGTCTTCATCTTCCTCATCTGAGCTGCCATCTCATGCCATGCTCAAAACTATATGACTGCATAACTTCAATATTGCACAGATTTTTT
>NC_050528.1:32755826-32773381 GCF_002922805.2 Oryzias melastigma
TTTTTTTGCCATGCTAAGCAAGCTTGGGGCTGTGAGGTGCTATAAGCTAGCAAGAGAGTGTAAACAATGGGAAATTAGAGAGGCTAACGCGCCAACCGTTCCACCCACAACTCGGAGGCAAATTTCTAATAAGCTCCTGCTGTTCTACAGGAAATGTGTCTTAAAAATGATGCAGGATTTTTTATTTTGGCTAAAAACTCCATAATCACAATTAAAAGACTTCTGGGAACGATTTTGCGATAGAAAAAAATATAGTTGCAGTGAGAATTTAATGACACTTTTGGGACAATATTTGTTTTTCTCAATGTAAATATTAACTTCTCATTTTTTTTACTACCATTTTATTTGTTTTTCTACAGTCAGTTCTTTATAGGGATCCATATAAGAATCACCAGTTTGCTGTGGTGGACAGCACTGTTGCCTCGCAGCAAGAGTAAGCTGTTTGTCTGCAGTTCTCCTGGTTCTTTTGTGGGCTTTTCTTTTCTGACTGCCAAAGCACCTGGAGAAAAGCCACAGGAAGGAGCATGCAAACTTCACACACTGATAGAATCCTGCTTCAACTCACAAAGTTTTTACTGAGAGGAACAGCAGCACAACACGTTCACTCCAAACACTTCAGAAACGTCTCTACTGTGAGGCTGTCATTTTATCCCCTTTTGTCACTTGTATCCAAACCTGTAAAACTGACTCAGTCTATCACTGGTCTAAATATCCTTTCAAAATAAAGCTGCCTTAACGTGTCCAAGTGGCCTGCCCACTAAAAGCTGCTCAGGAATTATTTAGGGAACAAAAAGAGCTCTGTATCCCTCAAGACTCAACGGGTTGGCAGCAAATTGACAGCTCAGGCACGACCCCCAGAGAATCGGTGCCCTGCCAGGTCAGATGAGCTGAAGTGGAATGAGATGGACATTATACCAGCAGATTTCAGAGGAAAGACCTTTATTTTTTTGAGTTTTACAAAAAATATGGAGGCCTATAAGTCAGTGACTTTATCACAAAGATCTCTTTACTGAGCTTTCATGATTCTTTATATGCTGCGGGACATAGACTTCAGGTGTTTATAGGATTGGAGTTGATCTTTATTAATGAAATAATTTTGGAGACTGAGTGGACCATGAGTTATCATAACAGAAAAGTATGCATTTGAAAAATGTTTGTGTCATAAAATGTATCATTTAGAGAACATTTTGTTAATTAGGACCATGTCTGTTTCAGAAATTGGCTTTGAAAAATGAGCTTCACTAAATGCTTGTAGTTTAAAGCAATTTTTTCCAAACAAGATGCCTCAGACCAAGCACAATTTTTTCAGCATTCAATGTATCCTGTTCCCAGCAAGCGCTCTGTGCAGAAGCCAGAACGCTACGACAAAAGCACAACGACAAAACCTGAAGCACACAGACAAAAGCTGAAGCACTACGAAAAAAGCCACAACAAAATGACAAAAGCCGAAGCACAACAACAAAAGCGCCAGTAGCTTGAAACTAAATAAACTTTAAAAAAAATTGTTTATTCATTTCCGTTGTGAAGCATTTCTGCTGTGAATAATTTCCGTTGTGTTTTGGCTTTTGTTGTTGTGCTTCAGCTTATGTTGTTGTGCTTTGGCTTTTGACGTTTTGATTCAGTTTTTGTCGTTGTTTTGTGGCATTTGTCTTTGTGTTGTGGCTTTTGTGGTTGTTTTGGCTTTTGCTGTGCTTTAGCTTTAGTCGTGTTGTGGCTTTTGTCGTAATGCTTTGGCTTTTGACGTTGTTGTGGGTTTTATCGTTGTGCTTCAGCTTTTGCCGTTGTGTTTTGGCTTTTATTGTTGTGCTTCAGCTTTTGTTGTTGTGCTTCGGCTTTTGTCGTTGTGTTGTGGCTTTTGTAGATGTGCCTTGACTTTTGTTGTTGTGTTTTGGCTTTTGTTGTTTTAGTGCGTTGGCTTTTGTTGTTATTTTGTGGCTTTTGTCGTTGTGTTGTGGCTTTTGTCGTTGTGTTGTGGCTTTTGTAGATGTGCCTTGACTTTTGTTGTTGTGTTTTTGCTTTTGTTGTTTTAGTGCGTTGGCTTTTGTTGTTATTTTGTGGCTTTTGTCGTTGTGTTGTGGCTTTTGTTGATGTGCCTTGGCTTTTGTCGTTGTGTTTTGGCTTTTGTTGTTTTAGTGCGTTGGCTTCTGTCGTTATTTTGTGGCTTTTGTTGTTTTGTTGTGGCTTTTGTCATTGTGCTTCGGCTTTTGTCGTTCTGTTTCTGCTATTGTCATTGTGTTGTGGCTTTTGTATTTATGTGAGCTGTGTCGGCCACTATGAAATGTAAAGGAAATCAAAGCTCAGTGGAAAGTTGAGACAATTTGATAATTCTTGTGATCGTGAGGAATTCAAATGGCTCAGATAAAAAAAAAAGTTGTATTTAGTTTGAATTTCCATTTACCAATCGTGTTGTAAATGTAATGTGTTTGAAAAGCACTCTAGTCTTTAGAACAAAAATGTGTGAGAAAAAATATAAACAAATATGCTTGAAGTGATTCTTTGCTCAAGATGTGACCTTATAGTTTAGAGGCATTGAAACACATACGACTACTGCTCACTCTTCTAAAGGTCACCACTTTGGTTTTCTTTGACAATATCCTTCCTCCAAGTCTCTTATCCCACACACCTGTCAAACGTCTGGCATTAATATGAAATAAATTCTCACTGATGCAGCATTTTAAAGTCAAAACAGGATTATAAGGTCACGTCAAGAGTAGCAGAAAGTTTGTGAAGCGGAGGAATTAAAAGTTCACACGCTTTAAGTCTAATTTATTTAAAGGCTTTGCTTCACCTAACTAAACTCCATGAAATCTTTGCAAAAGAACACAAGTCATTTTCTCAGAGGACGAGTCCACCGAGGAAGACTCGGGTCATTTGAGAGACACGCATCAAGAAAGGGAACTCATCCACTCTTCATGGGGGAATTTAATCAGGATGTCTTTGTCGGACTGATCCATCTCTTGAGAAGAGGGTTGCAGGCTTTGATGTTTCTGCCAGTGGACATTGCTGTGTGTTTTCCATGCTGATAATTGAACTAATATGCATGTAATGACACCAACCCGATGGAGGGCATTACAACAGATGCTTTCCTAATTCTTTACTTGTTTTAGTAGGAATTTTGCTAGAAGAAAGATAGACATACTCGTCTTCTAGAAAAAGCGGAGTAGAGTTAACAAAGTTTTTAATCTCTTCATCCTGTTAAATCTAACTCATTTCTTATTCTACAACCCAGAAAGAGGCACTAAGTCTTACTAAGCCCTTTAGAAAAAGAAGACACTTATTTGCCTTTATATCTTTATTGTTATGATAAATGTATAAAAGCTTTTTTTAAATGAATAAAAAGTAAACATGAAGAGGATTTTTTTGTCAAAAAATGCAGAGGATGTTAACACTTTAACTAAAGATCTGGTGTTAAATCGTTAATCCTAGCCATGCTTAGGATTTTTTGAAGTTGCATCAACTGGAAGTGTGCGTTGTGGAGCTGTGAAACCTGCTCCTGCTAACCTGTCAATGTTCATTGATATGGAAGAAAGTGATTAAAAAATTAAGTTGGAATTTAGCCAATTTAATAAAAGTTGGATCAGACTTTTAAAGGGATCTTTGGGTCTCTCTGGTTGGGGTGTCTGGGGTACTAGAGTACCTCTTTTGCAATGGGTCCTCAGAGTTGACCGGGTTGAGCTTGGTCCGGTGGTTGGGGACCTTTTGGCAGGGGTTGCTGGGGATGAGTGGGACGTACTCGTGTCGCTTGGATGCCGACACCCCAACCAACAGGAGGACAGGATGGACATCAACATCAGGCTATTCTTAAGGGTGATACTTTAACTTTTCTTTTTCTATTTTATTTGCTTGTTTCTGTGTTTGTGGCGAAGTATAACCAATCGACTCCCCCTTAAAAAAGTTACCCAGACAGAAAAAGGAAAGTTTGTAAAAGACTGGTCTTTTCTGGTCTTTTTAAACAAGGACAATACAATAAAATATGACCCTTTACTGGGTCGGTTCTACCTCTTGACGAAGCTTTGCTCATTCAGCTTTTGTGATCAAATGTTGCAAGCCCTCTAAGTCTGTGATGGAGAGAGCAATTTTCTCCGGTCATTTGCTGAGGCAAAGCCATCAGGGCCAGTGAATCAAAGAAACTGAAGGAGAGAGAGGAAGAAAAGGAAAGAAAAAAAAAGAAAAAAAAAAGGAAATCTTATCTGGGGATTGCTCTGGAGTTAAACATGGAAGCAAACACCCAACCCAGTCATAAATTGTAACTGTGCTGCAGAGTACACGATTTCTACCCATCAATATTTACACAGCAGTTTGTTTCCAGCTCTTGTGGGACAATGACCCTCCTTCCTCTAAATGAATCCCCTTAAACAAAGTCCACATCTGAAGTTTTTCTTTCAAAGTCAGCGTTTGTCTTACCATCAATAATGTGACAATGAGCTCGTGTTATTGCTTCTGGAGAAACTGACAGCATGACATTTACTTTGAATGATGAAATGTAATGGTTTATGTCTCTCTGTACACCCACTATGATGATGAACGAGGCTGCGGCTGCCTTCTGCAGCTCTGCCATCGCACCATCTTTACATCTTATTGTCTCATAACTCATTCAGCTTCGGAGAGACTCATGCTCCGATGCCGCCGTGCACTCGGCTTTATTTGTGCCAACTTAGGCGAGTGCGGGCCGATTCAATTAGTGACTATTTTAGCTTCAATCCATCTGCATTCAGATGTGGGGTGATAGGTGGACAGATGCTGTCTCATCCATCACTCTTCTCTTTTCTCTCACGCTCCATTTGTCTGCTCGTCAAATAAAAAGCTGCGGCCATGGGCAGGGAGAGTTTTCTTTGATATAATCTGGCTTCTCTTTTCCTTTGGTGTTTTTGTTACAGTATCCTGACAACTTCAAATGACTCGGACTTGTTTTGCCTCACTTTTTGACAGTGAAGCGTTTCTTTGGTCTGAAGGCTTTAGAAGTTGTCATGTTTAAATCTAATCCACCAAGAAGGTTTTCTGTTGTTTTGTTTTCTGCTGACGAAAAAACAGGGAAGACATGCAAATATACCTCTGACATACAGGAGGAGACGGGCATTAATATGGTAATTTTAACTGTAGTGCAAGACTGCATGGAGTTTGAAAAAGCACACCAAAATCAATGTCTGTTCTAAAATTTCTATAAGTGATGAGGTTAAAAAATAACCTTGAATAGAACAAAAAATGAACTTGAATTTAATTTAACTTCTTTATTCACTTTTAGGCTGAATCCAAATTTACGTATATATAGATATGTGTATATATTTTGAGCCTAAAAGTGAATAAAGAAGTTTAATTAAATTCAAGTATATTTTTTGTAATCATTTGAGGTATTTGGCTGTTGCAGCTCTCCTTGTTGCCTATTCCAGGTTGCCATTTGCCTGTGGAATTCCAAGGTACTTGTAACCGTCCTCAATGTCTGGTATTGTTCCTTCTGGGAGGGAGACCCTTTCTCTATGGACTACCTTGCCTCTCTTTGTCACCATACGACTGCATCTCTCGAGCCTGAATGACATTCCAAAGTCAGTACTGTAGATCCAGGTGGTGTGGATAAGGGAGTCAATGTCCCGCTCACTCTTAGCATATAGGTTGATGTAATCCATGTAGAGAAGGTGACTGATGGTGTCCACATTTCTGCATTGGTATCCATAGCCAGTCTTATTGATAATTTGGCTGAGGGGTTCAGACCCATGCAGAACAGCAGTGGGGACAGAGCATCACCTTGGTAGATGCCACATTTGATGGACACTTGTGCAATTGTCTTGCCATTGGTTTCAAGGGTGGTTTTCCACAACTTCATTGAGTTTCCTATGAAGGCTCTTAAAGTCCTATTGATGTTGAACATCTCCAAGCATTCTGACGATCCAGGTTTGTGGCATTGAGTCATAGGCCTTGTTGTAATCAATCCTTAGTGTGCACAGGTTGGTGTGTCATGACCTGCAGTCTTGTGTGACTGTTCTGTCATCCAGGAGTTAGTGTTTAGCTCCTCTGGAATCTCTACCAATGCCTCCCTGTGTGTTGCTCATGTATTGATCATGTATTTTGGTTGCAATGATGCCCGACATGAGCTTCCATGTTGTGGAGAGACAGATTATTGGCTGGTAGTTGGATGGGACTGCACTCATTGAGGGATCCTTCTGGGTCAGGATCGTCTGCCCTTCCGTTAGCCATTCAGGGTGAGTCCCATCTCTTAGCATCTGGTTCATTTGCACTGCCAGGCGCTCGTGGAGTGCCGTGAGTTTCTTAAGCCAGTCGGCGTGTATCATGTCAGGGCCAGGTGCTGTCCAGTTCTTCATACCTGAGACTCTTTCGTGGACGTCTGCCACTGTGATGGTTACTGGGTTCTGTTTAGGAAGGTTGCTATGTGCTGTCTCTTTCTACCATATACGTTTCCAGTACCGTTCAGTTTCCAGCCTTGGTGGGTCTGCTCTGCTCCTTTGACCCTGCCCTTGCTTTTTTGTTGCACATCTCTGGGCTTCTGTCAACTGGCTCACTTCCCTCTGAGCTGCCGTGATTTTAGCCTCCAACCGTTGTTTTCAAGGTGGGCATTGTTTTCTCTATGGTTACTCTTATAGCCAAGCATTTCAAGGATCACTACTGCTGTAGTGTAAACCAGTTCATTGGTTTCTGTTATTGTTGTGGTAGGAATTACCCTCAATGCTTCATTCACAGTTTCCAGGAGACTTTCAGGTGGTACTTCATTAAACCATTGTAGTTGGTGTCGGGGTTGTCTGGTGTACATTCCAGGCATCATCTTGTCTTTCAGGTCAGTTGCTGCCTCGCTCAGCGTACCAGTAGTTATTGGGGCTGTGTTCCCAAGTTCTGGGTGGGAGTTTGGTATAGCCTCCTCTCTGACTTGGTGTTGTGACTCTCCCATAGCATTGTGACAGCAGTTGCAGTTTGTGGATGTTAGAACATTGAGCTATTCATTGTTTGACAGTTACCTTTGATTGTGGGTTTTGAAGCATCCATTCACTCCAAATCCTCTGCATGTAACCTCTCTGAGAAGGATTACTTGAGTAGTAGCATTCCACCAGATCCTTGTTCTTGATCCTTGTTTCTTCTTATCCCACTTTCCATCCAGGTCCTCTGGTTCCCCAGCACCTAACGCAGACCTTCTTTGGCCAGGCGATCGCTGAGCCGGCATTACGTGTGTCTCTCATTCGTTATGAGGTAGGCAGTAGCGTTAAGGGTCTTGCCCAAGGACCCTCGCTGGATTCTGTTAATTAGCTCACAATTGTTGTGATAATTGCCCAATCAATTGTTCATTGCACCCTCTGGGTATCAACTGGGAATATATATATATATATATATATATATATATATATATATAAGTGCTGTCAATAGACCCTTTTCACGTGAGGTTACACATCGGCGGTCATGTGCAGAGTAGCTTCCAGCTTATATGGTTTAGAATAGTAAAGTTGACAGCTGAAAACTGTTTACAGCAAGTTTACATAAGTAATTAAAGATAACCTAACCAATTGTAAATTTGCACAATATTTATTGTATAAAATTGGTTGAATTGGTTTCCCCCTCTTGGATCGTTCACAAATCAAAGTACAAACACTATAATGTGCTTAAAGACTAGAAAAGAGTCAAGACTTGAGAGCAGGGAGTATGCATAGAGTCTCACGCTGTTGCAGTGGCGCTGAACTCGACAGGAAGTCCTAGAAGAAGCCCCTCCTCTTAAGGTCCTCAGGCTGAGCTTTTGTCCGGCGCTCCCAAATCCCAAAACACCAGCACCTGTGTAGGAGGAGGAGACACAGGCCAGACAAACAGAAAGACAGACAAATACGGCTTAGGGCCGTTCAATTAATAAGCAGGTTTCCTCAGACCAACCCAGAGTCACACAGCAACACAAGAAATGTTTCTGGATCCTTCTCGTCAAATTTCGGAACCAACCTCAAGTCACTAAGTTCATCAGATTGACGGTCCACATCCACAGGATGTTCAGCCCGAGCCCTCTCACGCTCTATTCCTAACTGGATCAAGAGTAGCTCCTTCTGCTGCTAAAAAAATATCAAATTAATTGAAATTGTTGTCAAAAATATGAAAGTGACTATTTCCACGTAATGTTGCAAAATACAGTACATTCGACTAGAGATTTTTTGTTTACTTGGCTGCTCTTATTTTGAAAGCTGAAACTACAGTACGTGGCTCAATAGCTGCCCTTAACATTTTCACTCAACCAAACCATTCCTGTTTTTACAATTATCCTTTAAATATCCCAGAGAACAACAAATAAATGTAGTCTGGGAAGTGATTAAAATGCATACGAAGTGATGCAGTGATGTGCATCTTTGTGAAGATATTAAATGTGGCCAACGTGAATTTCTATCAGCTTTTGTGCTGATCACACTTAAAACACATCTAAATAACATCAGCCAGAATAGAACCAGTTAGAATAATATCTGCTCAAATGAAAGGTCAATATTTTCAATAAAACCTAAAATATTGAAGTATTATTCTAATTTGTATTTTGATTTGGGAACGATCTAAGGCAGGAAATGAAAATGCAGTTCAGCAGGACATTCATACAATAAATATTGTACATTTTTCTCTTGAAATTGGTTAGGCTACCTTTTATTATTTAAGTAAAATTGCTTTAACGGGCGTTCAGCTGTCAGCTTTGGCATTCTAAATCTGAACACCGGAAGTGACTATTCGCATTTTTTACCCTGTTGTTATTTTGTCTGATGTCACAATGAAAAGTGTCTATTGATTAAAAAAAAAAAAATCAATCACACTTATGATTATGGTTATTGTTAAAGGAGCTAAGCCTAAAACTCAGCTACTGAGAATGTTTTGACCCAGAGTGAGGTTGACGCGCATCTGTTTGCTCCAAGCATTAAATGTCCACTCCTTTTGTATGGCAAGACATCGACATTTATTTTCTGTCATTTGCATACATGCTTGCGTGTGACATGACCAGCCTGCGTTCGTGCAATAGTACCTTCGTACGGTCGTGCGCTAGTGCGGTCAAAAACCCTTTGCCCTTCCGGGCCAAAACACCTGTCAAACACTGTGACGTCTTCCCTTAAATACAGAATCCCCCTACTGGGAGTAAGGTGAACTACAATCACAATTGTATGGCTCCTATAGTTATGATTAATCATGAATAAGCACAATGTTTTAGTAGGTAAACTATATGACAGTATACAACTATCAAATAATGTTTCCTTCTTTTTTATTGTTTTACATTTATAAAAGTTAATGAATGAAACACTTTATGGAAGCGGTTCAGGTTTCATGGTGTGCATTAATTTCTGATAATGCACACTACAAGGACATTATCCCTCATAACTATGGCTGCACAAAACATGAAAAAAATTTGGATGATCAAGAACATATGAAAATGGATCAGAGCAAGAACAGTTATTTTAACAAATGGAATGACTGAGTAATAGCTGTTTATTTGTTGATGAAAGTCAGTGAGATGGTCAGTCAGCGGTATGGACCAATGGAAAGCTCTTCAAGAATCTGATGCTGCGTTGAAAAGTGACTGGAGGCGGGTCAGTTTACCAAGAGACCTATTGGTTACAGGACCACAATAGTCCCTAGTCACTCCAGTGTAAAATGACTCAACTTCAAAACTAAAATCAGCATTCACAGTCCTATTCAGAAAGCATTTACCTCAGCAGTTTTCCAGAACACTTCTTTATAAATGTCATTATTATTATTTTATACTGTTAACTCACACTAAAGGATCACATGACCACGTGCTCCGTCATTCATTATGTATATTCTGCATTATAGACTTACATTTTTGGAAAATCTGAACATTATGACAATTAATGATTACTTCGTCTTCAGTACTTAAAGAAATTGCCAAAAACATCAAGTCATGTTAGGAGTTCATTTTTCTTCTGTTTTATAAAGCTTCACATTTGTCATGGCAACAGCTTTGATTTAAGATCCAGTAGTCATTTGATTAAAGGTGAGTTTTAACTTTATGTTACAAAATGAAAGATTAACCTTTTGTAATGTGAAAAATTTGATCTTAAAAAAATCTAATAATTATATTAGAAAATAACACAGCTTTGGTCAAGCAAAAAGTGCAGACATAAAAATTATACCGAAAAGTTAGAAAACAAACTTTATTTTATTTTCAAACCACTTAAGGAAGTATTGCAATTTTTTTAATTTTAAATATGTATCTAATTTATTAATCAAATATTTTCAGTTTGTCATTTCAGATTTCTGCTTTATTTGAACAAAAACAGATCTTTCTGTTTAGACATCAAACACTTTAGGGTGAAAAGACTAAAGGCGACGTTAGAAGAGAACATTCCTGTAAACTATCACATGCTGCAAATTTTAATGTACTTAGGGGTGCAAAATTACCATGGAGTGTTATTAAATTGCGTACACTCTCAAGCATTTCAGATTAATATGGAAATTAAATGGTAATTATCCTCTTTACCCGTTTCTTTTCCATAATTTTTTGCTGGAAGAAATTCATTACATGCCACAGAAAGCAACTCTTTGTGCCTGGAGGTGCATTTTGTGCTCATGATGCACTTTGTGACATGAAATATACATTTTGTGTCAGGGGAATTTGAGTACTTGAAATGCAGCGTGACACTCTGGTGCTCCACTCTGACTCGGTTTTGGGAAGGCGTTGAAGAAATCACTTTTTTATAGATAAGGGTTGAGGAGGAAAGCTAATGATTTATCTGTTTACACTCTCCTCCACTTACATTGGTTGTTTATCATAATGAATTCATGGAGTTACTGTGCATCCCGTTCATCTGCCTCTTTTTAAACTGCTTATTCCAGCAAGAGCTGTGCTGAGATGAGGTGTCATTCCAGTCGGCTGCACCTGGGAAATCTCCACCTGGAGCTCTGACAAGAGCATTTAACTTGTCATGGGATGATTTCTGCTTAATTTTTTGTAATTTCATGGCCATTCTTGACATGGCCTCATCCCAGACTCGTTTTGCATTTATGTCTCCCTAAAGCAAAAGTTTTTTGCCTGACCTTTCTAACAGCAAGTCCTTTTCTTGTGTTTTGTTTAGCTTAATTACACCCATGTTTATTTTTATATCACAGTTTATAAGCTAACAGAGTTCTTAAACTGCTGCATGAGAATCCAAAAAAATCAAATAAAAAAGCAGTACAAACTAGTACAAAGGCGAGAATAGGACTAACACTTCCTCATTTTTTTGGCTCCTGTTTGAAGCTGCGCTTCCATTTGGTGACTAAGCTAAGTGGGAAATAGTTTTTATAAGAAATGGCAACAGAACAGTAGTTCCGTAAAGAATATATTCAATTCGTGATTCCTTTAAAATCTATGAAATATTGAAATGACCCTGCCACAGGCTGGCAACCTGTCCAGATTGTACACCGCCTTTGGCCAACAGTAGCTGGGAACGACTCCGGCAACCCCGTGATCCTGAAAGGGGTATTGCAGGCTAAAAAACATGGAAGGATGTATGGATTTAACTGAGACAATGTTCATCATTCAACATTTACGGTGTCACTCAGGGACTGTAAAGTTTGGTTCACACCGCATGCGGAAGCGCTGCGAAGCGGATTACGTGCAGAGTGTGCACAGGATCCGCTTTACCTCAAGTTTACACCAGACATGCATTCATTTGTGACGGTCCTCAGGCGATTCTGCTCAGCTGTAGTATTTACAGCTTCTACAATTAATTTGACGTCGTCCAGCTTGACTTGTGGGCAATTTCTCTCTGCCTCTCTTGTTGATTGTGTTTTTAGACATCCAGAACCACCCCCCAACTGTGCAGTCGGCCCACTACCTTGATATGTGTGTGTCTGTTTGTTTTTTCTGTGTTGTGTTTCCGTGCTTATTTACAACTAGTCTATTTTGAAAAAAAGTATAATCCTATTCGTCAATTGCTGTATTTTGTCGTTGTATTGAAAGTTGCCTAAAATGCACATCAATCTTTGCCAAAATTCCAATGTTTGTTTTTTCTGTGCAAAACACAGACTTGCTGCTGGCTCTAAGATGATGTCATGAAATGGGCGGCACCCACAAGGAGTGAAAGGCAAAGCCTCAGAGATTGAGTTGTACCCCATACATCTGTGTAGGAAAAGGAGCAGTGAAAATAACTCAAATTTCATGAAAAATGTTTTTTAATGTGCGGAAGGTAATATATGATCATATATATGGATATAGTTTACTCTGAAAGGCTTAAGAATAGCCCTTTAAAATATATACACACATACTTATATATGTGTATATATATATATATATATATATATACTGTTCACAAAAATTTAAGCAGCACTTTAAAGAAACACATTAGATACATCAGATCTCAATATGAAGTTGGATATCTATACAAATAACGACAGGGCAGTGTCTTAGGAACAAAAGGATGCCAAGTCTTTTAATGGAAATAAAAGTTTTCAGCCTACAGAGGCTCAATTGAGTAGACACCATAAAATCAGAGTGAAATGAAGATGTGGCAGGCTTGTCCATTTTTTCCAAAACTTCATTTCCACAACTCAAAATGCTTTTCAGTATCTTGTGTGGCCCCCACCAGCTTGTATGCATGCTTGACAACGTGGCGGCATGCTGCTAATGAGACGACGGATGGTGTCTTGTGGCATTTCCTCCCAGATCTGTGTGAGGGCATCCCTGAGCTGTTGTACAGTCTGAGGAGCAACCTGGCGGCGCCTAATGGACCCAAACATAATGTCCCAGAGATGTTCTATTGGGTTTAAGTCAGGGGATGGTGAAGGCCATTCAATTGTTTCAATTCCTTCATCCTCCAGGTACTGCCTGCATACTCTTGACACGTGAGGCCGGGCATTGTCGTGCATTAGGAGGAAACCAGGACCTACTGCACCAGCGTAGGGTCTGACAATGGGTTCAAGGATTTCATCTGGATACCTTATGGCAGTCAGAGCACCATTTCCTAGGCAGTAGAGGTCTGTGCGTCCCTCCATGGATATGCCTCCCCAGACCATCACTGACCCACCACCAAACCTGTCATGTTGAACCACGTTGCAGGCAGCATAACGTTCTCCTTGTCTTCTCCAGACTCTTTCACGTCTATCACAGGTGCTCAGGGTGAACCTGCTCTCGTCTGTGAAAAGTACAGGGCGCCAGTGGTGGACTTGCCAATTCTGGTGTTCTTGAGCAAATGCCAGTGGAGCTCCACGGTGCTGGGCAGTGAGCACAGGGCCCACTACAGGACGTGGGGCCCTCAGGCCACCTTCATGAAGTCTGTTCCTGATTGTTTGGGTAGAGACATTCACACCAGTGGCCCTCTGGAGGTCATTCTGTAGGGCACGAGCAGTGCTCAGCCTGTTCCTCCTTGCACAAAGGAGCAGGTATGGGTCCTGCTGAGGGGTTGAGGACCTTCTACGGCCCTGTCCAGCTCTCCCAGAATAACCACCAGTCTCCTGAAATCTCCTCCATGTTCTGGAGATTGTGCTGGGAGACACATTAAACCTTCTTGCTGCAGCACGTGTGGATGTGCCATCCTGGAGAAGTTGGACAACCTGTGCAACTTCTGTAGGGTTAAGGAATCTCCTCATACTGCCAGTAGAGATAATTATCAAGCCAAAATCAGCACGAGTGGAAAACCAGCCAAAAAAGATCAAGAGGGAGAAACTTGAAATGACCTCCACATGTAACACCAGTCCTGTTTGGAGGGTTTTCTAGTTGTTGCCACTGAAGTGCACCTGTTGTTAATTCCATGAACACCAATACAGCTGAAATTGATTAACGAGGCCCTCAGCTGATTAACCAACCAGAAAATTATCAGACAGGTTTAATTCAATTCATGCCAGGCCCAATAAAAAAAGTGTTCCTATAATTTTTGTGAGCAGTGTATAAGGAAATTGTAAATCAGAGAGCTAAGACTAACAGACTTCTCTGCCAGCAGAGCAGCACTACGGACACATTTAGTCCACATAATCAGACTTCTCTTTGCACATTACTTTACTGAGGACAACCTGAAGTTTTTCCCCTTGTGTACCAACTATACAAGTTAAGTACATTGAAGGAAAATAAAGAATCATCAGTGATTCATGTTTACCAAATGTTACTATTATGGTATTGTTATGCGCTATTAAGTATGTCTACAGATAATATTTGTATGTGCTGAGGGGTTGAGCTTAAACATCCACTTCTACACTCTTTTTGCTACAGTAGCAACACTGTCAGTAAAGATTAGCACACTTTTATGGTGAAGTCTCCCCCCTGGGATGTCATTACTTTAAACCCTCCTGCAATACATCAATTTCTAATTAACATTTGCATTTTAGATTGTTTGAGGTGCCTGTGAGGAGGGGGGTGAGGATCATTCGTTCATTTATGCAAATTAATTGAAATTAAATGAGCCTGGAGCTTTCCAGTGGGCGGGGCGAGGAACGCCTAAACACCCACTGGGAGGAGCAGGCTCGATGCTCCGGTGCTGTCAGGGATGCCCATAAGCAAAGACTCTGGGAGGACTTGAACCACATCCGATGAGGTGATTAGTACATGTGTGCCGTTTCATTATTTGTGAAGTTATTGCCCTGCGAGATGACAGAAAAGACTAACTGCTTGACTGTTTATAGTCGATATTTTCCTGTTTTAGTGAGACATGGATATGACCTACATCCCACCAGCCTGGACTCCTGATGAGCACCAAGGGAGGAGGAAACTGTGAAAGTTAACTCAAAGACTTCCAGTCAAGAAGTGATATTTAGCACATGCAGAAGACCTTCAGACTAGTGCAAAAGAAATGCAGTTACAAGAAAATGTATGTGAAGCCTTTGGATTTACTTGGAATTCTGCATGAATTTGTCATAAAATATGCTCTGATCTTCGTCTAAGTCACACAGTCTGCTTGAACTAATAAAAACAAAAAAATCAAATTTTTGTTGAACAAAATCTGTAAACAGAGTACAGGGTAAAAAAAAAAATTGTGAACCCCAAGGCAAATGGCTTCCCCAAGAGCTAATTGAAGCTAGGAATCAGCCAACCTGGAATCCAGTCAATGTGATGAGACTGGACGTGTGGGTTAAAGCTGCCCTACCTTATCAAAACACACAACAGTTTTAGGTCAACTGCTTTCAAGAAGACATGAACCATACCTCACACAGAAGAGCTCTGGGAAGATCTTTGATCAAGAATTGCTGAATTACATAAAACTGGAAAGGGTTACACAAGTATCTTAAAAACCTTTAGTGACCATGTTAAGACAGACCATTTACAAATAGAAAAATTCATGCAGAAATCCATATACTCTTTCTTGCAACACTATTAGTATCGTTTTTTAATTTCCCTGCAGGCACGTCCCAAGAGGATTAATAAAGTTGTCTATCTATCTATACTAACCAAGAGAATGCTTAGAAGCTGAACTAAACCATGTATATCTGGAGTTCCTTGTGGAACACATTGTTGTGCTTTTAACAACAGGAATGAATGTAACCTGCAATCAAAGCTACATTACAAATACAAAAAAGTTGTTTTTCTCCTGTCTTTTCAATGTAGCTATCAAACCCCTAACCATAGCTCTGAGGGGACAGCCTGATTGCTGGAATCTCCAGTAGAGGTTTTTTACATAAAGTATCACTCTATGTTGATGATTTGCTGCAGTATATTTCTAACCTCTCTAGATCAGTCCCTTGATTGCTTGAGGTATTGAATCAGTTTGGACAAACATCAGGTTATAAATTCAATTACATTAAAAGTTTGTTGTTTCCTATCAACAACACAGTGTTTTTTCCATCTTTGGCTTCAAAATGGAAAAAGAAACATTTAAATTTGGACTAAATATTGCCCGCACAATAGCTGAGCTACAAGCACACTTATGTTTAGAAAGAAAAAAAAATACCGACCCCACTGGCAGGGAGGATAAACATTATTTAAATGGTTGTTTTGCAAAAATTTCTTTGTGTTTCAGATGATTCCAGTTTTCATAACCAAGTCAGTTTTCACAATATTGGTCAGATTGATAGCAGAATTTGTTTGGAATAATGTAAATCCCGAATGAAGATTTATTTGGAGGTCCCAAAAGAAGCAGGTGGACTAGGACTTCCAAACTTCCTTCCCTACTATTGGGAAGCTAACATTGCCAAAATATTACACTGGAAATATGAGTGTGACAATGGTGAAGGTGGCGTTTGGGTGCGATTGGAATTAATGTCTAACCCAATGCTGCTATTGATGTTACACTAATCTACTCATACTATCCAACAATATCACTTTGAGGCAATTTGTTATTCGAATTGACCTATACCATTTACACTTGATTATCTTTGAGAAATCCAAGAAATCTGGAAAACTTCACCTGCACTGTTCAGTACCAGGTATTTATCTCTGAGTCACACTGATTGAAGTTTTTGCTAAAGACGTAATTTTAGACCAGTAAATGGAATTGTTCAAAATGAAACATTGACTATAAATTGTAACCACAAATTATAATATGAATCAAATCGTCGTTTTTCCTTGTATCTCATTTATTTTGTGAACTCAAACAATTAAAAAAATACAATAAACATTTAAATGTAATATTCAAAGCATCCAAACACTACTTTAACTCAATCAAAGACTTATGTGCTGTGCTTCTAAAGTTCTAAAATAAAAATAAAAATGTAAATAAAAAGTCCCAACAGTCTCCAAAGTCCATGCAGAGAACAAAAGGCCCGAATGACTAAGGCATGACAGAAGCATGCAGGGATTGAAAACAACATACAATATGGTTACAAGAACAATATTGCAAAACATAGTTTCTTTGATCAAGACATTTTCCATCACATTGTTAGGCAGAGCAGTATGAATAAAATGAGATCAAGAAATTTCCATTCAAATTAAACTGACAGAACGAACTCATTTAGAAATACTGAATGTTATGTCTCCCACACGTTGTCATGAAAGCAAATGTCCAGTAAAATATTAGAATATCTGTCTGATAGAGTGTAACCTTATTGTGTTCATTAGCTTCTGAATCTTCTCTCTGCACTGTGGTTGAAATAAGCAGAGCTCCATAGAAAACGCAAGGGTCAGAAGACACTGTCATGACATTGCTTTGAGGCAAACTCTGAAGCCCGCACATTTTTGCTGCCTCATCTGAACGTAAGTCTGAGAAGAAGACTTCAGGGAAAAACACAATACATTTCTACTTTGTATGCAGATCTGCTGATGCAAGTGTTTTTTTTTTTTTTGAAAATCAACAACTGCACTCCAGGCAAATAATTCTAATTCTCTCTATGAAGCAGAGTTACAAAAACAATCCAAACTCCCACTCAGACACTGCATGTGAGCAGCTAGAAAACCGTAGGGATCTGGCTTGTTTAAGCCACCTGTGTTGTGTGGCTGGTCATTTCTGAAATCACAGCCGTGTGATGGACAAAGAATCCCATTGTGGAAAATAAGTCTTACAAACTACAGAAGATGGTAAGAAAAGTCTAAAGTTGTCTAGAAAGACTTCCTTGTGAAATATTTTTTCAGATTGGTTTTCTATCTATTCTTTATTTATGAAAACACTGAAAAAGACAAATTCTATTACAACCTGGGTCTGCACCATTGACTGTATAAGACAGGGGTGTCCAAATCCAGCCCTCCAGGG
>NC_050528.1:32774464-32779318 GCF_002922805.2 Oryzias melastigma
CGTAGGGATCTGGCTTGTTTAAGCCACCTGTGTTGTGTGGCTGGTCATTTCTGAAATCACAGCCGTGTGATGGACAAAGAATCCCATTGTGGAAAATAAGTCTTACAAACTACAGAAGATGGTAAGAAAAGTCTAAAGTTGTCTAGAAAGACTTCCTTGTGAAATATTTTTTCAGATTGGTTTTCTATCTATTCTTTATTTATGAAAACACTGAAAAAGACAAATTCTATTACAACCTGGGTCTGCACCATTGACTGTATAAGACAGGGGTGTCCAAATCCAGCCCTCCAGGGCAGGTGTCCAACATGTTTTCCAACCAACCTGCCACTGAAGCTCCTTATTGGATATACACACCTGACCCAGGTAATCAGCAGCAGATAAGGCAGGATTTCTGAACATAAAACAGTAGGAGGTCGGCCCTCAAGGCCTGGATTTGGAAAACTTTGAAATAGGGTAACAAGGCCAAGTGAGTGTGATGGCATCTGGAGAAACTGTCTCATTTCTGGTTCCAACCGAATGAAGTCAATTTAAGACCAGAGAAGACGATAAACTATTGATCTAAAGGGACACTGGTGGTAGAGGACACATTCCACATGGTGGAAAGGTTTTACTACAACAACAGGCGTCCGACCAACGCTTTTCCCAACTTAAGACCCAAACCGAAAGTGTTGCCTAGAACATAAATAGTCTTTTTCTTGTTAATTCAGAATAATAGACGGTTCCGCAGCATAGAGGCCGGCTGCATTCATAATAAACACCTGCTCCGGATTGTGATTATCCTCCAGGGTTATCTCTTTAATCTTCCATTCTTTTCTGAGTCAGCTGATGCAGATTCTCTGTCACTGTAATCAAACCGTTTTGACGCACAGCTACGTCATCGGTCTACACCTCACATACGCTTCAATGGTCCAGTGCTTAATGGAAACGACTGGACTGGTCCATATCGCTCGGCACTAGAGTCATCAAGTCGCCGATGAAGCATGTTTTTGGAATGTGGGAGGAAGCCGGAGTCCCGCACAGGCACTGAGAGAACACACAGAAAAGGTCCAGGCCAGGATTTGAACCAGCGCCGTCTTGCTGTGAGACAAGAGTGCTTACCACTGCACCATGCAGCTCGCAAAGCATTGTTACCTTGATAAATATAATGACTGAGTACTAGCTGTTCTCAATGGAAGTCTATGGGATTCTGGCTTCTTGGAGCCAGAAGGTACTTCTTATTTGGAACACCAGAGGGGGAGGGGTCACAGTCCAGTTCTTGCACACAGTCAATATTCATTCATGTTGATTCTCAAACTTCTTTTTTTGCAGCCGATTTTTTTTAAATAAAAGGTAGAAAATGGAAAATTTAGAAAACTGAAATGCTTTGCAGTAAAGCTCAAGGGCATCCTGTGTGCCACTCTAATATTTATGCTCCTTTTCCCTTTTATTATCTCTGCTGCGTCAACACATTTGTCAAGTAATCTCTAAAAAGTGTGTAGCCCCGCATCAGCAATAAATTAATTTAAATGAACTTTTTAGTAACAACGTAATTACATTCGACTAAATAACACACCTTGAAGTGTTTTTTACGGAATAATCAAGGTAACGGGAAAACCCGTTTACCCTTGATCCACTGGCATGTTTGAGGGCTGAAGGACGTTTTTCCCAGAAAAAAAAATGCCCTCAAGTGTGATGAAAACTACAATCCCCCTTGGAGTGAAATTACATGTTGTGTCAAGTCGAGGCAGAGTAATATGGTCTGATAATCAAGCGACGCACCCAATCTTTCCCCATCTCCGAGGAATGCTAATCACTCCTCTATTGGATTTTTTTTTTTCTGTGACGCCTGCCATTAATCCTCAACCACAGTCTTGTGCGATGAAACCACAGTACTCTTTTAAAACGTAATTAACTCCCATGATCGCTTTTGAACCTCACTGCATTGAGTGGTGTGATCGAGAGAAATTACACCCAGCTACTGCAAGTATTTAATGGACCCACGAGTGTCAATTAATCTGGAGAAGCTTTTCATTGGACTCTTTTCATGTCCACTCGTGGAGGTTTTATTACAAAGCTATCATTCTGGGGTTTTCTACCTTTTAAAAGAACCAACCGTGTAAGGTGGAACAATGGCAGACCTGTGCTGGACCTCCATCGTCTGCCCCTGCTCCGACTAAACTGCTGCAGGAGAGGAATCCACGGCTAAACGAACTTCAATCAAACACCTTTTGGTTAAGAGGGCAATGAAACAGTTGAGGTCTGTAACAAGTGAGGAGACTTGGAAAAAAAAAAAAACCTTAATGGACACCAAAAACTCCATGGTAACAAAATAATAATAACCCAAGTTTGGTTGTTTTAAAGCCAGATTGTAGCTGTGACCAAGAGGCTGAGATGTTAGGATCCATTTGCAAACGGTTCAATGTGTGTGTGTCACAGTCAAGGCCCGGGGGCCAGATCCGGCCCTCCAGATCATTTTATTTTGTCATTAATGGCCCGATGTTATCTTGCGTTCATTTCTAACTTGTCTAATTTAGACAAAATACATTTTTACGGAGAGTAAAATATTGAAAGTTATTGAAGGCATAAGTTGATTTATTCTGTAATAATATTTCTGCCTTTTTATTATTCATAGTTAGTTAAAGTTTTAAAAATTGGCATTGTGCAAAGTTTTTGGACTATTTTGGCATTTACTAAGATTTTTTGGGCCATTTTGAAGTTTAGCTAATATTTCAACCACATGCTAGCTGTTTTGGTGAGTTTAGGATTGTTTTAGTTTTTTAGGCTATTTTGAAGTTTAGCTATTTTTTTCATCTCAATGCTAGCTGGTTTGGCTAACCTAGGTTTAAAAAAAAAAAAACGCTTTAGCTTTAGTGATTTCAGCTTACAGAATTCACACAGGCGTTATCGCAGGTTATACTATATATGTAGTTCATAATTGTTAAAAATTTACGGTTTAAAAGTTTTAAAAATGTAGTTTTAGAGTGTTTAATAAATGTTTAGCCTGTTTGGCCCGCGACTTAAGGTGTATTTTGGATTTTGGCCCATTGTGTGATTGAGTGTGACATCCCTGGTTTAATTGAACAGAACAAAGGCAAGACATAGAGGGTGTCAAAAAGGGAGGCAATGTTCAAAAACCCAGAGGCAAGGTAGAGGAACGAATAATCAGGCATGTGTCAAAAACAGAAACAAACAAGGAAAAACTTCTTAGACTGACGGAAACACGATCAAGACTTCATACTGAAGTTAAGGCTGGAGTGAGTGTAAATTCTGGTGATTCTGATGAGGATGATGATGATCTGTGATGGAGAAGACTAAAGCAGTGGCTGATGGGAGTTGGAGTGAGGAAGGTGCTGAGCATGGTTAGTACTCAGGAGAGGGGTCCCTCTGGTGGTCGGAGGACATGGCTGAGTGAGTCCTGACACCAGCTCAGATTAGGAAAATGACAATGTTCATGGATCTAGTTGTCTATCAGAATAAAGCAGAGCAGGGAGCTTGTACCCAGCCCAGTGTGTGTTTTGTACATCGATAAAAAGACCTTTTTCAAACTACATTTTCTTTGTCTACTCCTGATTCACGATTTGTACAACGAAATATTTAAAAATGTAGTTTTAAAGGGGCCATACCATGAATTTCTATATCCATATTTATGATCATATATTACCTTTGAAACACTAAAAAACAAACTAATTACAAAACATTATTTTTGAGAACTCTTTTCATACCAGGAAGTCTCTGAGGCTCCGCCTTTTGCACCTCGAAAGTGCCGCCCATTTCATGACGTCAACCTAGAGACGGCCTCATCAGCGTGTCACCCATGAAAAAAAGAATCCAATATTTCAAAAATATTGATCTACATATTGTGTAGCCTGGGTGTTTATTCACAAAATTTGGCACAGACAGAATGGTAATGGCTAATTGGTTCATTTTGCTGGGAAATTCTGTCAAAAAATTCGGACAACACATGAACATTTCAGGATTTATTGAAATGATGAGAACATTGTTCTGATTAGCACTGGCTATGTACAGTTCTTTTCTGTTTGAGGCATCATCAATCTACCGCTTTGGGGTTGTTTATAGTGAGGAATGAACAGTATGATGCATTTAAAAGCTCAAAAAGTTGATTTTTTTTTTAATGGTATGGCTCTTTAATTTTAATTTTCTTTTTATATGTCCTCTATCATCAGAAACATACTAAAAGCAGATGCAAACATGCTAAAAACATCATTTTTTTATTGAAGCGTGTCTTTGAAGGTATAACATTCCAAAAAAGATCAATGAAAAGACAAATCCTCTTTCTATAGCCTTTGAGTATTACACACAAGTCTATCATTTGGTTTACCAGGCTGCAGCCTAAAATGGCTAATAAGCTAACGTATATTTTAGCTTGTTACCATCAACATAGCACCATGGCAGCCCAGTCTCAGTAAAATGCGTACATATTCCACGATTTGGGAAATACCGTGTATAATACACGCCAAACCAGTTTTTGCGTGCATATAATACGCGTGGACCTAAACGTGTTAAAATGTGTTTCCCACTTTTGACACGTCCCCTAGTGGAGGCGTGAGCATCACAGACAGCCCCACAAATGAACAATGGTTGGATTCTGATTACCATTTTTTCTTTTAATTTTAGCTTTTTTTATTTTTAACTTTTAAGTCTTTATAATTAATTTTAAGTCTTGACCGTGTACTTTAACTGTGGTTGTCTGTAACTGTTTTTACAAACATAACAATTTTCGTATTATAAAATAAGAAAAGTATTTTAATGTTTGAGCAAATTTATAATCTCTGTATATAATTTTTATTTTTCCAGTTAAAATTCACACATATATTTTCACAAGAAGTGCATCTTGTCTTTCCTTTTTTAGGGTGT
>NC_050528.1:32779835-32785432 GCF_002922805.2 Oryzias melastigma
AAGTATTTGAATGTTTGAGCAAATTTATAATCTCTGTACATAATTTTTATTTTTCCAGTTAAAATTCACACATATATTTTCACAAGAAGTGCATCTTGTCTTTCCTTTTTTAGGGTTTAATTCAAGTCACAATTAGATGCATGACATATTTTTTTTATGATGGAGCCTTTTAAAGAACTGTCAGCACATGGATGGGTAGGAGGGATGCTAATCACAGGAATGTATATTTTTGTGCATGCACCACAGCATAAATCAAGTATCCACAGTAAACCCCCTTTTTTTGATTGGTGTTGAGCTTGAAGCACTTTGTCCAAATGAATCTTTTGTGAAAGATATTTAAAATCCAAAAAGTTTTTCCTCATCTAAAAACAGAAACTTCTGAAGTTAATGCTTTGAACTCAAACATTTTTGACAAACTTCTTCTGCTTTTATGATATTTTTTTAATTTTTGGTATAACAATTAAATGTCCGTGTTCATCCAAATTGTTAATTTAGCTTTTAAATTATAAAACTTGAGTGAAAACGAAAATAATTTCCAGCACTGATTACCATAATTATCACGGTCAGCCTCAGTTATCACTTGAACTGATTTGGTGTTCCCTAATGTTCTCTCAGATTGATGTGTTGGTGTCCGTGTTTATTTATGGCTCTGATGATAACTACTGTCATCCCAACATCTGGCTGAACAATTATTCCCACAACACCCCAGGGATCCTCAGATTGTCTCCCCCTCCCAGTAAGAGCTGTGGCAAGCAGCTTTCTAATTCAGCGTCTCCAGAGAGGAGCAGGGAAGCTGAAAACGAGGCATGGCGACAGCTTGTGCTAAATGACAGGAATCTGGGTATTGAAAGTTTGCGTGAACGTAAGCGGCAGAATTCCCCAGAAGGTAAATCTACTTAAAGTAAATGTTTCTGCTGTGGTTGTTTGAGCCGGTATACATGTAGATGAAATTGGAATTTTCTGTTACTAATGGTAGGTCAAGGTCCTTTTCAGATGCAACATATGTCTAAAACGTATCCGGATTCCCAAGTAGTCCGATTTTAAAATGTCATGTAGATCGGACAATTGAATGTTCTTTATCTGTTAATTGCAGTTATGAGAGTTTTTATACGTTTATTACAGTAAATATTCACCTGTGGTGCAGCTGTAGGGCGGTCGACTCCTGATCGGAAGCGTGTGAGTACGACTCCCGCCTTGCCCATGTGTTGAAGTGTCCTTGGGCAAGACACTGAACCCCGAATTGCCTCTGGTGGGAGGTTGGCGCCAGTGTTCGGCAGCGGAGCCACCACCAGTGAGTGAATGGGTGAATAGGTGAATGTGACTCTGAAGCGCTTTGGGCCATCGAAGGAGGGTGGAAAGCGCTATACAAGTATACGACGTTTACCTTTTCAACATATTTTGTACTTTTACATTGTTGCATAAATCTCAAGAATCTTCCATAGCAATTATTTTTAATCCTATGTGTTCTTTTTCCATTAATTGTTTTACCTAGAAAATGTACATGTTCTATCAAGAAAAGAATGAACGCATATGAATAGTTTATAAAACTCCTAGTGTAATTGAAATACTTAAAAAAACCTCATCCTCCGTTGAAGCAGTGACAGACAGATTAGGCACTTGGGAAAACCTGGGGTAAGAGTCCAAGGTTCATGAAACCAAATCCGTTTGGTGTGCTCTCCGAGAGAAAATGACAACATACAGCAAAGGGCACTGGATAAAATAAGAGTAAGAATGTGGAAACGTCCGCTCTTTACATAAAATAGAGAAAAGTCTAGGATGGTAAGATAAACAGAGAAATGAAAAAATCTAGTAAAAGTATACTGGGCATCCAGCAGCTGCATCTCATTAGCATAATGATGAGGCAAGCCACTGATGGAAGGTTGGCGCCAGTGTTCTGCAGTAGAGCCACCATCAGAGTGTGGTTGTGTGTGGATGGGTGAATGGGTCTGTGACTGTGAAGTGCTTTGGGCCTTCGAGGAAGGTAGAAAAGCACTATACAAGTATACAACATTTACCATTTTTGGAGAGATCACCAGCCCATCACAGGCAAACACACGTAAACGACAACTTAAAACTAGATATATATCATTATCTGATGTGGCCAGCGAAGATGTGACTTCATAGCTGAAAATGTTAGCTAAAAAGGCTCAAGCTGAAAACAAAAATGAAGCTTTCCAAAATATTAGCTAGATGCTAAAACACCCCCCCCCCCAAAAAAGAAAAATGTCTAATTTTGCCAAAAGAGCTATCATAATTTTAAAATTTTATCTCAACTCAAAGTTAGTCTAAAGAACTTTAAATAGTCTAATCTTCACAAAACAGGTAGCGTAATGCTATAATATTAGCTAAACTCCAAATGTGCCTAAAAACTAGAAAAATGTCTAAATTAGCCAAAAATAGCTAACATGTTGTTAAAAATTAAAAGCCAAATTCCAAATCACCCTAAAAAGCCATTTGGTTGCTGAACATTTTAAAGTTTGAATGGTGTCTGTAGCTGAAAGTAAATGCAAAAGTTCACAAATTTCAATGTCTACATTAAGTTTTATAAGAATTTGAGAAATTTCACAAACTATAAAATTTGTGAAAAGCAACAAAACTACAGTAAAGTCCTGAAAGAGCTGAACGTCTTGATATCAAGATTACTTAAAATTGCTGAAAGTGTGAATGAGTTTACGTGTCAAAAACGTACAGAAAGGAGCAGACAATCATCTCACAGCCAACCTATGCAGCATGTTTTTGGACAGTGGGAGGATGCTGAAGTTCCTGGAGAAAACTTCCCCATACAGGTGGAGAACATGCACACTCCACACAGAAAGATCCTAGCTGGGATTCTCCATGTGAGGCATGAATGCTAACCACTATACCGCGTTCTATTATGCTATTTAGACAATTCATTTCAAGAACAGCTGGAAAAGGCAGTGAGGAGCTGTAAACACTCTACAGTGAGTCATCAGTGACGGGACTGGATGTTAAAATGTACATTACATAAGCTCTATTTAATTCTAAGTTTAGTCTTAAATTCTTCATTTAACTTAATTTTGCTCTACTAAATCCTGTCAGTTTCTCTGATTGTTCACACCAACCTTCAGTGAGTTTCCCCTCCAGTTCTTCGCTCACTTTCTGTGGTTTATAGACCACATCATTACAATCACTTATTCTTCATGATCCAGAGTCCTAGAAACCACCAACCATGACAGAATTTTAACTACAGCGTGTTAAATGACATCCAAATAGTTTTTTCTAAACTGAGAACCAATTTCATTCCCATTAAATTGACTTTTACTTTTTTAATAAAAGCTTTATTTTTAACTAGACTGAAAAAATAATGCTTCATGTGTTCATTTGTCATTACTAGATTCGACTTAAAGTGATGCAGATGGCTCATGCCCACAGATCTGAGGACGCTCTTCATTAAGTCAATGTATCTTTGGGCTCGGCAATGCAACCGGTGTGTTTCCTGAGGGTCTCAGTGCCAGCTGTCAGGTTAAAAGACGTGATGTGGCTTCACACTGAAAAGAAAACTGCTTGAAACGGATCAAAGCTTGTAATGATTTTGTCAATGTATACAACTAGTTTTAAAGATTCTCTTTTGATTTTGAGTTTTTGCTGCAAGTTGCTGGTGTTCAATACTTTAGACAGCATGTGAACTTCCAGTCAAAGCTGCTTGAGTTGTTTTATTCCTGCAAAGAGCTCTTGATTCTACCAGTTGAGATTTTCTGATGCGATGATGAGATGTAACAGGACAAGCATGTATTTGACAGATAATTGCTAAATATTCACTAAATCAGTCTTCCAGAGTTTGCTCAGCCTCTAATCAAGAAGCGTGTTGGGCATCTCAAGCAAGTGATGCATAGCTAATGACTGGGTGATTAACAGCTTGGCACCGTTTTGCATAAATCTAGCGTATCCAAAGATGAAAAAGAAGCGCGTGTGGGGGGGCTGGAGACAAAGACCTCGTAATGTTCTGTGACGCGTTCAAGGCCATGGAATATTGTCAAACCACTGCTCGTATAAAAGCCATCTAATTAGTGGAAAAAGCTCAGTGCTGGGTGTGCTAATAAGTGATGGGTGTTAATTAGGTTTGTCCAGGCATATGGAGATTTGCTCTTTGGATTAGCATGGCTGTGAATGATGACGAGGGGGAGGGGGGCTCAGCTAGTTTGCAGTCTTGTGTTAATCAATGATGAGAGTGGGTTTGTGTTTGGTTTGATAACGTCCGCCTAAGAGTCCTTTGGGTTTTGTAGAGGCCACAGTTTTGCTCTTTTGACTCGGCTATTACCGACAAAGAAAAAAAGTCACTAATTACTGACATCCTGTGAACACTAATATCTTTCTAATTTAAACGAGGGTCATCAGTTTGCTCGTGTTCCTGCCCATGAACAAAGAAACAGTAAAATAGCAAAAGACACGAGGCAGCTCCATTTACGGATGTGACCAGCAGCAGTGCAATGTGTCATTATCTCATGTTTCTGGAGTTTGGGATGGTCCTGTGGGACCAGAGGCCTCCTGACCTCATTTTGTGAGCACAACATTATGCCAAAATGATTCACTGATGTAAAAAAAAAAAAACTGGAGAGTAGACTATAATTGCAACTATTTATAGCGATGTGAAAAAGCATGATTTATTCCTGGTATTCCTGATTCCAGAAACTAAGTCATTATCATGTTTCTAACTTGAAGGGGTTATAAGGATCATTTTTTAGCAGGTACTCCTGACAAACGAGGTAGGTGATTATCCACAAAAGAAGCTGCCATAAAACGTCCTGGAAATGACTGAAATGGAACAAGAACCCAACAAGGACTCAACCAGGAGTTCATAGAACAACATCGTTAAGAACAGTGGAGATCATTTAACAAATGTAACCAATCAGAATCAAGTATTCATCTGGATGGCTTCAGAGTGTGAATTAAAAAGTGATCATTCACAGTGATAAGGGACACCCCTTAAAACAAAGTTTTGGTCATATAATCCGAATGTTCTCTGTCGCTGCACTTGCTGAAACACCAGTTGGTTACCAGAGCAACAGAAACACAGAACATTTCTACGTTATTCCACAGTTTATCACAACAGCAAACAAACATCCTAAGTCAGGACACTAACATGCCACCGACTATCATGGTAGACTACTACCAGGTTGACGTTATCCACCAGTTCACATACTTGTTCTCCATGACCACTGATCACCTCTCCCTGGAGGCTGAGCATGGCGAAGGCAGCCTCCACCTTAGCCCACGTGACAACTCGAGTGTGGAAAAACACCAGGCTGACAACCACAACAAAGATTTCAGTGATGACACCTCCTGTGTCAACCCTGCTGTGAGACATGGCAGCCAGACGAGAGAGGTGACTGAACACGTTCCACCTGCGACAGGGGAGTCTAACTTTTCTTGGTCATCATAGCAAAATAACCTATGGGTCAACTTGTTATCTGTGGCTTTGTTTTTGGTTTGTTCTTTTTTCAGCTGGAAAAAGTGCCTCAACCAACCTGGTAGCCTAATCACATATAGCATTGTTTATTGTGGATATTTCTCGATCTCTTGCTATGCCGGAATGTCGTTTCCTTTGCTCCCCTAGTGGTGGAACTGCACATTGCAGT
>NC_050528.1:32785537-32786188 GCF_002922805.2 Oryzias melastigma
AGTGCCTCAACCAACCTGGTAGCCTAATCACATATAACATTGTTTATTGTGGATATTTCTCGATCTCTTGCTATGCCGGTATGTCGTTTCCTTTGCTCCCCTAGTGGTGGAACTGCACATTGCAGTCATTTCTGTAACCCTTGTGCTATGCTAGGTATTATGATGTTGGGACTGGGGTCAACTGGACCCCACAAAACAGCGCACTGATCTTTTTCTTTTCTTTTTGTAAGGCTTGGGTCAAAGGGTGGCACAAGGGTTAAAGAACCATAACTTGCCACAGATTTGGGCTCGAAACTTGCTTTTCTTTTTTACAACATCCTCATATGTTTTTCTCTTCATTACCGGGCCAGATTAAACCATCTGGCAGGCCGGATACGGCCCGTGGGCCGAATGTTTGACTACCCTGATGTACGAGGTCCTTGCCGCGTTATGGATATCACCTGGTGGGAAGTTTCCAATGTTGAAGTCCTGACTCGTGAAAGCCTTCCCAGAATGTGCACTATGCTCCGTCAGCATCTCCTGCACTGACTCAAACATGTGGACTGCAGGGAGGATGGGAGAATCCCAAATGATTATGCTCTACGGAGAACTGTCATCTGCAGAGGTGGGGACTCGAGTCACATGACTTGGACTCGAGTCAGACTCGAGTCA
>NC_050528.1:32786250-32805258 GCF_002922805.2 Oryzias melastigma
TCCTGTGATTTAAAGATGTCGTGAAGAGAGACATGAAAGCCCTCGGCATGAACGTGCAGTCCTGGGAAGACCTCGCAGACCGCTCAAAGTGGAAGGGCACTCTGACTGAAGACCTCCAGTCGGGTAAAAAGAACATGATGCAGTCCGAAAGGTTCGGAACGACAGCCAAGGAACCACCTAAAGATGCGATTTCCACAGCAAAGAATGTCTCTCTCGGATGGGCTTTTTAGCCACCAGTGACCTTGTCCCAGACAACTAGTCACATACCAAGACAAGAGTTTTTGTACAAGGTGCAATAGATGAACAACATTTTAAACTTTCTATAAGTAAATACACTGTGCCACCAGGCAGCGACACCAGGAAAGACCTAGGATATCCTGGAGAGACTATGTCTCTCGATTGGTCTAGGAACGCCTTGGGGTCCCTCCAGAGGAACTGGAGGAATTGGCCAGGGAGAGGGAAGCCTGAGCTTCTTTGCTTAGACTGCTGCCCCCGCGACCCGGTCCCGGATGAGTGGAATACATTGTTATATGGAAAACCCAATGTATACCTAATGCATGGTAGTTATTATGTACATGCTAGGATTCACACAAACTGTTAGACTACGTGGTCCGTGTTTCAGGACGTGTTGGGTGGGTAGCCGACATTGCCATAGACCCCTTACGCCTGTTCTGAGTGGTCCAGTACTGCCTTGACTGAGTTCTACCTTTGTTTGCGCAGGTATCTGCCAAAATATTTGATAGAACCATAAATTCTGTGCTGTACAAGAAAATCCCAAAAGAGGTTGTACTTCACCTGCACTTGGGTTCTGCAGCAGAAAATGATCTCAAACACTACAACAAGCTTCCTGCGGAAAGGCTTAAAAAAAGTGACAAAATGGGATTGTGGAGTGGTTGGATGAAAATGTACACTTCAGCCTGATTGACACATTGTGTCAAGACCTGAAAAAGGCTGTCCATGCTGAACAACCCTCAAACATGAGTAAATAAACAGCAATTTTGCAGAAATGGAGTGAAAAAAAACAAAGTGTGATTGCAGTTGTTGGTGAAGCAAACAGTAACTGGATTCCTGCTGCAATAATTATGCTTTCATGCAACATTCAAGTTTATTCTATATGTATTTTTAATAAAGGCAAAATTAATGTATTTTTTTAAGGTAATTTGTTGCATAAAGCAGTAAAAAAGCTATTCTGGGATGTTTTGTGACACCGCTTTCAAACTAAAATAATCATTTGTTTTGATTTGTAAATTTTATGGTAAAACTGCATGAAATCTTGGACTTTTTTATAGATTTCTTTTTGTCCTTGCATCAGTGTCGCTGTGCCTCAAATGATATGTAGAATTTATCCTTTTCTTGTGCAAAAGTGTCATAATTTGGAATAACGGTTGGAGGATGATGAATATCTTTCACCCTGAGGGTTTTGTAGTGTTCACCCTCAAGCTGTTTGTGCCTCATCTTTAGACGCACTCTTCTGCAAGAGACATTCAGGCTATTCATCAAGCAGGTACGCCAGGCTGGAAGCGCCGTTTGGCTGTCATGTGGGTTACACGCAGCCTGTAACCAGTGAATTGTTCCTCGCCTTCATGCATACTAATACAAGGCAGGTCTAAGTGCTTTGGCTCTGTTACAGGTCTTTATTTCTTATTAAAATCCTTTTATTATGAGGAATTAGGGGAGTTAGTTGTTCATAAAACACTCTAAGAAAATAAGGCAATACATTTTTAATTTTATTCTTTAAGTCTCGATGGTAATATCACATTGAGACATTTATGGTTGGTACCGATTGAGATTATAAGTAGATGACAGATCCTACAGCAGGAGGTGAACAGAAAACATCCATTAGAAATAAAGTTTTATAGTTACATGTCGTAATTATTTAAATATCTTTGCCCACTTCGGGATCTTATTTCACACATTTGCAATTTTCACAATGTTTTACCATAAATATTCATGACGACAATGAATGTAGCCCTCAAAAGTCCGTTTTTATTATGAATCATTAATATCATATAATTATGATAATAACTTCACTTTCTTACTCTGGTTTCTGTAAGAATTGTGTTGAGATGTAAATATTAAAAGCTACTTCAGTGATAACTACATGCCCCTGCATGGGTTTTGTTAATAATTCAATAATCAGAGAACGTGAGTTGTTCACATAATTTACACTTTATTCAGCTGTTACTTTTTTAAGATTCCCTTTTATTTTAGAATTTTTTGATGGTGTTATCTGTGATGAACAGACACCAGACTCAACAAAAAACAAATCAATCTCCAATTTCCATTTACTTCAAAAACTGTGAGATGAAAATAAAAGTTCAAACGCTTCAAATGTCTTTCAGCAAAAGAAAAACATTTTCTCCTGGTGTAATCAACATTTCATGACAATATCCGCAGGTTCAATGATCACACGTGATGTTCGCTTGGCATCGTTTCCTCCTTCAGCATGTGGAAGCTGTCAATCTGTTTTTTCTTTCATAGGTGTGCGACATGCGTGGGTTTGTGTACATATTGTTAGCTGACTGAAGGTATGCTTAAGTGTCCTAAATATGTGGTTACCCCGGTTCACAAAAGAAGCTGTGAAGATCTCAAAACTCAAATTTAAAAAAGAATTGTGGCTCGAATCATCCAACAGTAACTCAGTACAACTGGATTTAAGAAATGAATAATTGTTTTAAATGTTTGAGTTTTTATTTTAGTTGTAAAATAACCATCAGGAACTGACGGTTATCTTCTGACAAATATTTTTGATTGCACTACAAGGCCACAACACACCACATGGCCTTCGACTCAATGGTCATAAAAAAAAAAACATAAAATATAAAAAATAAAATTCTATTTATTCAGCACTTTTTAATATATTAACAATACAAAGTCATAAACAGGTTAAAATACTGTTTCTATAATATTTAAAAACCAAATGACAAAACAAGGAATTATTTTTTTTTAAAGAAAAAATGAAATATTTTCTAAAGAATACACACTAGCCTTCAGACTACGGTCACATATTTAAGATACCACCGCCCGGCGACCTAAATGTAAGTTTTTCAGCAAATTCGGCATGTGGCTGCACTGCGGCATTTGTAGACGACACGCGGCAGTCGCAGACGTTTTAAAAAGTAGGGAAGGCAATTTTTTTTTTTTTACATCTGTCAGTGGAGGTTATTTGGAGGTCATGAGGTGGCAGTCCAGTGACAGTCAGGTGACAGGAATGCAGCAGTGTCATAACTGACTGATGGGAGGGTCTTCAAGGTCCCCAAATTCTTGTGATGATTGGCCGATTTTAGACTGCCATCCGGCTGCCATCAGACTGTTAGAAATTGTGGCAGCGTGGACGCACAGCAAGGGCTGTTGACACGGGTGGGGGACCCGCCGCTGACCAGATGAGAGTCACGATCCCGTCCACCCTGGGTCCAAAAAGGGAGATGGCATTGATACTGCACAGAACTCTTTATCCAATGCAGACTCCGGCTGTGGTTGGACAGCTTGGACCTTTATCTTATGTGGCTTTGAACTTGCTGGATTTCTTGTGAGGCATGCTGTCTAAAAATGTGTTTATTGACAAGATTATAATGTGCACCTTAAATCTGAGTTGCGAATGACCAGTGGTGCATAATTTCCGACTTTTTATATACACCCCCGGGCTACTGGGTGGCTGTCCAGAGACATTTACACATCATTGAATCAGAGCTTTTGCTACCCAGTTATTTGACTGCCATCGCCCTGCAGCTGCCCAGCTGTTGCCCGATTTTATAATGGCATCATCCAACACCTGACGACCACCTGACTGCCACCGTCTGTATTTATGACCACGCCAAAGATTTTCATAAAATGGAGCAGCAGCATGCCATCTTGAAGATTCTAACGATGCCTCCCCATTTCGCAGAGGTAAGTGTATTTGTGACCATAGCATTAGCTCGTCAGGTAAATTCAGAGAAAGCTTTGTGTTAAAAAATGGACATCACCCAAAACGCTATCATGGTAGTATAAACTATGCTAGCCTGCAACTAACCTATTCCAAGCATTGACTATGTGTGAGAAATGGACAAAGTCACCCCTCCCCAGTTAAGTTCAAAACCCGAAGTCCAAAATCCCATAGAGCTCTAAAGTGAAATAAACAACTATTAATGATTCTGTTTGTCAGAATAACAATCCTTGCTCTGATTTATTGTTTAAATTGTTCTTGCTAATCTAAAATTTTTCACGATTTTATTCTTTTTTGCAAAGTCAAGTTATAAACTGACCAATCAGATGCCTCAATAAAAGCATGCAGAGCCACGGCAAATGTTTAAAAATGTTTGTCAGATTCTCTTGAGCCCGCTTTAAGGCAGTGTAAACTTCCAACAAGCTCACTCCTTATTAGTGAGAGTGGTTGCCAGAGTAACGATGACTCAGACTGACTGACCAATCAGTGCTTACTGACATTTTCTGGTTCCAACATGGCGACGTCCAAATGGTTTTAAATATATTCTGTTTAAGGCTGGAACTGGTATAGTTGGTATTTCTTATGAGTTAGCAATCTTTTTTTTAACACTATGTTGAAAAGTAAAAATTTTCACCAAAAATAAATCTTATTGAGTTAAGTCAATACGACTGTTCAACTTCATGATTTGACTTTGCATTTGCACAATCTTATCGGCAACATTTGATGTTTTTGGCTCAGTATTTATATCCTTGTTAAGCTAAACTGTAGCTAACAATATTTAAACTGAATGAACAGGCATCAGATCAAAGCTTACTGAAAAGAGAAATTAAAATAGCTCTTTTTCTATCCTACCAGAACTACACTGCACATTATAAACCTCAGCTTACCTTTCAGAGACTTACTGGACTAAACCTTTTCATGTAGCCCAAATGTTTTTAACAGTGTAGCAGCTAGCTGTTCTACTTGCACAGCTTCAGGCTAGCACAGCTGACTAGCCGTGTTAGCTTGAAGCTAAGTGAGCTGAATGTAGTTAAACCTTAACCCAAAAAATGTTTCATTTTTAAAGCAGATGTTTTTACGTTGCTCTACACTTTTGGCTTAACAGGCGACATCTGAAAAGCTTAATTTTAGTCCTTCAGAAATGTGCAGCAAGTCAAAGATAAGAAACAAACCAAGTCTGCAAGTCAAGAACTTCAGAATTAGAAATCTTCCACACAACCGCCTTTATAAAAAAAGTATTTAAATACTTTAGCTCATAAATGTCAGTGCAGAAAATCTAAAGGTGACAGCCCTGATGCATAAAGACAAAAGGCTCTGTTGGAATGATAAACAGGAAGGTTTGTGTCTGTATCTCACAGCTTGTTCTCTATCCCAGCGTGGTATTGATCTGACTAACAGCATGTGAACGATGCATCAATTTTTTATTGTTTACCTGCTGCTGGCAGATAAAGGAAAATCATAATTATGGGCCACTGAACAGGTTAAAATTAACATGAATTAATTAGAGAACTGTGGATTTTTGGTTAAATCCCCATTTATTCTGCTGTTTTAAAATTTAAAAGCTGCAGAAAAATTAATTAAATTAATTAATTACAATCAAATTAATTCAATGTAATTAATAATTGTGATTAATCACAACTAATCACAAGGTTTTACATGGTAAATTGTATTTGACAATATGCAGCATTTGCACAAAAACACAGACAGAAAATGTTTTCTTTTAGTTTTATTGTCTGAAATTTTTACATTTATAAAGCGTTAACTCAGAAGTGTAATTTGTGAGCAGAACACATATCAACAGTAAGATAAACATTGCTTTTTCATAATTCTGTTTTGTTATATTCTGTATTTTACTTTCTGTGTTTTACTGTGAAGCACTTTGTGGTTTTATCTTGAAAGGTGCTTATATAAATAAAGATTATTATTATTATTACTATTACAAAAGAAAACTTTAAATTCTTTCATGTCTGTGGTATTACTCCAAGAAAAACAAAGATGCTGGCATACAGCCATAAGAAACAAACAAGTGTTTCTGCACTTGAAATGGTCTGGGTGAATACTTGATTCTGATTGGCTGCTAGGTGTGGATGAACGACTAAAAAAAACCAAGAGTTATGGTCACAATATTCTATATGTGCAGACTTCTTCAAAACACGCTTTTGCTTCATCTTCTGGACAAAAACAAGCGGTAAGAGTTGAACTTTCTCTCTAACCTGATGATTTATTGAACTTATCGTGAAGATCAGCATTTGTATGGCTTTCCTTTGTCGCTGCAATCGACGCTCAGCAACGCCACATTACATATATATTGTCCGCCTTTTGTTTAAAAGTGATCTAAACCTAAAAAATAAGAGTAAAGCACTAAAAATCAATTGACAGTTGCATCTTAGAGTTTCATTAATTAGCATTAATAAATAATGCATTCATTATTTTGATAGCTAGACAGCTTTATTAATCCATTTGGGACGTGCCCGCAGGGAAATCAAAGATCACGCGCATTAATGCGATAAAGCTATAAGTTTAATTTATGTTGCACTGTGGTGTTTAAAACTTTGTTATGCTGCATTCATATCGGCCGCATGTGTTGCGTTCAAGAACGTGCTAAATGTGGTTTCATGAATGCGCATTCAGCCGGTGGTGTTCGCACTGGACCAGTGCCAGACAAGCAGCTCGCTGCAGGAAAGGGGATTCTTCTTCTTTGTGTTCTGTTTACTAGCGCATGTCTACCATCTATAGAGGGAAGCTCAGAGTAATAAGTCAAAGCGGTAAAAATTCCGCAAATCTTGCTCCAGGCTTTTTGTTTTCACAGCTCCTTTACTATAAAAATCTGTCTAATATACAAAAATTGAAGGAACACTTTTTTAATTGGACCTGGCATGAATTGAATTAAACCTGTCTGATAATTTTCTGGTTGTTAATCAATTTCAGCTGTATTGGTGTTCATGGAATTAACAACAGGTGCACTTCAGTGGCAACAATTAGAAAACCCTCCAAACAGGACTGGTGTTACATGTGGAGGTCATTTCAAGTTTCTCCCTCTTGATCTTTTTTGGCTGGTTTTCCACTCGTGCTGATTTTGGCTTGATAATTATCTCTACTGGCAGTATGAGGCGATTCCTTAACCCTACAGAAGTTGAACAGGTTGTCCAACTTCTCCAGGATGGCACATCCACACGTGCTGCAGCAAGAAGGTTTAATGTGTCTCCCAGCACAATCTCCAGAACATGGAGGAGATTTCAGGAGACTGGTGGTTATTCTGGGAGAGCTGGACAGGGCCGTAGAAGGTCCTCAACCCCTCAGCAGGACCCATACCTGCTCCTTTGTGCAAGGCGGAACAGGCTGAGCACTGCTCGTGCCCTACAGAATGACCTCCAGAGGGCCACTGGTGTGAATGTCTCTACCCAAACAATCAGGAACAGACTTCATGAAGGTGGCCTGAGGGCCCCACGTCCTGTAGTGGGCCCTGTGCTCACTGCCCAGCACCGTGGAGCTCCACTGGCATTTGCTCAAGAACACCAGAATTGGCAAGTCCACCACTGGCGCCCTGTACTTTTCACAGACGAGAGCAGGTTCACCCTGAGCACCTGTGATAGACGTGAAAGAGTCTGGAGAAGACAAGGAGAACGTTATGCTGCCTGCAACGTGGTTCAACATGACAGGTTTGGTGGTGGGTCAGTGATGGTCTGGGGAGGCATATCCATGGAGGGACGCACAGACCTCTACTGCCTAGGAAATGGTGCTCTGACTGCCATAAGGTATCCAGATGAAATCCTTGAACCCATTGTCAGACCCTACGCTGGTGCAGTAGGTCCTGGTTTCCTCCTAATGCACGACAATGCCCGGCCTCACGTGTCAAGAGTATGCAGGCAGTACCTGGAGGATGAAGGAATTGAAACAATTGAATGGCCTTCACCATCCCCTGACTTAAACCCAATAGAACATCTCTGGGACATTATGTTTGGGTCCATTAGGCGCCGCCAGGTTGCTCCTCAGACTGTACAACAGCTCAGGGATGCCCTCACACAGATCTGGGAGGAAATGCCACAAGACACCATCCGTCGTCTCATTAGGAGCATGCCGCCACGTTGTCAAGCATGCATACCAGCTGGTGGGGGCCACACAAGATACTGAAAAGCATTTTGAGTTGTAGAAATTAAGTTTTGGAAAAAATGGACTAGCCTGCCACATCTTCATTTCACTCTGATTTTATGGTGTCTACACAATTGAGCCTCTGTAGGCTGAAAACTTGTATTTCCATGAAAAGACTTGGCTTCATTATGTTCCTAAGACACTGCCCTGTCGTTATTTGTATAGATATCCAACTTCATATTGAGATCTGATGTATCTAAGGTGTTTCTTTAAAGTGTTCCTTTAATTTTTGTGAGCAGTATACAAGCGAAATACGATATTTGTCTTTCGTGATCATGTTGACACTTTTGTTTTATTAAAGGATGCTACCCAAACATCAAGAAATCCGAGTCCCTCTTTGGTCACAGTCCACGTTACTACAATTGAGTGTCAAGAAGTTCAACCATTTAAACTTTTGTTGATCAATGACCGCCCGATTTGTATATAAAGCCTAGAAGAGTGCCATAATATCGAGTTTGCCATATATCGCCATATTTAGTCCTGTGATTGATTCTCGATGGGTTCCAAGAATCGATCTTTTATTTTTGTTTGAAGAGGCTATAAAACGTTTTATTTGTCATCCTTTGGTGAGACATTCTTTTGGAGGTACAGGGGCGCACATTGTAAAACTGGCTGTCATGGGCACCAATGTGCCTGGCAGCTACTTAAATTATATAATTTTGGTATTGTTTTTTACAACAATTTTGCAATAAGTATCGGGACTGTTCATGCTTTAAAACTGAATTTTACAAATAATTCAAATTTTATTGGTGTCATTGTTTGTCAAAGACATAGTATTACTCATTTGCACAAAAATGTCTATTTGTTACACAAAATAAGACACAAGTGGTTTATTATGATTGTGTTCAAACTAATTAATAAATGGGGATATATTTCCCTAAAAATATGTGTTCTTCTATATAATGTGAGTTTTTAGAAGATTTTTACCAAATATTGCATTATGGCGTTATAATCAATATCTTGAGCCATGTATTGCATATCGCATCGTATTGTGAAGTACTCAGTGATTCCCAGCTCTAGTAAAGCCTGCAACCTGAGTTAAAAAACTTGTGTAGCGATCATGAGAGTTCCAGACGTGGATGACCGAAATTCTCGTCTACGCATGTTTGCATTGACTTTTGATTGAAAGTGGCAGCTTAAACGGAAGTCGATGCATCCGGTGTGAATGCATCTGGAGATGTTTGGCTACAAAAATCTGCTTTGCAACAAGAGTTTTCAAAAAAACTAAGATGAAAAAGGGGCAAGGATTAAAAAGCCTTCAAAGGCATGTGTATTGTGCTTGTTAACACCATGTCTACACACACTTATACCTCCTTGTAGTCTGCTGGCCTCATATTCGACACATACTCCCACACAAGCACACAAATGCACACATCGTCTGCTCGCCGGCTGTTCTCATCTACTGGCATGAGCACACACCAGCTTGTGGGTCCTGCAGGGCCGCGGGTGGGAGGCCAGGTTTTCTGGCAGGCCTTCAGCTCTTCACCCTTTGTGCGGTGCTGTCTGTCTAAGCCACTCGTCCTGTCAAGTCAAGGACTCCTCTATCAAGTGTCTGTCACTATCACTCTGTTTGTCTGTGCAAATGACTAACACATGTCCAAGTCAGAGAGGGTGAGTGGGTTTGTGAGATGTGTAAAAGGATTACAAGTAAAATGCTAACTGCAGCAGCTGCAAAGGTGAAGGTTGCCGATCATAGTGCTGCTTGGAGAAGAAATTACCTTCAGGTTTTAAGATGTGCTGAACACCAGACATTCTTTATTCTTTAGATGCATACTAGGTATTTAACCTCTTTATATTATTCTGTGATCAGTTTATTTATTTCTCTGATTTTTACCTAAAACCTGGTTCATTTTTCTGAAATTAGCTACGCATAATTCTAGAACTTTCATAGTCTTGAATGGGTTATTCCTGATGGGATAACTGACAAATCTGATAGAAGTTCATTTTTTTTAAAAATGAAACTAAATCCTAAGAATTATATATATATATTTTTTTACAAGCAAACACGATTTTAGTCACTGAAACAAGTCTTTAGTCTGTGAATGTACAGATCATTTCCTGTTGGAGTCCATTGTGCAGAAGAACATTGGTACGTCTTCTTTCAGTTGGTTTAGGTTCAGACATATCTGGTCTGAAGACATGAGGATGTAAAATAAACTTGTTAGTGACACATAAACTTTTGCACTTTTGCAAAATTTACTTGTAAATATCTCCCAATTAATCCACCACAAAATCTGTGTGCCATGAATTGCCACATCTTGTTGTTTCTTGTCATTGACGAGTCACTAAAACATTTTTCAATATGGCTTTATCATAAAAATGATACTAATGAACTTTTCGTTAGTGAATCCAAAATCTTATAATGTTGTTACTTTCAACCACTTTAATAGAGAACGTCGTTGGATGTTGAGTTTTTTGGGGCCAATTTGAAGCCAATACATTGAGTTTATTCACCCAATAATTTTTTTTTTGTTCTTATCTATCTTAAAGCATGCCAACGGTTAGGGGACCAGTACTGGACGCATCCCGAGGACCAGAGCGCAGCCAGTACTGCGTCTCGAAGGTTGCGGACCCTTGATTTTACCAACAGCCTCGATGTAAAAAAATGACGATTTGAGGCCCCCAAAACATCAGAAAGTGACATGGAAGGGGCCTTAACCAAATGTCAGTATGTGACAACTTTAAGATGAGAACGTGTTGGTATTTTACACCCAATAAGGCTGTTGAATAACCTGTAGATAATTGTGTTGTGTGCTCCTGATTTGGTAGTTATTGTTGTTAAGCTTTGCACAAATCCAAGTTTGTTTAAATTGAGTTTCATAGTCATTTCAGGACAACTGTTTTCATATATAAACTTTGTCTCAGGTCTCACCCACCTGCATTTCTTTTTTCTCTTATTTCCCACACGGCAGCGAACTTGCTGAGACTGTGTGAGAATATGAGCTCCGACTTTTGATGGACATGTTTGCGGTAGCAGGATTTGAACTCCGGGGCACGCCGTTACCCTCTGACCAGAACCTTCAAAGGACTGTGTTTCAAAGGAGCCGATAATCTTCAACAACAAGAGTAATTTATGGGTCAGTGTAGCCAAGTCACGGTTTATTAATTCAGAGACTTGATCCAGGTCATTGCCAGCGACTGTGGTGGGAAGAATGAAATGTTGCCTGGACTCTCCTTGCTTGCTGCAGGTGGAAGTGAATTCTAATTCAGACTCAGTGCTGAGCAGCTTACTAATAAACCACTCACAGTGCAGAGAGGAGACAGTACTCACTTCTTGCTGCCACTGTGAATAGTGAAAGACGAGGCTCAAGGCCTAAAAGTGAAACCCGGGTTAAGAAGTCGAGAACTTGAGCTTATGGAGTGTCTGTTTGCATCTGGTTGGAGATGGAATGAAACCTAACCTTTACCCAGCTTCCTCTGAAGGTTTCAAACTCCAGAGCTAAATCAAGAGAGGCATTTAGCAGGATTCAGTCTCAAGTCTGTCTCTATAGCACAGCTGCTCCAATTTTGTTCTGGTTTTAAATCCAAACCCAACTTATTTGCAGCTCTTGCAGGCCCAATAAAGCTTAATACTAATTTCAATAATGCAGTTCTATTTTTCATGTTTTTTCTTTTCATTTAAGATAAGATCCAGGACCCAAACTAATTATGTTTAGGTCAGTGTTAATCCTCTGACTTTGGAAAACAGATGCATACACAAAAATGGTGGATTTACTAGAATCACTGATTTCTTTGTCAGTTTTTTTATATATATATATATATATATATATATATATATATATTGTTTTTACAGGACGCACATGTATTTCAGTGGCAGTATAGAGATGGACAAAGTGTGCTCTGATGTTTGATCAAAACAAACAAACTTAAACCCTCATCATTCCCGTACTCCATGATGAGGTAGAGAAAAAGCTTTTGACGGTAGCTCCTCCCACACATGGCGAGAGCATCAGGTTTGTCAACGCTCTTATGGACAAACATGGAGCAGTGACTTTGATGTTAAAACAAAGACGATGTATATCAATTTGCAAATGTGAACGCATAATTGTCTTAAATGACATTTTGGGTCAGTGTTTTGGCTAATACAAAGCCAAACCTTCATTCATGTTTTTTCTGAACTTGATTGATCCCTTTTGGGGTCATGGGGTTGCTGGAGCCTATCCCAGCGACTGGTGGGTGAAGGCGCGGTAAACCTTGAAAAGGTCCCCAGTCTATTACAGGGCTACACAACCACACTTTGAGACAATTTAGACAAAATTTAACTGATTAATGTTTTTGGACTTTGGGGGGAAGCCTGAGAACCCAGAGAAACACGAGACAAACGGGGAGAACGTACAGACTCCACACTGAAAGGAATTTGAATTAGAGCCTTCTGGCAAGGGGCACGGGTGCTAAACACGGCAACACTGTGAATCCCCTGTGAGGAAATAATAAAGGAGGATTCACTGGTAATGTAAAAAAAAATGTGATTGAAAAAATAAAAACCTAAATTTATTAATTTAGATAAATCCTTTGGAATCATGAGAAGCCATGACAATCACTAAATTGAAATAATTTTACGTTGAAGTGAAGGGGAACCTGTTTATATTTGTAACAAGCCACAAACTGGTGACTTAGTGAACTGTTTTCACCAAATACTTCTTTTCGTTTTTTTCCAGCTAAACCTCAAAGAGAAAGCAAACAGGCTTTTAAAGTCCTGGTGAAAATTGGTTTGACAATAGACTTCCTGTTTTATTTTGTTAAGATCTGTCCTCTTTGCATTTTGTTCTTCTCAACTTCCTGTTGTGACATGACTTGTGTTCCTATCCCTAGAGATCAACAACTTTTGTTTGACTGGAACTCTCAGCAGCATCTAGCTTCACTGATATATTTTAAAACACTTTTCTATTCTAAATGTGCTTTGGTTAGTTTCTTGTTGCCTGTGTTGTTGTGTGATTTTATTTCATTCATATTTCCCTCTTGTAGCTTTTCATATTGTTTTGTTTTTATCTATAATATTCCTGATTTATATATTTTGTCTGTGTTGATGTAATATATATAATTTTTAGTCTGTTTGATTAAAGGGCAGCTGTGGTACAGTAGTACAGCGGTTGACCTCTGATCGGAAGATTGCTGGTTTGGTTCCCACCTTACCTGCCAGTGAAATGTCCTTTGGGGAAAACATTGAACCCCATGTTGCTTCTGGTGATTATGGGTTTGCATCACTGTAAAATAGCAGGTAGCTAATCTGTGTGAGAATATGTGTGCGCATATGTGAATGAGATTGTGACTGTAAGTCTATGTACACATCGGGCATGTGATGCACTTTTAAGAATGTGCCAAACAGATATTTATGCATATGCTATGTGGAGTTCATACTGGGCTGTTGCTAACCGATAATAGCACATGAACTCAGAATTGGAAGAGGCTTTTTACGAAACATCAAAGTGGGGGAAAACTTTAAAATTTTGCTATTCCAATATATGAAAGACTTGGAGTCATATAATTCCATCCAGGCACAAATTGCAAATATCAAGTTCTCCTTAATGATAAATTTTCAAACAGTTGAAAAACTGGAAAACTAGGAAAGGGGTATATAGGTAACTGAAAAACATTCAAATAGAATATCCAGATAAATTATGGCAAAGGAGTGAAGGACTTTCTTTGAAAGATCACACAGAGCTCATGTTCTTCAAGCATATATCCTAACAGGAAGTTAATTTAAAGAAAAAAGAAGTATTGGTCTGTTTTCAGGTACAGAATCCATATCAGTCTGTGAATTAATTCATGGTTTATATGTTCTTGAGCCCTTCACAACACCACCTCATAAAAAATATACCTGACAGTCTTATCTCATAAGAAATGTGTATATTTTTTATAATACCTGTGACATTTCACTGGCATTTGAAACCACTTCCATATCGCTCTTCTGCAGTATGTGCAGGAATCAGATTAGCCATCTATATTGGTTTTAAATCCCAGGATCAGAATGTTCCTATTAAAACACCCTTGAGCTGAATTCCTTATGACATTTACATCTTGGCGATTGGTATTTCCGATAGGCGCGTCACTCGGCATGTTATTTAGATGTCGTTTGGATAGCAGGTAATGTTCCTGTAAAGATTATTCTTGAAAATTGTCTGCGACTGTTTTTAGATGGAGTTGAGAAGCTTGAGGAACGCTGCCGACAGCTTTGAATGTCCGCTAAATGCAGTGGCGGGCCGTGCATTTCACACCTAGGCCTTCAGTAGTGCTCCATCTGAATCAACCCAACCCTCATTAACTATTTTATGGCAATAAAACTTCTACTGCAGGTACAACTGAGACACACATAAAAAAGCATAAAAAATAACCTGATAAAATTGCAATAATATTTAGGTATATAGCAAAATTTTACTCTCCAAAAATCCGGATTATTTGTACACAAAATCCATCCTTTCTATCCTCAAGAAGATTTCAATCACTCTGTCGTGCAGATTATCCGTGCGTTTTAGTTCCATCAAGAAGTCCTTTTCTATCGCCATGGAAGCTAATGCTGAAAGTCGAGCCTGCCCTGACGTATTTCTGGCATAAGTTTTAATTTGCTTCAGGGCTGAGAATGTCCGTTCAACAGAAGCAGTGGACACGGGGCTTGCTAGCTTCAGAGTTGCCCGACCCCTCTTAACAATGTCCAGCTTTTCTTGAAAAGTCCGTCTTGAAAACGGCTTTGACAGTAAGTCTGCAACCAAATCCATTTCTTCTCCTCCTTCAGCCATTGTGGATTGACAAACCAGCTATTAAATTCGATATATTTGCCTGTGCAGGTCGCTACAGATTCAGTTTATCAGGTCTGCCTAGTACACTCTCCGATTATCCAATCACAGCGCGTGAAAATCCTGACGTTTCCGTGGGCCAGCTAGCTGGCCTATCACGTGGTCTCCTCCAGATCTGATTGGTTGAAGCAACAGTTTGGTCGACAATTATTTTATGCTACAGGGCCCGCAGAACTGATTGTGAAGGCCTTCAGGCAGATTTCTTTGACCCTAGCAACAAATGGTGCTGCAATGTGATTGGTTAATGCTTAAATAGGAAAATACACGTCTGGAAGCAGCGCAACCAGGGAGACAGCAATGAAAGGACGAAGACAGAGCATTTGGAATTATTGAATACGTATTCACGGAAATAAATAATAATTAATATCAGTCTGTGATTCAGATATTTTTAGGCCAGCAGAGAAGGCCTTGCAGGCCCTGACGGCCCGCCACTGGCTAAATGTAAGATTGTGATGGCGGGGAGTCGGCTGCGTTTGATCCCATTTTTCTTGTTTATTTATTCTTTCCATCCACTCAATTCAATGAGTTTACACATTTAGACATGTTTGTTTAGAAATACTCTAATAATCTACTATATGTTTTGAAAATATTCATATGAATCTGATAAAGTTCACATACTGTAAAACGTATCAATGAGATTGTTAATATCATACAGTGTTACATGGTTTCTGTGTATGTTCAGAGGGGTTGAAAAGAAGAAAAATCTGTCGTACGGCATGACTGCATCTCGCCCACTTCACTCTTACCTGTAAGTGTTGTTCAAAGCTACGTTTAGATCAGGCATGTGACGTTTAGCATATGATGTGTTTGGCGCACTGGACTGTTGCTACTTGAAACTAGCACATGTTCAAACTCACATGTTCACATTTAAATTCCAGTATTTTCACATACAGTTACATGGTATTTACGTATTTTATCCCTAAAACAATTTATTTACTTAGATTTTTGCAAGTATTATGTATTGGAGTATTGTGTTTTATATAGTGTTGTAAATTGTGTCATTGTACCTGTTTCTTCTCTCACATGAACCAGGACCTGAGTTCCAATCTCGTGCCATTGACAATCATTTGTCCTCTGGTTTGACAATATAAATCCTTCAATTCTTGAATGTCCACCTTCAGTTGGAAGATACTTGGTGTGAAACATTCAAGTCATGCAAATCTTGCAACAGGATTTTTACTTCTGATACACTAAAGACTTGGCGTCATAGAATTCCGGTCGGGCACAAACCACACTTGTTCATTTGATCAATTTTCAAACGGTTGGCACTTCTGTGAACTAATAGGGACCCATAGACCGTTACATGAACTGGACATACTGTTGAGGTTCCCCATAGGAAATGCACTACCTCCGGCCCTCGCAAAATCTGGCCAGAGTCTTCGTCGTCACTTCCTGATATTGGAAACAATTGCAATTAGTCCGAGTCGGTCGGAGTCACATTTTTAGAGGAACTACTGTCGCTAATTATGAGTGACCTTGTTCCAGCTTGGTCGAATCCCACACCCCTCCCACTGAAAGAGGCTCGGAGGAATCTGTCAATCAAACGTTCAAGGCGGGGCCAGCGAGAGCCACATGCTTTTACTGAGGCATCTGATTGGTCACTTTATAACTTGAATAATTGGCGATAAAGAAAAAATATCCAAGAATTAGAATATTCTAAGAAGAAAGTATCAGAGCAAGAATGGTTATTCTGACATTAAATGACTGAGTAACAACTGTCTATTTTTCAACAGAAGTCGATGGGATTTTGGCCTGCTTGAAACCACTACTCTGTTTGGAACAGGGGAGGGGTTACTAAGTCTATTGATTCACAGTCAATGTAAAGATCCCACATCACTACCAAATCCAAGTCCCTGATTGGTCAAATGACCTGTTGGCCACAACTTGCCTAAAAAAAGTGCATGTACATTTTCTCTCCACCCGTTTACCAGGCAGTTTACGATCTTTAAAATGTTTTGCGGCCACCTGTATGCTCCATACAGGATTTTGGACACAGACATCCAGTATCCTCCTGCAAAGACAGTTGTGACGAAAGCCTAACCAAGTACATTATGACATGCTCAGAATTGACATTGTAAATTGCAGAAAAACCAAATAGATGCAGACAAATATTCCCCACTGATAGCTGATTATGATATTTCTGTATGTTTTATTTCCTCTTGTTACTGCTTGTCAGCCTGTGAAGTGGTAACAGGAAAAATGAGTGCTGGAACTGTAATTTAGAACAATAAACACAAACTTTAAAAAAAGGCAGCTGTCATTCAGCTGAGTCCTTAATGCTGGCTTGCTGTGAGTGAGTACATGCTCTGTATTTTTAAGCAGAGACTTGCAAAATTTCAGCAAATCCAATTTAGCAAAACTGCACGTGAAAAAGAATTTGGAGAAATCAAATTCTATTGTATGTGTTATTGATTTTGTGTTGTTTTCATTTTGTTGAATCCTGATGGTTTCAGTGCAGCTTGCTTTTCATCTCCCTTGTCTGATCCTTTGTTTTCACTCTGCAATCCACTTATTTTCTTTAGTTCACTGAACTGAATTTTATCCAACTCAACAATCGCTCTAGTTCTTGGACATGTGAACAAACACAAATGAAAAACTTGCTTCTAAGGCAGAATGTATAAATATGTAAACACAAATATATAACATTTTTAATATATATGACATATAGTAAACTTTAAGTTTGCAATGGCGTCCGTCAGTCTTTTGAAATGAAAATCTTCCCTCACTCGTGAACAAGACCCCAAGATATTTAAACTCCTCCACCTGAGGCAGGAGCACTCCACCCATGAGAGAGGGCAAACCACCTTTCTCCGGTCCAGAACCATGGCCTCAGACTTAACGGTGCTGACCCTCATCCCAGCCGCTTCACACTCGGCTGCAAACCGCAAAGTACCACATCTGCTTGCTGTGAGTGATTTAAGATACTCTAGTTCTGGATGTCTACGCATCAAATCAACCCAAAGATATCTCTCTAGCCTCACAAAACAAGAGAAATTTACAAAAATTAATCATGGTTACATTATTTCACAGACTTGATGCCAACTTTCACACTACGGGACAACAAGGTGTCACCCTGATTGCAGACACAGAGCTGGATGTGTTGCAAACACCAGGTCTTCCAATAAAACACTCATCCTCTTTGCTTCCCTCAATCCAGCTGATGATGGACAAGCATCCAGAGGATCAACCCAGCAAATTACTGCAACGGCAGCTTAATCGTGTTAGCAACACCCACAGACATCTGGCAAACACTTCAGCCGGAACCATGCAAATGAACTCGGCATAATGGTCGGCCAATTACAGATTTGACTGATGGGAAAAGAGACATTTTTGAAGGAGATATGTGTCTGATTTTTATTAAAACAGCATGCAACAGTGGCTGCAGAGACTAACTGCAGTCTACCGTCATATTTTGCAGTGATGCAATGGACACTCACCTCACATTTTAATGCATATTGCACATATTCAGTTTTTTGTTGTTGTTGCAGAGCCCTGCAGAGGACTGTCTGCGTCCCCCCGCAGATTTCCTCATCTGTGTGAGACAGCATGACGAATCTACATTACTGAGCTTACCTGTTGACGTGCACGGGTACAAAAAAGATAACTATCGACATCGCCATGGTAACTGTCGCCCGCTGCTTTTGCAAAACCACATTGCAGAGCGTGTGTGTGTGTTTGTGTGTTGGGGGTGGGAGGTGCTCTTCCTGGTGGGGGTTGGATGTCCTTTTCCAGAGGTATAGTTTGCAGCGCAGCGGGCAGGTGACAGGCATTACAGCTGCTGCCAGAAGTAAATAATGTGGCCACGCTGTTAGTGCCTCTATACATGTGAGTGGTTCCCATGGCAACAAGGAGCATAGAGGCCCTGATTTTTGTGTTGGACTCTCCGAGACAAATGATCTGTTCAGCATGTTGGGAACAGTTGTCCTTGCATGTTTTCATACATAATACAGTTTAGTTTCTATTTGTCGACTCTCTGCTTCAGATTAAGGTGACTGTGTGTGCGTGTTTGTTTGTTTTTTCGTAGATATCTTCAGCTACAGCTCAGAAAGAAATGCTTTTTTCTTTCCTCCCTTGTTTCAGACGAAACACAGTCATTGTCATGTTACCTGACGTCTACCATAGCTGTGAACCAATTCATTTGTC
>NC_050528.1:32805326-32815184 GCF_002922805.2 Oryzias melastigma
AAGCTAATATGTATATATTGGACATTTTTTAAAATTGTCTTAATTTACATCAGCTTCAAAATAAATAAAACCAAAGCAAGAGATTAGATTATAGCAGATATATTTCACCCTAAATTATCCATTATACTGAATTACTGTAGTAATGTTACGATTTCCTGGGCGGAGGCCCCGGGGAAGACCCAGGACACGCTGGAAAGACTATGTCTTTCGACTGGCCTGGGAACGTCTCGGAGTCCCCCCAGAGGAGCTGGAGGAAGTGGCCGGGGAGAGAGAAGTCTGGGCATCTTTGCTTAGACTGCTGCCCCCGTGACCCGGTCCCGGATGAAGCGGAAGAAGATGGGATGGATGGAAAAAAGATTTTTTTTTTTTTAGTTACTATGCTTTTTACTATGACTTTGGGTGGATAAATCCTCTGTCAACACGTTCTACTCTTTTTCTTTTATATTAAAATTGCTCTTATTTGCTTTTGCAACATCAGCAAAATGAGTCACGTTTTCAGTAAGCAATGCTGTTGACTGGTATCACAAAATCTGAGCTTCACAGACACCCCTCCCCCCCGCTCTTTTTACCCTGCTTCTCGTCTGGATTTGGGGTTCAATCCTTTAAGCACAGTGACGCCATGTTTGCTTTGACTGAGTTTAGAAAGGAGGCAAACAGCAGCAGCATCCAGGTGGGATAGAATCAGAATCTGGTCTTTTAAATTCCACCAAAACCAGCAGCCTTTTAGAAAAACACAATAAGAATGACATGTTTCTCAGTTTATCTCAAAGAAATGTTTTGTGTTTGTATTGCACAGTTGGAAGATCAAATTTCTACTACAACAAACCACCAAGCTTTGCATTGGAGCTCCAGCATCCTAGATAGAGAGGAAGAAAAATGAAACAGTAAAATTAGCTTTCTTCTTAAATCCAGTTCAAATCTGATTTCTGTATTTCGAGTGAAGATCAGTGGAAGTGTAACCTGCTATGAATTCAGCAGAAAACCCCCCAAAATGGATGCAAGCGTGATGGATTTTGAATCCATCTTAAAGTGGCGGTGACGGGCCTTTCAGCCATTCAGAACTCAAAAATGGATGCTGTTGCATTGTGATGCAGACCTTGACTCCTGTGTTGTCATGTTGCCATGGCAACTGAAGGGAGGTTGCATCAAAAACATGGACAAAAACCCCATTGTGAGCATGCATGATGCATTTTTGGTGCCCTTGACTTTGCAGAGACCCCTTCAGGAGAATTCTTTGATGGTAATGAAACAGCTTCTTCATACATGAGCACTTTTTCTATGATGAAACAGCAAAAATATATCTAGCACACATTTATTCCAGTTAAAAATAATCAGCTTGACCCAAGACAAACTTTCTCCATTAGAAACAATGGTTCTAATAGTAAACTTGTTTTAGTAAAACAGATTCTTCAATCCTCAAAAGGGATTTTCAGTGACTCAAATAAAGAATAAACAGAAGTATTGACATCTTTTAGTGAAATTCTGAATTACCAGACAGAGACTGCTTAGCATCCATACAGAACATCCTGATGTGACTCTGACATAGATGCTATAGGGAGTTCAACTTTATTATTGCTTGTCTGTTTAATTGCTGTAGATCTAAGTCAACTCTACAAACATCATTTTTTACTTTAGTAATAAAAAATAATGCATATTTCTTCCCAAATCAACACATTTTCATTTCCAACTCACATATTGACGCATGGTTAATACTTCTGCGTCAAAATTTGAAGTTTTAGGTGTGGGCGTTTTCTGATGTGCTGGCTGTTCCCATTAAATCAGAGCTCCACAGCCTCTGAGCCCCAAACCAGTGGCCCACTACTCTTTTGCCGCGCGACAAATTTGCTGTTCGCCGCCTGTCAAACATGAGATCCTGAGCTTGTCTGAGGGGTCCTGGGGTTTTAATCTCACTCGGGTGAAGGGGGGAGGTGGTCTTGATGTCAGCGGCTTCCACTATTTCTGTGACTGAGTTTGAAGGCTGTCCTGCATTAACCCGAGAAGAGGATAAATAGGGGAACTTTCATTGTCTCAACGAAAATAAGTAAAATATCAGAGTTCAGGAGACCCGAGCAGGCTGCCCCCACTCCCCTCAGCGGCTGTGTGTCTGCCGGCGTGTGGAGCAAGCTCTGTGAAGTCCAGGAGGCTGGCTGCAGCCAGAGAACCGCCGCGCCGAGACAGGACAAAATGCTCGTATTGGATTAGTATTTTACCCACTGATTGGGTCACTGAAAATGGTTTTTGGGGTTCATGGAAGAGAAACACTTTATTCTAAATTAAATGAGCCACGTGACCAACACTCGGATACCATAGTACCATAGTGGGCACCACAAGACGTCTTTTAACATCACAGTTCATCAAAAGTTAATGAGCGAAAGTTCATGTGGAATTGTTGGATCCACAGCTCCTCTGTAAAATCACTAACCACGATTTCCAAAAATCTCTTAATCTGTATCCGCTTCTACGTAGCTCGCCACTCCATGTTCTGAATGAGACGCTGACGTCTCCTTTGATAGATGATGATGAGCTACAGTGCTGTGGCAGAAATGGGAATGTATCTGCTGTTTAAGTGTTGATCACATCAGTCGCTGTGTTTTAGATTGACTTATTGCATAAGTCGTTTGTGTTTATTCATGTAATTATGATTTAATGGAAACAGTGTGATTGCAAAATTATTTTTATTATGTTTCTAAAATTTCGATAACGTTTTGCAAATATGTGTAATGGAAACACAACTATTGTAAATGCTTGTTGTGAGCATCCGCATTTAAAAAAAAGTTCTCTGACGTTTTCAGGCTCTACAAAAATCAGGGCAATTGGATGAGCATTGAAAGTTAAAACAGTTGAACTTTGACCAATCAGGGACTTGGATTTGGAAGTGATGTATGGATGATGTCCCCTTTAATTTACGGAAGTGTGAACCGGTTGAAAACCGACCATGATGAAGTTGGGCTAGAAGAAGTCTGGAGCAAGATTCACATGATTTGCTCCGCCTCCACATTTCGCACCAAACCTCTTCCAACTTTAGACGATGAGAATGAGCTAGTGAACAGTAGAAGAAGAAGCCCTTCCCTGCTTGTCCAGTGTAATCATCATGGGGTAAACGCGGTGTAAGTGTAGCATAAAGTGTGCGCTCCTCTCCAAAAGCTATTCTGACTGTGTCTGGTTGTTCATGAACTTCCCAGTCTTTTAACAGGCCGTGCTGATGACAGGTTGACAAGAGCAAAAACAAACAGCTCAGTAAGATTAATAATATCTCTTTGGTTCTGTCTCTCTTTCCTGGCTTCATATCTCTCTGTCCCCCTTTCAGCATCTCTCGATCGGTCTCTGTCACGGGCCTGACAATAAATCAATCGCGTTTCATCGACGGAGATGTCTGCGGGGAAGAGAGGAAGCAGACCTGGAGGCTGGGTGAGGAGAAAGGCTGGACTGTTTGATCCTCAAATTAAATTGGTCCTTCCTCCTCCTCTTCCCACCAGCTCACTGTGTGTGTGTGTAGGGGTGTGAGTGTGTGTGTCATGTGTAGGATGAGGATTCTTCGTGCTCTGTTTGTCAGAAATGATGAAACATTAAATAACTCTCCTCCAGATCTTTAGTTGCAAAGGACCACATTTATTAGCACTGATTAAAAAACAAAAAAACTCGTATACAGACATTTTTTTGGGTGAAGATTTGATCAAATGTTTGACTTTGAGGTTGGTTTTTGATGTGCGAGCGTGTCGGCCTAGATGGGAATAAATAATTAAACCAAACAAAAGAAGTTCATGCTCATTCCTCTGCAGCTGCGCTGTTCATGCCGATGCAACTGATGCTTCAGTTTCTGTTATTTTTGTCTCCGTGATTGATGGAGGGCTTCATTCATAATGTATCACAGAGACAAATGCATATAAAACACAACCAGACTCCATCAAATTCCAGACAGTAAACCGTCTGGCTCCAGTCCCAGTAGCACTGCCCAAGGCAGCCCCCCCCCCCCCCACCACACACACACACACATACACACTCATAAGTGAGTGAACTAAAGCACTTCCTGTTCAAATATTGATCTGTAGCCTTCTGTTTTCACTGCAGCTACACTTATGGAGTTCTTTGATGAATCTACCTGAAAGATAAAACATTCCTGCGTCACTCCAACTGTTGCCGCCGTGTGACCGTGTGTGTACAGTAGTGATCGGTTGAAGGAGTCGCGGCACAGGAACGACGCTGCAGGAAGACATCGACGTCCCTCTTTGACTTGTCTGTTCTTGTCCTGTTAGAGCGCTTCCTCTCACACAGTCACGGTGTGCTGCAGGGCTCAGTGTTCAGCCCTGTAAGTGTTTCCATCAGACACAAAATTACCCGGTGAAATCACCAATTTTCCAGCTCAAACGTCATCTTTAAAACCTCCAGGCCTTACAAAAAAGAAAAAAAAGAAAAGGCGCCTAACAGTTAACCAATTAACAATTAACGATTGATTATTTATTACTTTCTATTTCAACTTTCAAAATTTAGTCCAACTTTGAGAGACTTTCTATTGATGTTACAGTCGCCATCTTTGCAGTCAGAACAAAATATAAAATAACGGACTCTTATTAAACTTTATTAGCAACCACCAAGAAAGGAAAGAAAGAAAAAACAAATGAAAAACCCAAATAAGACAAAACTAGAGGTTGTAGTGTAATTTATTATCATGAACAAGAGTCAAAATTAATCCTGCAATTTTACTTTTTTATGTATTCTGGTGAAGTAAAAGCAAATCTCCTCCTTGAAGAACTCACTGGGTCAAATTTGGTCACTATTTTTCATTTAATTTCACTATGTTTTACATTTAATTTTAAAAAATGTAATATTGTATATAATAATAAAAAAATATTTTATTCTTTTAATTATTGTTTTTGTTTTTTTAATTAATCTTTTTTTAGCCGCTGTAATTGATACTACATAAAATGAAATCAAACAAAAAAGCAAATTGTCAAATTAACTTTGGCAGCTCTGAAGAAACTTGTTTTTTGAGTTCTGCAGAGATTTTAAGGAGTAGTTTGAATATTTAAAATCTTGTTTTTACAAATATGACAATTTGGAAGTATTAAGTAAACATCAAGACCTACCACAAATACCTTATTACCTGATAGTACTCCAAAAAGTATTTGGTATTTTCTAATCTTGTATAAACATGATTTTTTTTTTTCTTGCAAAACCAATAGGAAAAAATCCTTCAAAAAACTTAAAATGCAGTCAAAAACTAATATAATCTCTTTATTTAAATCACAAAAGGCTTTGCTGTTACGATCTTGAGCATAAAAATAATTAAAATAATAAGAAAAATATTAGTGAAAATTGCATTTGAAGAACTAAAAACAAGGTGACCTCAAACCCACCCAAAGCCATTTTTGTACTAAAAAGTTAGAATTAAAACCTTCCAATTGCACAGGAAAACCGCCCAATCTGGCAATTCTGGTCAGATAAACATTTCATGCACAGCACCCTTTATGTATGCCTTTCTTTGTGAGGTAATTGTTCAAATCTGAGCCATAATACAAAAAAGTCTTGAAGATTTTAGGTTGTCAATCTTTTCTCCAAAATGCTGCATCAGAGTTCAACATGTCCTGAAAATCTGAATCTGTCTGAAATCCGAAACTTTCTTTCAGGTCAGATTTCAGTTCAAAGGTTTTACTTTTCATTCTTTTGAAGTTCCCTGCACTTGAATTGGCAGCAGAACCTTCAACTTTCAGGCTCTTCACTTGAGGAACACACTCCACACTTTGGTTGCAGAGACAGAAACACTCTTGAATTTGGACTTCAAACATTCCTTTTTAATAAAGCTTACAGTTAAGTCTTGCTTGAGTGACCCTGAGCCACAGATTGAATTGTTGTGCAGTAAACTCAGACTGCTGACAGTCTGTCCTCGCTGTGCACTGTTCATTGCTTTATGTGTTTCATTTGCTTGTACTTTTGTTGTACTCTCTGTGTCTGTGATTAGAAGGATTTAATCATTTTTTAAAATTGTGCTTTACAACTGTCTTTGCTGTCATTCAGCAGAAAAATAAGCAAACTTTTAATTTGAAATTCAAATATTTCTAGATGCTACTTATACATCTAGCTAGCAACCAAGCTACTGTAAAGTTGGATATCATGAGCTATCGTGCTAGCTAGTGTCATTGAGCGATGGGGAGTGTCGCCGAAGTACAAAAAAAACAGCACGGGACAAGGAGTCCACCATTTGGTGGTCCTGCTCACTGTTCCCTTTTTTAAAACATCTTTTTAAATTTTATTGTACAAAGAGCAGCTGAACGTGGCACGCCTTTCCTGTCTCTACAGGAACCCAGAAGGGCCACACAAATCCCCAAATAAAAGAACCAGGAGGTTAGTTCCACTAGCCACCTGGCTAGCTCTCACATTTCTATATTTGAGCAAAAGCTCAACAACAGCCATTAATTTTACTGTAAAAAAAAACCAAAATGACCAATAAAAAATTCAAAGACACTAAAACTCATCTATGTCATCTATGCACTAACTAAACAATTAGACAGTTTTACACAATAAGAGCATTTTTTCATAAGGTTTTGCAAAATGCATTCAAGGTTATAGAAACCATTGTGTTTGAGCAATGTAGCAACCAAATGATGCTTTGATTCTCCCCAAATAACCAAAAAGTGCCCTAAATAACACAACTCTGGACTGAAACCTGAACTGTTTCTTTCAACGTTGAACTGAATCGTAGGGAAAGTGAATTGTTGCATTCCTACTGCTGGTGTGTTTACGTTGAAAGTGTCAAACTACTAAATTTGAGAAGAATGTATTATTTATCCTTTTATAACATCATTATAACTTTTATAACACTAGGCTTGGTAAAAGATAACTGAAATGTATACTTTATTGTTACGTGCTTATTAGCAAATTTTCTAAAGGATTCTGCTGAATTTTTAGTTCTTTGATGGCATACATAAATCACATATTGAACCGAAACCAAACTGTGACTCTAAAATCGAGGTTTCATCTGAGCTCTGGGGAGAGTGCACCACTGCATCCCTACTATAGCTCTGATTTGAACAAATACAAATCAAAAAGGCATTTCAGATAACTTTACGTGGTATAGAACCAACATGATGTTATAAATACATTAAAAATTTTAAAAATGAAACCTTTAAAAAAAAAAGAGTGGTCAGAAAATACAGTGTTTTACAGCAGCAGGTTCTGTTTCTTAATCCGTATTGCCAGACAACCATGGTGCACGATGCAACTGCAAGGACACCTGTTACAAAGAAATACATCGAGAAACATTGAAAAATCAATAACAAGAGCTTATGAGAGGGGATTGCAAAACATAGGAAATCTTAAACTTATAAAGTTTTCAAACTGCTTAAATGAACAACCAAACCCTCTGTTTTTATGTACAGTAGTTAAAAAAGCTTTCAGTTCTGCGTCTTTTTATGCTCTCGCTGCCTTTCATTTCAGAGACTGCAATGGTTTTATGGATTTTCTGTGTTCGCGCTCACAAGCACTTCCTTATCTCCGGCACTGAAAGAATGAGCAGCTGCTTTCTTTCATTTGTGTGGCTAAAATTTACACAAACTATTGACTGGCCTGCAAACTGTCGTCTGCTCTGACCAAATAATCAATCAGATGGAGTGACAGTGTCTCTGCTGGCAGACCAGCCACTTTTCTGAATGAGTCATTCTGCCTGTTTATTCCTGAGACACAAGCACAGCACACCAGCTGTTTTCAGCACGCTTTCTCTGCGGGGACCATCTCTGGGCAACATTGGGGAATAAAGGGAATATAGCGGGGCTGAGAGCTGACTGAACTAGTTAGAGACTAACATGACCTGGTCTATTGATTGTAACAAATGTACAGTGGAGCAAAAAAGTCTGACAGTCACAAATTGTGAAAGTTGTAACACTGAAAACAAGGAAACTAGTATTTAATGTTCACCATAGAAACACTTCAACTGTGAGAGACAGAATGAAAACAATCAATCCAATAAACACTTGTGATTTTTAAATTATGTATTTGTATCATGGTGTTAAAAAAAGGTATTTACTCCCAACAAACAGGCAAGAGATCTGTTCCTCTCAGACCTGTTACTTCTTCAATCTCCACTTGTTAACTGTATTAATGTCACCTGTAGTCTGTATAAAAGACACCTGTCCACACCCTTAAACAATCAAACACCAACCTTTCCACCACAAACAACACCAAAGAGCTGTCAAAGGACACCAAAGCACACAATTGTATGCTTAAACAATGTATCACAAACAGTTTTTAGAAACTAGAGGAAATACAAGATCACTGACAATCTATCTCCACTTGGAGGTCCATGAAAGATCTCAGCTGGTGGAGAACACCCACACAAAAGTATTTACACTTTTTTCAATATGTTGCATTTTTGTGAGAGTCATGGGTCCCTGAGTAAAGTCTCTCATGTCCCAGGAATGGGTGGACCAAAGGCCAAGTCTCCAGTATCATTATTTATTTATTTTTTTAAGGATTTTTTTTTCTCACATTTTTAATTTTTCAGTAATTTTCAAGCATGTTTTTATGATCTTACCTTTTTATTTTCCAATTTGTTACATAAATAAAAATAAAAGAGAACTACTCTAATTTATCATGTCTTGTCATATTTTGATCTATTTTTAATGAGAAATACTTTTTATTTAGTATATTATATTGAGTAAAAATTACCCAGCAAAATGGATGGTGTGACTTTTTACAGCGAAAGTGCTCCAGGGTCAAACCAGCACATATCCAGGCCCATCTAAAGTTCTCCAAAGACCATCTGCGTGATCCAGATGAGGATTGGGAGAACGTTTGAGTTACATCCCAAGAACACCATCCGCACAGTGAAACATGGAGGTGGAGACATCATGTTTGGGGCTGCTTTTCTGTGAAAAAAGAGAACAAACATCACAGCTCTTGAGAAGATCTACATGGAGGAATGGGCCAAAAAAGCAGCTACATAGTGTAAAACCCGCTGAAGACCTACAGGAACCCTTTGACCTCTGCCTTTGACTACCAGGGTTACATTACAAGTATTGAGGTGAACTTTTGTTTTTTAACAAATGTTTATTTTGTGCACAACTATACAGATAAACTGTTAAAACTCAATGCACTATGATTTCTTGTATTCTTTCTTAGCATTCTGTTTGCACAGCTGAAAGGCTTCTATGATAAACATTACAGACCTCTCATCTTCACAAACTCCATAAACAACTGGAGTTCAATCAAAGCGGTTCCAACTTTTTTAGAGAAGACAGCATTGTTTAGTTTAGTTTTGTTTTTGTAAATGGATCGCAGTTGAAAGTTCTGCAGCTCAACCACAGATTCATCGATGGGTTTTGTTGTTTTTAATGTCTTGTGGAGGATGAATGGAATGAAAACATTTATATTTGTGCACCATTTAGGCTGCACATGAAAAATAATGAAGTTTTGTTTGGGTAAATAGTGAGATGCTAATGTGAGAGAGTATGGAAGAAACCCAGAAACCCATTTTGGATGTAGTTTTTGTCCAGCATTTAAGCTGAACGTTATTTGGCATGAAGCAATACTGTATGTGCTTTGGAGGAATCATAAAACTGTAATAATATGCTGACATTCAAGACATATTTGAAAAAAACTTGAACATTGAAAATTGAAGATCATTTTTCAGTCAGCAATGCCCCATTCTATTGATTTTCTGGCTTCTTCTTCTTCTTCTTCTTTTTTTTTGTCTTTTCAATTGGGTTTTGGTTTCTTGAATTTAGTTTTGTTTCTAAAATGTAATGTTTTTTTAATTTTTTTTAAATTTTTTGATTGATCCTCCTTGAACCACCACCTTAACGTGGTGGAGGGGTTTGAGTGCTTGAGTGATCTCAGGAGCTATGCTGTCGGGGGCTTCTGCCCCTG
>NC_050528.1:32816227-32865778 GCF_002922805.2 Oryzias melastigma
GAGGGAAGTCTGGGCATCTTTGCTTAGACTGCTGCCCCCGCGACCCGGTCCAGGATGAAGCGGAGGAAGATGGATGGATGGATGGATGATTGATTGTTTTTTTATCTTTATTACATTTTTTGTGTCAAGTCATTCATTGGTGTGAGTTGGACTTCAGGGCCACCATACATAATGATTGTTTGAATCCATTTATGTTCAAAAACAATTGTGGATGGTTTTGGTTTTCTTAAAGAGACCAAGAAAGCTAAAAACCTCTGCTTCATTATCTGTTTATACACCGTTTTTCTGAAACTGTTTTGAAAGTCATTTAGGGTTTCCCAGCCAGCAGGTGGGCAGCAATATGAGCCCAGATTGGGTTTGTCCGCAGTTTCTGTGGTGGTCCCACTTGTGTTTCCCACATTGACTTAAGTGGGAACAGTGGGTTAGCTCGCTATGCTAGCCAGCCGCCTGGTGGACAGTGTAGCGTGCCAGCGAACTTCTCTGTAGCATGCTTGTCAGCTCTTCCGTAGCAAGCTAGCGAGCTCGACTGTAGCATGCTAGCGAGCTTGAGTGTAGCATGTTAGCTAGCGAGTTCTGCTGGACCATGCAAGCAAGCACCTCTGTAGCCTTCTCCGCTGTATTGAGTAAGTGAGCTCTGCTATCCAGGGGGCTGGGTAGCATAGCGAGCTAACCCACGGAAACTGTGGACAAACCCATTCGGGGCCCACATTTTCTGCCCACATTTAAACCATATGGGGCCCACTTGGCCTTGCTGGCTGGGTTGAAGTTGATTTATTCTATAATAATATCTCTGTTTTTATTCATAGTTGTGCTAAAAAGTTAATCTTTCAAAGTTTTAAAAATGTAGTTTTAGAGTGTTCAATAAATGTTTATCCTGTTCGGTCACCGACCTAAGGTGTGTTTTAGATTTTGGCCCCTTGTGCGACTGAGTTTGACACCCCTGATCTAAATCTTTACAGATTGAGTCAACACCTTGCTTATCGATGTGATTGCAATTAAATTGAAAGTTTTAAAGGTCTTGTCGCACTCAAAAGGAATTTGGAGGGAGCGTTTTCTTTTTTTTTTGTCTTTTCCTTTCGGACACATAAACGACGGCAGATTACCTGACTTGTTAAGATGGATTTCTCTGCCCCGCGGTCTACTGAATCCGGAGCTCGTGTCGAGGCGGAGAACAAATCTGCTCCTTCATGGCCCAGTGAACCATCGACTCTGTAACCAGCGTGGTCCGTCAGACAGAAAGATGCATGGCGCCTGAAGCCTTTTCCGGGACTGTGCTCCCCCACTTCCTTCCCTCTCCATTACTTGTGCTCGGGCCTGAAAGTGCTGCTCCGTGACACTGGACATTACACGCAGAATAAAAATGAGGTGAGGCAGCTGGAAAATTGAACATGTCACCAGGCTGCAATGGCTGTTTTCAGTGATGTAGGAGGTGGAGGCTATTTTTGATTAGCGCCATCTATTAGGGCTAATGTAAATACAGTAATGGCGGACTGGTCATGGGTGGACGTTTGCTGAGCTTGTTGGAAACGTCCCCGTCAGTCAACTCTGGATCTGCTGTGAGGATCATTGCCGTGTGGCATTTCAGTTGGAACCACATGAGTGGTAAGTGCTGTTCATGGCTGCCATTTTGGTGGATGGCCCCAGTTAAAGTGTGTAAACAAATCAAGCCCCCGGCCCGTGCAGCGTTAGCGCTCACTCAAGTGAAACTTATAAAAAATCTTATCTCCCTGCTTTGCATTTCAGCTCGCTGCTCTCTAATGCTGGGAAGATAATGCCAGCCAGGCGAGCTCTACAAAATAAAAGCCCTGAGAGTGAAGTTGTTGCAGAAGTATCATCCTCCTCATCTTTGGTGCTCTTTTTTTCCCTCCCACTTCATCCTGCCACAAATGAAAAAGCAGCTTATCTTAATACAATGGCTGACATGGCAAGCGGCTTTACTTACATGCAATCAGATGGAAGTCGCAGACAGCCGGCTGCGTGTTCACATGCCGCCTGTGTGCTCGGCTAAGATGCAACACGTGGGATGTTTGGCTTTTCAAGATTAACAGAACGGCCCCAGTGAGCCCATACTTGCTGGAATAAACACATCGGCACACTCTGTTTACCTTAAGCTGCCCTCATCAGGGTCATGTCTCCGGCTCTTTTCATTTCATCCTACAAAGTGACTTAGATTCATCTGCAATATGAACTGCAGCATTGTGCTTTGAACTAATATTAGGGCAGAAAACCAATATCAAATGGCCTTGATCTTCTGACACCGAGTCGGCGCCGCATTAAACTGCAGCACAGAGTCAATATTCTACCATGGGAAGAAAAATAATGTTCAACAAGATCCAGAAGGTATCCCTCCAGGACGGAGTCAGGGATCAGGGTTATAGAAGCAGATGTGGGCATTTATTATGAGGCTAGGAGCTACATTTTCTTGTTATGCATTGAGTCTTTAGATTTTAAACTCTTTCAAACTCAGATTTTATGCTTTTGTAAGTTAAAGCCTTTGTCACAACTGCCCTATATGTATGGCTATAGCAATAGGGGTGAAAAACGGGCAAATCTGTAGAGGCCAACTCAAATGGATCACAGGAAATTTTAATGCTACATTCACAGTGAATGGGATTTGCGTGGAAGGAGCAAATGTTAAGTCAACATACAAACGCAACCTGAGGTCCTGCTGGACGGTTTTAGCGTCGGATGCGGTGCATCAGTCCGGCAGCAATGAGTTCTGAGTGGTGCGATTTGGGCGTCAGATGCCAGGCATCAAGAGTTCAAAAATACAAATTTCAGGGACTCGGCTTTAGACCCAAAACTCCATCAGCAGGTTGAATACAAATCCAATATGGCTGATCAGTGTGAGTGTTCTTGTCCTGAACTTCCATTTTCTTAACCCGCTGGGGCTGCTGGGTTGTTGTACACTGTCCCGGCTACTGCTAGGCGAGGGCAGGATACGTCCTGCACAGATCACCAGCCTGTTTTAGGGCCCACTGGAGCGATCGCCTTGGCTAACTTGCTATGCCAGATCCCAGCAGCTGAGCTCACTACACCAGATCTCGACGGCAGTACTTGTGATGCAGGATTCCGGCGGTAGAGCTTGCTCTGCCAGATCCTGACAATATACTCAAACACCGCACATCTGGAGGTAGCTCCTCCCACAGGCCTCGGGGCGACAAGCATATTTTTGAACAGACGTCGAGCAGCGATTTTGACGCACATCAAAAGAGAGACGTCTGACACAAAATTGAGGCAGAAATCGCGTTGAGTGTGAATCCACCGTAACATTGTAGTTGGTGAACCTGTAGAGCCAAAATGATCATGGACATTGATTTTCTACGGCATGCAGCAGCCAACAAGCTATAGTGAACACTTAAACAACGGGGTGAGTATGGGTGTAGATCAATCTTTTCAATTTGCCTTAATCCTGCAGTTCAAGGAGCCCTTTAGTGCTGATCAGGTGATCCGTTCTTACTCCTTGCGTGCAGCTTGACTGTTAGACGGTCAGCTCGTAGCTTGTGTGGTCGTCCTACAGGGGTTTATGTATCTTGCACACATACCATACATGCAGCATATGTACATGTTCAGTAAGAAGCTAGTACTCACACTAACTACTAAAGTGCAAGGTTAGGCCATCGCACCACAGCATCAGTAGTACGTCATAAGGAAATACGTACATTTGCTTTTTTATTTTTTTTTTTTAAACCAAAGTAATGTTGAAAACCCACACAGAAAATGTAGTCATAGAATACCCATGTTTACAAATTAATATTTGATTTTTTTAATAAAATGTGTATTTTTATTTTATTTCTGTATTTTTAAGCTATATTTTGCAGATGAGGCACAGCCTCAGAGTGTCTTTATATATATATATATATATATATATATATATATATTTCAGTTTTCCTGTTAAATGTATCATGAATTGTCTGACATTTCTGAAATTAATTTAAAAATCATTAAACAGTTTTTAAGCTTTTCCCTGCAAACAGAAGGAACGGACTCCAAACATCTGACTCTTCCATGGTGGTTGGAGTTTGCTGTGTCTGTACTGCTGCTCTGATGGTCTGTAACTACTTTTTGAGGGATAAACATTCCTGGATGGATGAAAAGCTTCCTCACTACCTGGTGTGTAATTCTCCCTTTTTGTGTGTGTGTGAAGGTATTTATGGATAAAAATTAGTTTATGGGGATTTGCGAATGTATTATTTATTTATGTTCTTTTTCAGCTAGAATGTACAGTACATGAAATAAACTTAAACCGGCGAATCAGGAGCACGCTTTAAACCGGCCAGTCAGGGCTAAGCTTTAAAATGACCAATCAGAAGCCAGCTTTAAACCGACCGATCGGGAGCTGGCTTAGAACCGACCTATTAAAAGCCGTCTTAGAACCGGCCAATTAGGAGCCAGCTTTAAACCGACGAATTAGGAGCCGGCTTTAAACCGACCAATCAGGAGCCGGCTTTAAACCGACCAATCAGGAGCCGTTTTAAACCGACCAATCAGGAGCCGGCTTTAAAATCGACCAATCAGGAGCCGGCTTTAAACCGGCAATTCAGGAGCAAGCTTTAAACCTGCCAATGAGGAGCCGGCTTTAACCCGACCAATCAGGCGCCATCTTTAAACCGACCAATCAGGAGCCGGCTTTAAACCGGCCAATCAGGAGCCGGCTTTAAACCGACCAATCAGGAGCCGGCTTTAAACCGACCAATCAGGAGCCGGCTTTAAACCGACCAATCAGGAGCCGGCTTTAAACCGGCCAATCAGGAGCCGGCTTTAAACCGACCAATCAGGAGCCGGCTTGGAACCGGCCAATCAGGAGCCGGCTTTAATCCGACCAATCAGGAACCGGCTTTAAACGGGCCAATCAGGAGCCAGCTTTAATTCGGCCAATCAGGAGCCGGCTTTAATCCGACCAATCAGGAGTCGGCTTTAAACCGTCCAATCAGGAGCCGGCTTTAAACCGACCAATCAGGAGCCGGCTTTAAATCGACCAATCAGGAGCCGGCTTTAAACCGACCAATCAGGAGCCGGCTTTGAAATCGACCAATCAGAAGCCGGCTTTAAACCGACCAATCAGGGCTAAGCTTTAAACCAGTTATACTTAACCATGTGGCCGCGGCCCAATCTTGGTCTTCGAGCGCCCTCTTGTGGCCACTGAAAAAAATGATGTCCTGACCCTGGCGGCCGTGAGGGCTGCGGGACGTGAATGCAGTTTTCTCCCACTTGGTGGAAGTTATATTTATTTATTAACATTTTTATAAGATCTTTTTAATGCTTCTGTTATAAGTTGGACTACATAGTTTCATACTGATCGATTGAAATTAATCTTTGAATTTAATAAAAGGGGGAAGATTAAATTTGATCTGACAGCTGCAAGGCAGAGCAGAGCACCCGCGGTGGAGAGGTAGGGCGAATCGAAGCTGTCTGCTATTACAAATCCAGGATGGAGGAAACAGATTATCATTTTATTATGTTATGGGGTCCGACTCGAGTTTACTACAACAACTACCATTGTCAAAGAATCGCTGAAACTCAGCATTTCTCCGCAAAAGTCCCGCCTGCCGCTGTAATGAGAGACGAGTAGCAGAGACACGCCCCCTCCTGCGTGCAGACCTGAAATCCATTTGGATCAAATATATCAACAGGGGTGAACGTAAACCGGAACGCTCCGGTTCCGGTAAAAGAATTGGAGGCGGAGCACCGCTCCGGCGGGAGAGATCAGCTGAGCGGCCGGTTTTCACCGGATCACACATGACAAAAGCTGCGGTCACTCTTATTCTCGTTCCCGGGCCGTCTCATTCTGGATCCATCCGCTTCACTTGTTAACATTCTGCGTGTCTCCAATTCATCGCCACCCAAAGCGATCAAATCTAATCTAATCCCAGTCTACCGTGACAACAGTCATGGATGACGACGCACCTGTGTGACTCTTTTTTCCCTTCTGACTTTTTAAAAAGAGGCGTGCTCTTTTTTATGATTACTCTCTAGTCTTTTCTACTTTTTTCTCTTTCCCCGCCCCGCGAGCGCGCACGGAAGGACGGAGATGTGCTGTGCGTAAAGGCGCACGCGGAAAGGTGGAGATGTGCTGTGCGTAGAGGCGCACGTGGAAGGATGAGGATATGCTGTGCGCTGGGGGATTTGGGCTGGAGGGTGCGGGGGATGAGCGGGACGTCCTCATGTTGCCTTGATGCGGACACTCCAGCCAATAGGAGGACAGGGTGGACAGCGCCTTCAGGTTATTCCTTTGTGATCTGCTTGCTTTTCTATTTTATTTGTTTGTTTCTGTTTTTATAATTATGAGGGGCTTATCTTATTATATTATTGCATGTGTGGGGTATAGTTTTTCTTGTATTTTTATTTGTTTTATGTACAGCACTTTGAGCTGTTTCTTAACTGGAAAGGTGCTATATAAATAAAATTAATTTGAATTTGAATTTGATGCAGTGAGCAAATAAGAGGAAAGGATGCAGAAGATGGTTAGATGGAGGAAACTCATTGGCTGTGGAGTCTCTGAAGGGAAAACCCAAAAGGAAAGATAATTTAAACACACTGAGGAGAAAAATGAAATTCTCCATGGAAAAGTTATAAACTAAAAAGTAACTTTAAAAAAGTGCATTAGCAGATGAAGATCTACTTGTCCTCCATGGATTTTTCCTCTTTATCCATTTCAAAAGCATTCCAACCGTTGTTGTTTCACTTGGCGCTTTCTTCTTTTGTCTTTACTCGGCTCATGTTCTGCTGCTACTGCTGCGCACTTCAGAGCACACCCCCACCCCTCCCCCCGCACACACACATTGCGCTCTGCCCAATCCCATTCTGTCCGTGTGCGCGCGCAACGCGTATTTGACCGTTCAGGTACGGCTTGAAGAGAAATAAAGAGAGATGACGACAGAAAGATAAAGTAATAAATAATTAATAATAAAAATAATAATAATGAAAGAAGATGCTCCCATAAAGGAGCCACAACAAAATTTGCGGGGTTAGGGATCGGGGACTTCCGCCAAGTGCAGATCCATACCCATCCAAATCACTTCTGATCATGATTTGTAAACATTTATTAAATAACGTTGGAATATTGCTTAACATAAAGAGTTTTATTTTTTAATTCAGAACAATAGAATGTGTACTTTTCATGAGGACTGTCACTCTGTCTCTCTGCGTACAGGAGTAGGATGAAGACCAAGTCATCATCCTACATCCTTATAAAGTCTTTAATCTTAAAACAACACTTAAACACTTTTTCAGATCATTATCCAACAAATTAAATTTTTTAACCCCAGCAAATGGAACAGTGATTTGTTTAAGTTTACTTTAGGTACTTTAAAGTCATAGTTTCTTTGGCTATTTCCTTAATTTATCACAAAAAACTTTGTTAATCACAGGGCAACATAAAGGTTTTGTCTCAAACATTACCAGCAGTGTCTACAAAGAACATAAATCATTAAATTTGAGTTTTCTTGACTTCAGAAATAATTTGAAGATGTTCTCATTGTAAGGAGTCATATGCAGTATCTGTAATGATTTGTTTTTGCAAAATTATTAACGGTTCTATAGGTTTTATTCATAAGAATCACCCAAGACTTCCAAACAATATGAAAAAAATGGTAAAATCAAGGATAAACAGAAAATATGCTTAGCTTGGTAATTTTACAAATATTTAACTTTGTTAAAAATGGCAAGATTTTTTATCACTTTTTTATATTTTAATTTGCGATCACTCCATTAAAAATAAAAACGTTCACACATCCTTTCATTTTCTGTAACCTCAGTTCTGTGCAAGGATGCTGGAGCCTATACCCACTAATCCCAACCTGAGCTAATAAAGGACAAAAGCCGTTTACCCTCAGGAGGGTTTGCCAGTTCCTCACAGGGCCACACAGAGACGAGACAATCGCCCCCACCAAAGGGACAGTTTAGTCACCAATTAACCTTTAAAGCATGTTTGTGGAGTGTGGGAGGAAGCCGCAGAAAACCCGTGCATGCATCGGGAGAACATGTAACATGCATGCACAGATTTTAAATTTGAATCAGTCTCTTTTTATTTTGTGTTGTTTTTTTTCAGCAAATATTTAACCAGTATGAACTGTAGAATTAAGCAGCTTCATATGGGTTTAAAAAAATAAACAGAAATAAAAACTCACGTGTCCAACATTTTTTGTGACTGTAAAGTTAAAACATTTTGGAAATAATTATCAGCAAAACTGCTCTCAACAGAGCTGCATTTATTTTTCTCTGATTGCAAAACGCAACAAGCAGAATTAAGGAAGAAGCCTTGACTACTTCCTCATTAAAAGCCTGACTAAAAAACAAAAACTGTCATCTCGGTGTGAAAACGGTCGACTGATGCACGGATGTCAAACATGAAAAGAAGGTGAGTAACCTCTGCATAGCAGAAGGAAACATTCAGCTGGAAGTTCCAGTAAAACAACAGCCGGGGGGGGGGTGGCCGGTTTTCTCTCTTTATCTAATTAAACACTCACGGCTGCAGAAGTCAAGCGACGCGACCTCTCTGATCTCTGACCCCCCACAACTGTTATCCAGTAATTGCCGTGTCGGAGTTTGAGCCGAGTTGAAACATGTTCTGTGAGAACGCTGATAGCATCTTATCTCTAATGCAGACAGAGACCTGTCTGTGTTCTCATAAAACACCAGATGAAACACACTGACAGGTCTCACTTGCACTACATTTCTCCATGCAGATAGAAATCTCTTCTTCTTTCTGTTTTTTTGGGTGGTTTTTCTCAAACGGATGCTATGCATATCAGGTGTTTCCTGCCCATCATCTTATAATCCATTTTCAAGGCATTCTTAGTGGTCTTTTAATTATGATTATGCCATTTTTAGCCAAAAGACAAAAACAAAAAACTGTCTATTTCTAAAACATATTTTCTCCAGAGTGGCAGGAATTCATTAGAAATTTGTTTCTGAGACTGTTAGCGCGAAGTAAGCCCGCCCCACTTCCTGTCACCCGTCTGTTTACACTCCATCCTGCCAGATAACAACTCCTCACACCCCCCAACTTCACATTGATGCAACAGAAATGGCAACATTGGAGCTATCCAGTATAGTTTTGATCCAGATTCCAGCTCTGACGAGGAAAACAAAGACGTTCATGGATCTATTTGACTGCAAGTAGATGACAATGATGCAGGAAACTTATTTACGTCCCAAATATGATCTTTTTCAAACTGCATTTTTTTATTTGCTCCTGATTTACGATTTAAATAAATAAATGCTCAGAAATTAGAGGTGTGTATCTTTTCCTCTCACGCGATTCAATACGCATCTCAATACATGATCCACAAAATTGATACATAAAGGATTCAACTAACTTTTTGGAGATAAGATACAATGTAGTTGGCATTTAAAGCTATACATAATAATGCATTGCATTTGACAGAGAAATGTATTCAGGAATTGACTTGGAAGAAGCAAGCTTATGATTGGACGTCTTTTTGTTTGCATCGCATGAACATAAAAACAGAGAAACTGAAGTTTTCCAGAAATCAATTATTTAATTCTTGTTCGATTTTATATCTTTTAACCAACAAAATCTTGTTCATATCAAATGATACTGCAGTTGCTCGAACAATTTTTGATACGTATCTATTTTTCATATCCCTAACCGATACTGCTGTCACTCCCAATGCCCGATCGATTTTCTGATCTAATATCTCAGAAATACAATTTTGAGCTTGATTTTCTTAATTTGTTTTTTCTTATTTCTTTAATTGAAGAAATACTACAAAAATGCAATTTTTTCATATAAATCTTCCATCATGACAAAAATGAACATGTTAAAAACTATTTTCATTGGTGGGTCTTTAGCATAATGCTTTTCATGACACTTGGATCAACCTACAACTATTTGGATGACCTTAAGTTTGACCTGGAGCTAAACTTTAGCCCTTAAGTGTGAGAAATACAAGCTCACATAAATACAACCTGTCCCCTCTGCGCCCCCCGCACCCCACTCCGGGTCACTGACCACACTCCCCGTGACCCCTCAGTCAGGCAGCTCCTGCATTCTTCTGTCCCTCTGTGCACTTATTTGGATTGAATTGACATTTGATTCAATTTCGTCGCTAATTAGTGACGGTTCCTGAGTCGAATCGGTTAGAATTTGATTAACAAGTCATGGAAAATGGGACTGAATTCAATCCGAGGTATTATTCTAAGTGGGGTGAAACAGGAACCAAAATGTTTCCTTGAAGAAATTTCAGTCAAACTTTCACCAAAATGAAATGTTTTTGCCCTCACTTTTTATTTTTTTAGCTTTTTACAAGTTCAGAGCCACATTGGGACTAAGATAATAATATTTAGCATCAACACATCATTGCTGCAAGTATTCTTCGGTGTTACTTTAGTGAACTAAAGCAGCCTCGCTCTGTTTCCTATTGAAGAGAATGCAGAAGTCATGAGTTAGAAAAACAAGCATTACAAAGCACTGCCAAGAATAGTTGTTCTTCCCAGAGAAAGAAATAGTTCACATCAAGATGAGTTTGTATGTGTTTACTTATCCGGTGTCATAAAAAAAGAAAAAAAATCACATTACGCAGTAATACAGTGAATGATGTGCTGTGGAGTGTGTTTTTTGAAGCACTTTGTTGTAATACAACTTCTCAAACGGCCTCATCCTCCGTCTCGCACAGACAGAGACACAGTACAGTGTTTCCCTCCTGATAAACGGCTCTTCATATCACTTGACAGAGTATCAGGATGCCTGGAAGTGTCAGATTTGGCAGTCACACTAAAGCATCCCCGCACTGCTTACTCAGTGCCAAACAAGGACTTAAGCTGAACTGCTGACGACTCTGCCAAGGGAAAGCATGAAAGGGAAGTGCTCTGGACCAAATGTTAATGAAGAACCAATAAATTCACACATAAAACAAAAATCGGATGAATTGCTTTCCCTTTTAAGGGCATTTGGGATCAGTTTCAGTTGGAAAAAAAAGGTGGCCTTTTTTTTCATGTGGACACAAAAAAATTAGAAATATGTAAGCATTTTAATAGACTTCTCTGAAGCAACCGTACGACATGAAGGCATCATACAGTTGCTTCCGCAAAGTCCATTGATATGCTATAATGCACAACTCAGAGACCATTATCCCGCTTCCAAGGGTTAAAAATTAACTCAATACTTATTTTTTTTGTAAGTAACCGTGGTATAAGTGGATAATACCTGACAAAGTGTTCATTATCAGATATTAACATACAATGTAGAAGTATAAACTGTCTGAAACGAAGTGAAGGAAGATTGTTTCTTCAGTCTGTTAATATGTGATAACGCACAACTCAAAAAGCATTATCCCACTTTTAAGTGTTACATTTTCTTTGAAAACTTATTTCTTTTGTAAGAGACTGTGGTATTTACACTGCTCACAAAAATTAAAGGAATACTTTTAATGGGCCTGGCATGAATTGAATTAAACCTGTCTGATAACGTTCTGGTTGGTTAACCAGCTGAGGGCCTCGTTAATCAATTTCAGCTGTATTGGTGTTCATGGAATTAACAACAGGTGCACTTCAGTGGCAACAATTAGAAAACCCTCCAAACAGGACTGGTGTTACATGTGGAGGTCATTTCAAGTTTCTCCCTCTTGATCTTTTTTGGCTGGTTTTCCACTCGTGCTGATTTTGGCTTGATAATTATCTCTACTGGCAGTATGAGGCGATTCCTTAACCCTACAGAAGTTGCACAGGTTGTCCAACTTCTCCAGGATGGCACATCCACACGTGCTGCAGCAAGAAGGTTTAATGTGTCTCCCAGCACAATCTCCAGAACATGGAGGAGATTTCAGGAGACTGGTGGTTATTCTGGGAGAGCTGGACAGGGCCGTAGAAGGTCCTCAACCCCTCAGCAGGACCGATACCTGCTCCTTTGTGCAAGGCGGAACAGGCTGAGCACTGCTCGTGCCCTACAGAATGACCTCCAGAGGGCCACTGGTGTGAATGTCTCTACCCAAACAATCAGGAACAGACTTCATGAAGGTGGCCTGAGGGCCCCACGTCCTGTAGTGGGCCCTGTGCTCACTGCCCAGCACCGTGGAGCTCCACTGGCATTTGCTCAAGAACACCAGAATTGACAAGTCCACCACTGGCGCCCTGTACTTTTCACAGAGCAGGTTCACCCTGAGCACCTGTGATAGACGTGAAAGAGTCTGGAGAAGACAAGGAGAACGTTATGCTGCCTGCAACACCATTCAACATGACAGGTTTGGGGGTGGGTCAGTGATGGTCTGGGGAGGCATATCCATGGAGGGACACACAGACCTCTACTGCCTACTAAATGGTGCTCTGACTGCCATAAGGTATCCAGATGAAATCCTTGAACCCATTGTCAGACCCTACGCTGGTGCAGTAGGTCCTGGTTTCCTCCTAATCCACGACAATGCCCGACCTCACGTGTCAAGAGTATGCAGGCAGTACCTGGAGGATGAAAGAATTGAAACAATTGAATGGCCTTCCCCATCCCCTGACTTAAACCCAATAGAACATCTCTGAGACATTATATTTGGGTCCATTAGGCGCCGCCAGGTTGCTCCTCAGACTGTACAACAGCTCAGGGATGCCCTCACACAGATCTGGGAGGAAATGCCACAAGACACCATCCGTCGTCTCATTAGGAGCATGCCGCCACGTTGTCAAGCATGCATACAAGCTGGTGGGGGCCACACAAGATGCTGAAAAGCATTTTGAGTTGCAGAAATGAAGTTTTAGGAAAAATGGTCTAGCCTGCCACATCTTCATTTCACTCTGATTTTATGGTGTCTACACAACTGAGCCTCTGTAGGCTGAAAACTTTTATTTCCATTAAAATACTTTCATCCTTTTGTTCCTAAGACACTGCCCTGTCGTTATTTGTATAGATATCCAACTTCATATTGAGATCTGATGTATCTAATGTGTTTCTTTGAAGTGCTCCTTTAATTTTTTAGCAGTATAGATGCGATAATGCCCTATATAGAGCGCATTATCCAAAATTTATGTACAACGTGGAAGTCTGAACCATCTGACGCAACGTGAAGGACGGTTGCTTCTGCAAAGTCTGTTAATATGTGATAACACACAACTCAAAGAGCATTATCCTGCTTCTTAGTATTAATTTTTTAGTTTTTTGGGGGGGGTAAGTGACTGTGGTATAAACGGGATAATGCCCTACGAAGTGTTCATTATCAGAAATTAACGTACAATGTGGAAGTCTGAATTGTCCACCTCAAAGCAAAGGATAGTTGCTTCCGCAAAGCCTGTTAAATTGTGATAATGCAGATCTCAAAGAGCATGATCCCACTTCCACGACAGTTACTTAGGAAAGAAATATTTATCCAGTCAATTTTTATATTTTATTCTTATTTTTTTTTAGATTTAAATAGCTTTTTCATAAAAAGCAGACTATTTGATACATGCTGGACACGTTGTCATGGTAACAGCTACAGAGCCCGCACCAAACTTGCAATGCAACAGTGAAGGAAAGATGTATATTAACTGTTATGTAAGGGATAATGTCCTATGAAGTTTTTATTATCAGAAATTAACGCACGATGTGGAAGCCTGAACCGAAGGACACTTTGTAGAGCATTATCCCACTTATATCGAGGTCACTTACAAAAGAAATATGTATTCAATTAATTTTTAGCACATTTTTCTTGTTTTTTTTTTCAGTTTAGATCACTTTTTCACAAAAAGTTGACTAGAGCGATGATATAGAACAATTGAGCTATGTGACCAGAACTTCTTTATTAGGTGTGCATTGTCACCGTCCATTATCATTTTTTAATCCACACCTAGCAGCCAATCAAAATCAAGTATTCACCCGGACAGTGGTATAAAATAAGTTAAACAAAGCATCAGTTCAGTTCAGTTGCTATGGTTATAAACTGGCATTTAGGCCAGTACAGTGATGTAAGCATCTGGGCTATGTGAACAGAACTTTTTTTAGGTATGGTATATCAGTTTGATATTTCACTTTTTAATCCACAGCCAATCAGAATCAAGAATTCCCCTGGACCATGGTATAACTAAAATTGATATATTCTGTAGTGTGGTTTCCATTTTCAGTGTATCCTTTTCATTTGTTTGTTTGAGTTCAACTCTGATTCATCACTTTGCTTCTGTTGGGTGAAAACGCTGCGAGTGTGGGGCCGCTGAGTAATGAAGCTCAAATCCGACACCATCGTCTCAGCTGTCTCTGATTCAGCCATGACTCAGCACCAGAAGTCTCAGCTCTCGGTGTACGTTTGGTTGGATTTTTAGGACAACCTCAAAATGTTCAGACTTTCTGCTTGAAGTTTTGAACTTTGGTGAGTTGGAAGGCTTTGGAAGGAGAGCACATGAATCAGAGGGTTGAGCTTTTGACCGCTATATCATAAATTTGAAGCCGACGGGTCAAAGACTTGCACAAATCATGGTCATAACGACCACATGCCAGAGCCAACCCCTGCACTTCAGAGGCAAACAGCTGCACTTCTCATTAGAAAAAGACAATAACATTCTTCAGGTCCCTTTCTTTAATGTTTGAGTCTTAAAAATGACCCTTTAGGAGTTTCAAAATGTATACGTTTGATAAGTTAAGGTTCCACTTTGATCATGTTTTGAGTGATTTTTAAAGGTTTTTCCCAGAGGTCTTTTAATTATAATCTGTGGCAGACTTAGCAAGTTTGGAGGCCCCAGGTGAACAGTAACGTGGGGTCCTCTAAAGCAGTTGAGTGTTTACTTGAATGAGGGATCAAAACAAGACACTATGGCGTCAATTAGGGGGAAAAAAGGAAATATTTTAAAGATGGCCATTTTCTGCCTCTCTTTTTTCCTTTCTTCTCCTTTTCTTACTCTTGATTTTTTTAAATCTTTTTATTGAGTTCATCTGATTGTTTTTTTTCCCTGTTATTTCTGTCTTCCTGCACATTAATTGTGTTGTTTTAACTCACATTGTTAGGATTTTGTGTGAGATGGTTTTCTTTTATTGCATCAACAATATGATTATGGTCATTTACCACCATATATCTACGCTTCATCTTATCGTGTTTTTTTGTTTTTTAATCTCTTCAAAGAGTTTCTGTCTACTGTTGATGAAATATTACATTGCTGCAGAGGGATGGGGGAGGATGGAATACTTTATCATGACCAGTCTTGAGCCATTTCAGTGATTTGGGTTATTTATGATAGAGTTAAATAATAATTTAAAAAAATATATATTTTTTAAGTGGAGCCTTCAAGGTGTTGGGGCTCCAGCTGATCGCTCACCTTTGCCTAGAGGTAAGTCCACCCCTGATTATGATTATGCATTTTTGATCAAAAAAAAAAAACTAATTTTATTTTACATGATTTCAGAAGAGCAGCAATAGTTCATTAGAAATTTATCTCTGAGTTGTGGGCGTGGAGTAAGCCTGCCCCTCCTTGCCCTTCCCTGTTGCTGAGAGCTCTCTGTTTACACCCCCTCCCTCTAGCTTAATTTTTGGATTAAAACTGAAAGCTATCATCTACTTATGGCATCCTGAAATTGGAACCTGCTACAGCACATGCTCATTCTCTATCATCTCTTAGAGCAGGGAGCTTGTGGCCCCGCCCTGTGTATTTTTTGTATGACACAAATACAATCTTTTTCAAAATTTTCAGCTGCTCCTGATTCACAGTATTTGAAAACAGACATTCTCAGAAACTCAATTTTAGGCTTAATTGTCTTTATATCCGTATGTTGTCCATCATCAGAGAAAGACACAAGAACATGCTAATGTCTCCGTGTCCTAGAATTTTTTATGCTTTCCGCGGATTTAAAGCTATTTACTTTAAGACAAAGATTCTCGGCTCTGTCCGTTGTTACAAATATAACCAATATTTATTGTTTACTGGTGAATCAAAACTTACAGGGAGATTAAATTGAATTTCCTGTCAAAGGTTTAAATCAATTTCCCCTTCAGACCAATTCCCTATTATAGATTGCAACTGTGCTTAACATGTTGGGTTCCCAAGATGGCAACGCCCATACGACAAGCAATATGTGTACATTTTTATGATTTTGTGTGAAGCTTGGTTACCAGCTCGGACAAAGATTTTCAAGTCAAGGTCACAAAAACTACCATTAAATGACCCACCAGTTTGAGTTTATCTGTTCGGAAATGGTCATTATCATCTACTGTGTAATAGACTGTTGTGTTGCAGTGGAAGAGCAGTTACTATAAAATCCAACACACTCTCATTCCTAAGTCGTCACATATTGACGTTTGGCTAAGGGCCCCTCTGCGTCACTTTTTGATATTTTGGGTGTTCCCCTTTTTTTTTTTTTTTTTTACGTGCTGCCTATTCGTAAAATCAAGGGTCTGCAACCCTCAGTATGCGGTATCGGATGCGGACTGGTCCTCGGGATGCGTCCAGTACTGATACCCAAACCCAATATGGGTACTCTAACCTAACCTGGTATCAGATGCTGTACCAGGTGCGCACCGAGCTAACAAACCAGTACTGGGTTAGGGTACAGCTGCGCTCCGCGTCCCGGTACTGTTCCAGTTTGCAGCCCGGAGGTAGGGTACCCGTGAATTAATAGCAACGGCAAGCATGTCAAAAAAAATGATGAGTTGGGGACACCCAAGATGTGAAAAAGTGAGGCGGAGGGGTCGTTAACCAAACAACACTGGACATTAACCCACTTCCAACCAGGAAGTGCTGCTGGTTCCAAGAAGATCAAAATCTCATAGACTTCCATTGAGAAAGAGACAGTTATTTCTCAGTCATTTTATCTGTCACAATAACCATTCTTGGTCTGATGCTTCCTTCTTAACATCTTCTTTCCAATCCTATTTTATTTTTTATATATTCCTTTCTTTATCGCAAGTTATTCAAGTTACAAGTTGACCAATCAGATGCCTAAGTAAAAATATGTGGGGCCCGCTGGCCCCACCTTGAACATTTGATCGACAGCTTTGCCTAAGCCACTTTAGTGGAAGGGATGTGAACTTGAATGAATGAATAAATGGTTTATTGTTCATCCCTCCAACAAGCTCACTCATAATTTGGCGACTGTAGTTCTTAAAAGACATGACTCAAAGCGACTTGGATTATTGACTGTCATTGGGTTTCAAAATTTGGGCGTGCTTATCAGGAAGCCACAGTGGCGGATTTGGGCTGATTTCACGACAGTCGGAGGTAAGGCATTTTCTATAATTTCAAAACTTCAGTCTGTCCATTGTTTTCTATGGTCTATGAGCCAACCTCTGATCAGTATATTGGTGGTTCGGCTCCCACCCTGCCCGCCCATGTGTCCTTGGGCAAGACACTGAACTCCACATTGTTCCTGATGGTTATAGTGTTGACAGTCGCTGTTATACCTGAGTAAATGGGACTGTATGGGACTGTATATAAGTATGTGCCTTTCAGTGTTTTTTTTATGTATTTCTTTGTTACTGATCATTCTCAGAAGAGCTAACTAAACTGCATTTTCCTCCTCAAACTAGCATTTTCCTGCCATTTTCTTGAATGGGACTTTACATTCGTCAGTTCATCTCCTGCTGGAATACACAACCAGCTCCAGAAGGGTCGTGTTTTGAGGACTTTCTCAGAAATTCCTAATCAAAACCACCCCTTTGTCTATTTAGCAACTTTCATATTCACAAGAGCATTCATGATCCAACCTTTTGGTATGCCGTGTGGGGAGTCTTTTGGCCGAGCAGCTTAGTGGAGGAAAGCTTACCCTCTTCTCTTTTGACAGCTGGACAGTCTTCGTTTTCAAGTCGACTCTTTGTTAATGACAGTAATTACCACCATCGGAGTCCTCAAACAAGCCGTTTTTTGGCAAGAAGCTTCCATTTCACTCCCCAGTCCAGACCCCCTCATTATTTGCTCCTTTGGGAGGTGTAACTGGCAAGGCCAGCTTTTTGCGTGTGTGTGTGGACACAAAAAGCTTGGTCCCACTGTGTGAACGAGAGAGCTTGACTAAGTGCCAGGTGGAGAGATCTTATCGTCAGTGCCATGACCTCATGCTGTGTTGAAATATATTTTCAGGATGTAATAGACCTGTGTGTTGCTGCACTTGCGTGGGAAACAGAGGCTTTGACAGTTCTGGCTTTAAGCTGGAAGACTGTTTGGGTTTTGCAAGATTTTGATTGAAGGAGGAAAACGCTGAGAGGGGGTTGTGTTGAACAGAGCTGGGGTGTGTGTCTGCGTTTAGGCCCATTTATGTGTGTTTTCATGATGGCGTGACCTTTTGTGGGATGCTATTCTCACTGGACATGGATATCTGCAGAATGTCTAAACAAGCACTTCGGTTCAAATAGAGACAAACAACCAGCCAACCTGCCTGAAACGGGCCCCTGGTTGGTTCCATGTTGGTCTCATGTGGTAAGATCTTAAGTGGTCTCATCCAACTGTCTGAGATGTTTGCTTTGGAATCTAGTCAATATGGTGCTTTTTATTAAAGCTTACACCTTCTCTTATGTCCAACATTCGAAGCGACCCCAGAAAAACCGCCTAATGCAGTTCCATCAATGAACACTCGGGGCTGGTTTTCGAAAGGAGCAAACCTTTACACCAGTAATTAAACAGTCTGATGTCTGAAACTTTTTCTGGTGTTTATTGCTTTATGTCTCAGAGGCAAAGCTAAAGCCTGAGTCACAATTGCTCTTACAGGTGGATGTGGGCAAAAAATGGGCAAACCTGTAAAGGTCAAGATCATAGACCGATTGGTGAGCTCATAGAGCAAAAACATTCAACTTTTTTTTTTTTTTTTTTTTTTGGCGACGGATAGTAGTGAACACTTTTGACTTTTGCAACACACAAGGGTAAGTTAGGGAGAGGTAGGTGAGATGTGGGCACGCCATCAAATCCTAATCCAAATAGAGTTAGGCAATAAAAAGGCAAAAAATAAAATTAAAATTATAAAAGTGGCGAATTTCATTCTGGAGTGCCGCAGGATATAAAATACAAGAAATATCTTTCCAGTGACTTGCTTTTCTATCTAGTTGTCTGCTCTCTCGGTTTCTCTGTGTCTGAAGGTCTGAATTTCCAAAGTACTTCATTAAGTTTTCATCATTTTCAGTGTTTAAAGATTTTTTTTTTGGACAGAATTTTCTGCGTACTCTAATTACTGAAATAAATTCAAGTTAATTGATGTGATTTGCCTGTGATTGCACACAGGGCATAAAATTCCAGTTGCATGTGACATCACCAGTTGGTGTCACAATCTGCAGCGACTGGAGCGATTCTGCTCTGATGGCCATTCGACCACTACGACGAGAGCGATTAAGAATCACTTGGAAGTATGAACCAGCCTTAAAGATACTCTGTTTGGACAACCCAAAACCTGGAGCACCCATACGGGTCAATCGCAGTATGGGTGCCTGTGACTGAGACATAACTCCACCTGAGGCCAGATTTTCAATTCACTTTGGACTAAGACTTTCCCTGGTGAGGCTTAAGGTGTTCCTCTAGGCTCTGTACTTGGTTCCCAACACATCCATTTATACTGCCTGACCAAAATCAAAGCTTGAAGGGAAAATAACTTTCTCAAACTGAAGTACTGCAACTCTGACCCCACGACCTTTAACCTTAAGTCCATCACAAAATAAAAACTCAAACTTTAGCTTTATTATAAAGAAGCAACTTTCTTTCTCTTCAGTTGTCCACAATTTTAGGATTTTCATGAACAGGATTCCAACCTTTGAGAATCTCCTTTTCAGACCCCCTTTACATCATTATTAATAGTTAAGATTAAATAAAGAGGTGGACATTAGTTTAAAACTTTTCTGTTAGCGACTAATACTAGATCATGTGACATACAAGCTCCAAAGGGTAAAAATGGTAAAAGCTGATGTGTTAGTTTTCCATGAGGCTGCTCTTTTCTTGTCAGCAGTGTGATAATGAATTGACCCGTGGGCTTTGCCTCATGTGGACATTTATAGAACAACATTTTTTTTCAGCCTCTCGTGATGACTTCATGTTTCATTCTGGAGGTTACTTGTAGGGAACAATAAAAAAATGAAGCACCGGGGCAGGTGATAAAACACTAAACAGTAAAGTGTTGACCTGAGCAATAAGGGCCTTAAATCAGGGACTGTCCTCATGAAAAATGAGGTGTCATTGCTCCAGCCTTAATGCTGCTGTTTGGAGTCACTTTTATGAAAACATTAAATTTAGCCTGTCACTGCATCACAACTCCGTTCACATGTAGCTTAATAAGTGGAAACTCATCTTTATTGGTATAATAATAGGACGTATGTTTCTATACAGTAGAAGGACAGTGTTTTGGCTGTTAGTTGCTGCGGTGGCTCTAAGTCCACCTCAGCAGGCTAATGGATCACTGTAAGGGCGTCCAGTAATCACTGAGATATGACTGTCATTTTAGAAATGCCGTCCCTCCTCCATCATTCCATAGCCGTATGTGAGCGTTCTCCTGCTTAAGCTTACACTGGAAAAAATGTCCTTCTCAAAACAAGTTAATTCTAACAATTACAGAATGTTTTCCCTTGTTATGGATGAAAACATCTGCCAGTAAAACTAGTAAATTTTTGTCTCGGTGAGGTTTTTTGAAATAAATTGTGTCCTCCTCTTTCAATACAAGATTTTATCTTGAAACTGGCTATAAATTAGTGGTGTGTTGTAGCATTGCCACAAAAGTATCCAGTGGACAAAATAAATAAAAAGAATGATATGAATTAAGTCCACAGGGGCTTGAAAATACTCATGCTCTAAAAGTAATAGAAACTGTTTTTTATAAATACTGTGCAGAATTTTTGTGTTGTATTGTGTGAATTCTGGAGGAAGTGGGCGGAGTCACCAGCAAGGAAATAAAAAGAGAAAAGTTTGGGGCGTCGGCGGCCGGTCAGATGGAGGAATAAGACAAAAGGCTGGGGAAGGCTACGAGGGACCCCAGAAAGAATTAAAAAGGATAACCTACCCACAAAAGGCTGGACTAAGGGAGGAAACCACAACCACATCCATTTTGGTGAGACCATTCCATTTTTTTGGACTTCTGTTCCTGGTGGATCTATACTTTTTGGACCCTGGAATTTTACATGAACACTGGAAGAGATACTAAAAAGCCTAAAGAGACTGAAATGAATAAGAGGACATTTTTTTCATTTTGTTTTGGGGGGGGAATTTAAAGAATATGTGTTTGTTTGTTTGAATAGTTTGTGTTGATTAAAAAGGGAAATTAGTTAAACCCTGATTTAGGTAAAGAGTGTATTTCATGCAACTCGTTACAGTGTATCTTTCCCTCTCACGTGATTCAATAAACATCTGGATAAATGATGCACGAATCCATACATAAAGGGTTCAACTAACATTTTGGCAATAAGATACAGTCCGATTCTTTTACTAAAAAATCGTATATTTCTTATTCATATGGTATTTAAATCAATATATAATATTGTATTTAAGTATTGACTTGGAAGAAGCAAGCTTATGATTGGACATTTTTTTGTTTGCATCGTATGTAGATAAAAAGACAGAAACTGCAATTTTCCAAAAATCGATTATTTACTTCTTGATTGATTATATATCTTTTAACCAACATAATCTGGTTCATATCTTTGGTTTTCAAACAGTACTGCAGTTGATCGATCAATTTTCAAAACATCTATTATTTATATCCCTAACCGATACTGCTGTTACTCCCAATGCCCGATCGAGTTTTCATAACTAATATCTTTTACATCCCTACTATAAACACTCATATTTAGTTGAATTGCTTGATAATTGGAAACTTGTCTTAAGAAAAGTTTTATATCCTTAAAGTAGGTAAACTTATACACATATATACATGCTTATGCTTAAAAGGTCTTGCCTTTTGCCAGGCCACAGTTGTAAATAAGGATGCCGTTCTTAATCTGTCCTACCCGGATAAATAAAGGTTATTCTTTAACTCAAAAATGTCCTACTTTTAGCGCTACATGCCAGCAGCAAGGCCAAGTGGGGCTTGTACGGTTTAATAGTGGGCAGAAAATACAGGCCCTGAATGGGTTTGTCTGCAGGTTCTGTGGTGGCCCCACCTGTGTTTGCCCACATTGGTTTAAGTGGACACTCAGTGGGTCAGTTCGCTATGCTAGCCAGCCACCTGGTGAACAGCGGAGCTCGCTACAGCGGAGCTCGCTACAGCGGAGCTCGCTTGCTCGCTACAACGGAGCTTGGTAGCACACTACGCTGTCCATCAGTAGCCTGGCTAGTATAGCGAGCTGACCCACTAAGGCCCCACTTAAGCCAATTTGAGTAAGCACAGGTGGGGTCACCACAGAAACGGCAGACAAACCCATTCAGAGCCCACGGTTTCTGCATACTTTTAAACCATATGGAGCCCACTTGGCCTTGCTGGCTGGAATTAGTCCAACTATTCTAATTTTTTTATCATTAAAATAACAGAATAACAAATTTTTTGATGAAGTTATCAAAATTCTATGTAGATTAAAAAATAAAAAGAATTTGTTAAATTAAAGGTATAACTTTTATAAGATGTTTTCAAGATCAAATAAAATGTTAAATTTTTTTCCCTCACCCCTACAGCTACTCCCCTCCACTACATTTAATCATCCAAATGGTGATATGGAAAAACGGTGTCTTCAAATCTTAACATTATTACCCCTCGATGACGTCATCAATAGTCGCCGGTCATTTACGTTAACCAGCACCGGGAGAATACATAACAACATTGGTTTTTAACTTGAAAAACCTGCACTTAATTGTAAACTTCTGTGCTTCAGAGCGCACCCACGTGAAGAAATGTGGTTCTCCTCGGTGGGACCGCACAACGAGGATCCCCCTACCAGGGGAGGGAAACACAGCCCCATGCCTTCCTCTTAAAAAGACAAGTTTAGACACCACTACAGCTCCAAATGCTCCTACAACTGGAAGGTTAGGGAGAAGCCGTAGGGGTAGGGGAAGAATTCGGATTCTTATTGTCTGTTCCTCAAACTTGATCTGTCCACAAACAGCCACACCAGAGTTTCTATTCACGTACAAGAGCAGGAAGTTGGAGACAAAGATTGTCAGTTTGGCAAAAGTAAAATAAAGTGAAGCTTTAGGCTAGAAGTGAAGCAGTTCAGGCAGCTGAAGGCTTTTGTTGACAGCCTGAAGCCGAAGAAGAAAACACTTAGTACAATGAGTCAAGCTGAGCAAAATGAAGCAGCACTAGCGTAGCTTTGACGTTGCCAAAAAGCCTATTACACAAACCAAATCCTTCCAACACACAAGTAGATTAAAAAATGCCACTGATGGATCCAATAGAAAAGAAAACATTGTTCCTTTTTTTCAGAGTTGGTTCTATTTTTAAAAAGATGATGTAATGCCGACCACTACAAACACAAGTTTGCAAGCTTGCAGGACAGATACAACGATGATTTTAGATGTGGTCACATGACCACATCTTGGTGTGTATTATCTTCAGACCAGGGGTCTCAGAGGCTGGCAGAGGCTGGGCCACAACCTCACCTTATCAGTGTCTGGGAGCCAATGCCAATTTGAATCACAAAATGTTTTGGAGTAAATCTTTTTGTTTTTATTGTTTTATTATTTTACAACACAAAATACCCCATTAATGTAAGCACTCAACCACAGACTCAGTACCCAGTCGGCTTTAGACTTTTTTATTTTATTTTTTTTACATTTGTTACCTATAACTTTACTGTTTTTCTTTGATTTTTCTGTGTTTATACATTAAATTTACCCCCTTCTATTTATAAACTATATTTTTGCACTGCTGCATCCGTGCACATTTGCACACTGTATACTACCTCAAATTTTTATCTTCCTCTCAGTTTCCACAATTTTATGTCTTCTGTGTTTGTTTTTCTTTGAGCTGCTCAAATCTCTTTAAAATGTACAGCTGTAAAGACAGTAAACAATTCTGAAATAAGGTAAACAAGAACCATGTTTTTCCAACTTCATTGCGCACATCCCTTCTTTGGAAGTAAGTTTATATGACACATGTACTGCACTGTATTATTAACTGTTGTCTGTACACAGTTACTAATAAAACTGTCAATCAATCAAGAATTGTATAAACAAATTAAATTAATTCGTGGTTTATTTGTTCTTCTGTGATTTTAACGTAGTTCGGTCGTGATACAACTGTGAAAATTTTGCGTGAAAGATCACAACTTTTGTTACTTTTTCCACGTATATTCACGTATGACCAATTTTCATCCATGTGCGAATTGTATGGAGCGGCAGTGTGACACGGCTTTAGCTACTGTAGTTATCCACTCTCTCTGTCTCTCTGAGTCTGTTTCTTAACTTCTGTATTTTCCAACTTCTTTAATGAACTTTTCATTATTTGGAGTTGTAAAAAGACATTTTTTCTGGACAGTATCATGTACTCTAATCACTCAAAAATAAATTCCAATTAAACGGCCCGATTACACAATGGACTTAAAATTCTAGTCATTGAGGATGTCATCAGCCGGTGTCAAATTTCCCAGCGATCAGGGCGATTCCATTCCAATGAGACCCAAGTGATTGCAAATTACTTTAAAGTAAAAACCAGGACTTACAGTGCAGAAAATTTAGAACTAAAGAAAAACAAAAGAGGATTCAAATGAACACAGCAAACATAAATAAAAGTAATGAGGCTGATGAAAAATGCATTTTAAGTCCAGATTCTATAGATACGTATATGGAAGCGTTTGTGACTCACAATTTTAAATAAAAGTCAATGAAATGGCTTTTCATTTTCACAATGCAACTGCATTACTTGTCTCTTAAATGAAATGAAAAAGCAATCCCCCGAACGGCTTTTTGTATTTCTTCTTCAACACTGCTTGTTCTGTAACTTAATTAAAGTTATAAAGAAAAAGGCATTTAACATTTCATTTTCAAAAAGTTTCCTTGTAAATTTGTACCAGAAATCAATTAGAAATATCAAATTCGAAAATTAAAATTAATAAACAGAAGTGATTTTTCATTTTCACAATGTGACTGCATTACTTGTCTCTTAAATAAAATGAAAAATCAATTGTCCAAACGGTGTTTCCATTTCCAAGCTGCTAGAAGCAGAAAGTTTTCCAAACCAGCCTGCAGGTTTGGTTTTTACATGTTTAAACAAAATGAATCCAGATATCCATTGAAAACCAGCAGCTCAAAGGTTAAAACTGCTGCAGTTTTTGACATTGATGTGAAACCGTTTTCCTCTTCTTAGACTATGAGTGGAGATGCTAAACTCAGTCCTTTCAAAGACAGATCCTAGAAGGGATTATCACGAGGGCTTTGTGTGGTAGGAATAAAGAAACAAAGCTGCTTTGTTCATATCAACCTGTTCACATTTGACCGAGAACATCAGTTCTCAGAACAGCTGAAATTCCAACACGGAAGGTGATGTAAATGCAAATTTGAACAGGTAAAAGTGGAAATAAGTGATGGGGTCATCTTTGATGCTATCACTCACAATGAACCAGGCAACAAAGGCAAGGTTTGTTGGTTTAAAAGTTTTTTGTGTTCATTAATATTCATGTGTGTATAGAATAGGAAAAGATGATCAAAATTAAGGTTAGATTGATTCATCCATTCATCTTCTTAACCGCTTCTTCCCTTTCGGGGTCGCGGGGGTGCCGGAGCCTATCCCGGCTACTGATGGGCGAAGGCGGGGTTCACCCTGGACAGGTCGCCAGTCTGTCTCAGGGCCTCAATCACACACATTCACTCTCACATTCACACCTAGGGGCAATTTAGAGTCACCAATTAACCTATGAAGCATGTTTTTGGACGGTGGGAGGAAGCCGGAGTCCCCGGTGAAAACCCACGCATTCACGGGGAGAACATGCAAACTCCACACAGAAAGGTCCCAGCCGGGAGTCAAACCGGGGCCTTCTAGCTGTGAGGCAAGAGCGCTTGAATTTCCTGTTAGCGAAAATAATCTCTAAGCTTCTCTTTGAAACAGTTGGAAGATTCCAGGACTCTGCAGTAACCAAAGACCCCGTAGCATGTGATGAGACACGTCAACCGTTTGTGCCGAGAACAAACTATTCAATGCTGTTATGAGGATCCACAAATAGAATACTCTATTACGTGAGTTTTCTGCTTAATTGATTCCCAGAAAATGTGTGTTCTTCTACATCAGTAGAGAAGAAAAGATGATATCTTATGACCACTGGTCAGGAGAGAAACAAAACCACGGCCACAAATCAAGGCCAGAATAAAAGAACAGTTGTTGCTTCAGCAGATGATAAACTCACTGCAATGTTAATGAGGTTTCTAAAACCACGCGTGTCCTTGTGAAGTATTTTTATGGTAACCTTCGTTTTTTATTGTGCTTTTTATTTTATTGCCCATAAACACCAAAACACAGCAGCTGTCAAAGTTTGGGCCAACCTTGATAATAAAGGTACATTGGAAGTCAGAATGACATCAGCATGTTGAAAAATACTGTTTTTATGACATTTCTGAGCCCTTATGAAACGGTGCTTGAATTAACCAAAATATTGTGTAGTTTACCACAATTTAAAATGTAGAAAATAATCTGAATCAAACAGGAGAGAAACTCTCTTCGTGTGTTCATGATCATGTGGGAAAAGACCAAAAAACTACTATTAACAAACCTTTTCTGTTTCTAACAACAGCTATAAACTGAAAAAGAGGTTCCCAAACTAAAGTTTTATCTTAAGAAAAACGAAATTTATTTCCCAACACCAAAAACTATTGTTTTTGTTATTATTCTCGTTTTCATAGAATGAAAAACACACAAAAAATATATAAAACAGCAAAAAACTTTGATCACTGCCATGTAGACATCAACGGATCCTGATGTGAATTACTGTATTCTCTTCAGTAGGGAGCACACTGGATTATAATGGATAGTAAATAAAAACACCGCAGATGGATCCGAACGCCTCTGAGTCTGTGTTACAGTAACACTCTACATGTTAGCCATGCTAGAAGTGTTGGCTTCATTAGCATTTTCATCTGTAACTCCCAAAATGTTGGTAACACAAACACAAATGGACTGATGCCACTAAAACAGACGTTACTGTGACCACACTAACTCTCAACCTTTTTAGCAACATGCAAAAAAAAAATACACACACACAGTCCAACACCGCTAAACGTTAGCTGGCATATTTACAACAACTCCCAACCAGTTAGCAGAATGTAAAAAAACACAGTCTGACAACGCTACACAAAAGCTGCATTAACCTCATCACTACATCTCCCAACCCTGTTAGTAACACATAAAAAACCAAACTGATACCGCTACAAACGTTATTGTGGCTACGCTAACTCCCAACCTTGTTAGCAACACGTAAGAAAACACACTCCAACACTGCTACGTGTTAGCCACATTAGCATATTTGCAATAAATCTAAACCTCGTTTGCAACTCGGAAAAAAAAAACAAAGTGACTATTTGATAGAGCTGTGTGTACCTCATCATCATTACCCACAACCAGAATGACTCCAAATGGAAGGTGCTCCAGATTATAAGGCGTACTGTCATTTCTGAAAAAACAAACAAGGCTTTTACGTGCACCTTCTAGTGTAGAAAATACACAAGAGATTAAATACAATGTAAATTTAAGCTCCGGTAAGTACAGCTCTAATAAATGTTTCGTTTTGATAAAATAAATGAATCCATATAACTGTGCATTTTACTGTATGTGTTTCTGCAGAAATACACAAACTCACCTTCAATTAATGACACAGAAATCAGAATCGCTATCGTATGAGTATTGTCAATCACTTTGATTTACTTTGCAATTATTGTGATTCCTAATTAACGACGGCATTCAGCTTAAAAATGATGCAAATGCCACTTCTTCACCATTATGAATCAATGATCTGTGGAAAAGAAATAAAAGTCTGCAGGAGCTCGGCTTTTGTTTTGCAGTGAGTCACAATAGCGATGTTATTTCAGTCCTCTTGGCTGTGTTTGGTGCTTTTGGAGATTCTCACACTGTCTCCTTTGTTGAAAGTAATCTTTGGATAAATATCATGAATGGTGAATCATATCTGACAAGAAACATTGAGGCTGCTTGAGAACTTTAGATAGTAACACCATCTGTTTATGTTTCAGCTCACTGAGTAATCATTTAAAGTGGCCAAGTAAAGCTTCAAGGATATGTGGTCAAGCGGCGTCTCACCACTCAGCAGAGGATGCCAACAAAGCTGAAAAACAATCCGGCAAGGTTATTTTTTATTCGTAACGCAGTGCAAAGCAAATAAAACTTGTGAAAGATTCAACTCCCCCTTGAGTAGTCATGAGATATTGATCCTCTGAAAAAAAAGAGACTTCAGACACAGTTGATGTTGTAGAAGATAACTTTGAAAAAATGAATTTTCCTGAGCATCAGGAAATACACAGAAGAAAATCTGGCAGTTTTTTTAAAGACAGACTCGACATTTGAAGATTTATTTCCAAAAAACATGTATGTTTACAGAAGACGCTAAAATTTATCACAAGATATTTGAAGAAATTTTAAAAGCTTGAGTAAGCGGGTACATTAACCCTGTATAACCCAAGAAATATTTTTTTCTGAGCTTTAAAAAATAATTTGACTTTTTTTGTGTGTTCATTTTTAGTAGCACCATTTACAGTCAGTCAAAAAAGTAAAATAAAATAATCATTAAAATGAATTAAAAAAATAAATAAATAAAACTTAAAAAAGAAATCAGAGACAAATTTGACCTTGTGTGTTCTCCAGGGTCAAAATAATACAAAAGTTAAACAGGCAAAAAAAGAATTAATTGTTGCTAAAAATGTGACTTCCAGTTCTGTCAAAAAGTAAATACACGAGCTAACCAAGGTTCCTTTAGGCTAACCTTAATACTTGTAAATCTTTGCTATAAAGTTAAACAGCTCATCGTTGTCATGAAAGTGGTTATTAGGTGATATTTGGTAAATTACAACAAACTCAAATTAAATTTATTTTGAAATCTGGAAGCAGAGGATGTTGGTGGTTGGTCAAAACTCATCTGATAACCTCCAACTTTTCATTTGTTTATTTACGTTTTTATGTTCTCACAGTTTCTGCTTCATAAAACAACTTAGGCTAAGAAAAAAGTCTTGTATTTTTACTAAATGATGGTGATTTTGGAGACAAAGTGGTTTGATGATATTTTGCAATTGGCATCAAGGGGTTAACAGACATTTTATTAGAGATCTTTACAAATTGCTTCTCTTTCAGTAATATTAGGTTCCTGCTGTTGTGTCATAAACCTGGTTGCATCAAACCCTCTGTTTTGTGTCTTCATCATGTTGCAAGGCTGCAGTGATGTCATGTGTTTCAGCCTTTCACCTAAATCCTTTCCCAAACTGCTGCCTGTAACCGCGAGCAACTGTGCAGGAGATCAAACCACAAACCGGTTCATGAAGATCCCAATGAGGGAAACCCAACATTCACCAGGGACAAAGAGTCCAGGGACTTTAACAGCTTCCTCACGGCTCTGTGGGTCATCAGAAAGTCTGTGATTATCCATTCTTATCGTTGTTTAGCAGGGAAGGTGTGCTGAATCAGCAAACTTGTTTTAATTACAGCTTTGACTTCTGGGAGTTTCTTTTCTGTTGTTCAGCATGGAGGAGAGATTTAAACAGACAGAGGTCATAAATCCCTTCAAATTGCATCTTTTTGCATAATTAGTGATTAGGATGATTATTACACCGACGTTCTCTCAGGTTTAGAAGCGTCCAAAATGGCTGACTCAACCCAACCCAGATCCCTGATGAGAAGCAGAACGGCAAGACTTTTTAATGCTATTCTCCCCGCCCTGGAAAAAGACTGGCGGTCTACTCGGGGTGTGCCCCGCCTTCATCCAACAGTAGCTGGGATAGGCTCCAGCAACCCATGACCTTGAAAAGAATTCAGTGGATTAATGGATGGATGGATTCATCACACTGATAGAATGCAAGTCATTCTAAAGAGAGCTTTACCACCCAAAGTCTTTAAGCTCCTTTCCTGACATCCACCGCTTTGCAGTCCTCTGATGTCAGTGATACAATTTAGCATCATGTGTGTTGCTGTTATGGAACCTATCAGATACTAAAAAGAGACATTTCTGTCTTTTTTTGTTTAAATGGGTCATACTATGATTTTATTAAGCTTTTCACAGTGAGCTACATCCACATATATGATCACATATTAACTCTGGAACACTAAAAACAAGTTTTTAGAGGATTACTCAGAAATGTGTGAACGGATCAAAATACCACTTTGGGGTTCTTTATAGTTAGGATTGAACAGTATAATACACTTAAAAGATCAAAAAGTTGTTTTTTCATGGTGTGAATCGTTTAAATAAATTGGTAATTGGACACAATGTAAGTCAGAACTGTTACTGTTGATATATTGTTGTATTAATAGTGATATTTGAAGCTGCTGTACAGACGGTGTTACTCGGTTAACAAAAGTTGGGCCGCAAAAATTTCCAGAAACCAACAGAAGTCATAAAAACAAAAAAATAAACTGACAGTTTACCCATAAAAATCTGACTTTCAGTTAAACTCAAGACACAAACAGGAAAAATACTATTTTAGATGTAGTTAGCTAGACAACAGAAGCTCTGGAATAAACTTCCAGCAGTGTGACTCAGAGTTAAATACCTGCTGCTGAACAGTAGCTGAAGTTTTCCACATGTATTTCTTCAAGATAATCCCGTATAAATTAAATATGTGAACAAACAAACAAGTAAACAAGAATGGCTGTCAAATCCATTCACATTTTAATGTCATAAAGTTCAGCCCATTGTTGTTTTCCACATCAAAGTGATTAATGACATTCTACCACCACGCTGTATGGTCACATGACTTTTTGCTGCATCACGTGTGTTGTCCACTCTGATGGTCATTTCTAATACCTCATTCCAATGAGTATTTTCCAAAGTTGGTTATCGATTTATCTAATTTTGAAACGATTTTATTTTGGTATGGCTTGATTTGATAAGATCATTAACTTGATTAAGACAGATCAACCGGGTTGGATCATGGGAATAGAAATCGATTCACCGCTATATCCCTACAGTTGTTGTTTCACTTGAGTGTTCCATGTTGTTACATAGTTTAAGCCCAGTGACCTAAAGTTTGGTCTATTAGTCACCTGAAAAATGCTGGACTTGGGCTTGGGATCCCAAAAAAAAAACAGGCGCAAGAAAAACGTGTCGCCAGTCGTGAACAGATGAAATTATTTCGTCCATTGAGTCTGTGAAACAATGACTTTAAACTAAATCCTGTAAGTTGTTTAATCGTGTTCAACTCATTGATCTGTATCATAAACCTACATCTTTTATTCATATATTTTGTGGCTTTTCCTGAAATAAATCTGATTGTGGTTTTGAAGAATTTCGCATGAACTCCAACATATAAAGATCAATCGATCACTTGATCAAACGCGGTCAAAGGGAAAAATCTGGGTCATTCGGGAGAGAATGAATTCATCTCCCTTGATCACATTCCCACCTCCTCCTCCTCTGTCCACACCAGGCACCAGACCCGCATGTCACTGAGGGTGCGCGCGATTTCTCCTCCTCCTCCTCCCCCTCCTCCTCCACTAGTAGCGCGCAAGCATGCGTCGGGAGCGCACAGAGGGCGCACCGGTGTCAGTTTCCTCCAGCCCTCCTTCGCAGCGGTGGCTCCTGCTCGTTGCGCGCAGCTGCGTCTCGGAGCAGGAATTTTTGGGGAGTGAACGTTTCTGCGCTCGCCTCGCGCTTGTGACATTTCAGCCGTGGCGGAGAGACGCGGACGCACAGCCGAACTGCGAGGAGCCAGGAGAGCGGCGCTCCGATGCTGATCGAAGCTTAACTCAGCCTTCTTCTCTCATTTTTATTTTATTATTATTTCTCTATTCAGGCTCTTGGAAACATACCACACTCATTCCTGTTGGATATCTAAAGTGAAACATTTGCGCCATCATCCATCCAGCGCGCACGGCTCCCACTTTGGCGGATTTTTCTCTTCATTTTTTAAACATATCTGGATTATTATTTCAACATTGTCTTTTTTTATGGTAACTTGCCCCATCGGGGCTGATTTTTGAAGCTCCAAGATGCTGAGGATCCTACAACCACCAGAGCTCTCACTTTGAGACATTTTTGTCTGTTTTCTCCTCTCCGGACGGACATTTGTTGCCCTTTTATTTTCTTTATTTTGCAGAAACCCCCCTGTTTTTTAAGGATGCTTAGTGGATTGCTTTTGTTCCTTTTCACCCAAGTCCTCTTGGTGTCTTCATTGGCTCAGACCGGTAGGTGTTGACGGCTTATCTGTGCAGGTTACGCGCGGCTGAAGCAGCTCGGCATCGATCCACTTTAGAATTTGGCACCGCTGTTGTTGGCTCTCACCTGTTCTGCGTCTGCGTTCCTCCTGGGCGCAACATTACAGCCAAAACCATCACGTGTTGTGCCGATTTGAATGAGAATTCTCCCTAATTTTATGAGATTTGTCAAAAGATTCTGAAGTTCTCATCCAACAAATAATGCGCTGTCAAACGCGCTGAGGCTTTGTGTCTTTGGGGTTTGGAGCAGCTTTCGCGCGTCTTCCATCTCCAAGCAACAAGCTATTAATTAAGCCATTCGTTGATAATATGAACCGAGATGATTGTGGCGTCATCGCACCTTTTTATATGAAGCCGCTTGGAAGTTTCAGCACATTTTCGTTGTGGGTTTTCGTGCGTTTTGGGATTTTTAACGCATTTGATCTGTTCCACGACGCACGTTCCAAACTGCTCTGCTTTCTCTTGCGGCGCAGATATATGCGGGGGGAACATAGCCATCCGCATCGCGGACTACCTGACCTCCCCGGGTTACCCCAGCGCGTACCCGCCCTCACAGCAGTGCGTGTGGGTCATAACTGCTCCGGAACCGGGCCAGAAGATCCTCATCAACTTCAATCCGCATTTTGATCTGGAGGACAGAGACTGCAAGTAAGAGTTCACTCCTTCTCACCCGTCCTCCCGATACCTCTCCTCCCCTCCCCTCCCCTCCCCTCGCTCTCTCTCTCCCCTCAATCCTGCCTGGATACAGCGGCAAACTCTGCCATCTATTGGTGAAGTGGCTGAACGGCTGCTGTCAGGGCGCGAGGGGGAGATGTGGGAGGCAGAGGGGTATCATTCCTGAAGATGGGCTGTGTCTGTCAGAGGGTTGAGAGTCAGGGCTCTGAAGTAAGTGGATGATTTTAAAAAACGGTCTTGATGGAAATTTGCAGTAGTTTATTGCTTTGAAGTTGGGCGTTTTTTGTGTTTTTAACATGTTCTAGTGGTATTTTTCTTATGATGGAAGACATATATAAAGACAATGAAGATAAAATTACATTTCTGAGGATTTCTTTATTCAAATTGTTCAGAATCAGGAGCTGATAATTTTTTTTTTAGAAAAAGATCATATTTGTGACATGGAAACTATAATGGAGCTCCCCGCTCCATTCTGATGTATCCGTAGACAAATAGATCCATGAACGACTTTGTTTTCCTCGTCTGAGCTGACATCTGGATAAAACCTGTACAGCTGGATAGCTCCAATATTACTCACTATTTTTGTTTCACCGCTAATGTTAGGTTGGAGTTGTGAGGGGCTGTAAGCAAGAACATAAACAAAGGGATGATGGGAAATGGGGGCAGGCTTACCCACCACGACTCAAAAAGATACATTTCTAATGAATTCCTGCCACTCTAGAAAATGTATCCTAGAAAACTACACTGTAAAAAGTGAAACGTTGGATCAATTAACAATAGTTCCATGTAGTAGTTCACTTTCAGTTTATCCCTTTCGGGGTCTCCACAGCATAACAGCACCCACTGTTTCTCATCAGTGATTTGTCAGAGTTTTTACGCCGGATGCCCTTCCTGACGCAACCCTGTACTTGAGGGGCACAGGGACCCAGTTAGGCAGCAGCGTCAAGGGTCTTGCCTAAGGACCCAATCTGGGTGGGGATCAGTGGACAACCCTGGGAATCGAACCCGGGGCTCCTGAGTGTCAGCCCTTCACCTAGCCCACTGAGCTCCATGATTTGTTACATTAAAAATTCTTTTTTTGTTGTTTTTTTAAATCAAATTACATTTTTAAGTTAAGCAAACCATCAACTCAAAATTTTGATTTGATTTAGACTAATAATTTTAAATGTAACAAATTGCCAAACTTTAGTTGATTGATCCAATGTTTCAGTTTTTATCGTCCAGTTTTTTTTTATTTTGGCAAAAAATAATAATCAAAAGACTAATTGGGAGGATTTTAAAAGCTCATAGCTCAATAAATTGGAGCTCACTAACACGATAAAGTGGAGCATGCTAGCTTGATAGTGGAGCTCGCTAGCATGCTACGCCGTCCACAGGCTAGCTAGCGTAGCGAGCTAACCCACTGAGTGCCCACTTAGGCCAATGTGGGCAAACACAGGTGGGCCTCCATTTTCTGCCCACTTTTAACGATATGGGGCCCGCTTGGCCTTGCTGGATGGATCAGTTTAAAAACAGGTGGATGACCGACATGTTACACACAATACCTGAAGTAAACCCACACAGACACCGATACCCCGCCTCTGATGGCAGAGCGTGCTCCCGAGCGCATCCTTCCACACAACGCCGCCTCGTGTGTGTGTATTTTTTTCTTTACGGCAGCTCCTTTGTCCTTTTAAAAGCTCCATAAACAGCTCATGTGTAAATCAGAGCCGGCTGTCAAGCTCTGCCTCACAGATGGGGGTCCTCCAATACTATTGGATCAGGTTTCAGCACCCAGGGACCAATAAAGCATTAGTCCTGGGGACAGATAGAGGAGATCACGTGTCTTTCAGTGGATTACACATCTTCTGTACTCAAAGGCTTCTTTTACCAAAGCTGATTACAGAGTTGTTGTTTTTTTGTCAGGGAGCGGTGTGGAACAGTGCAGCTGAAGCACTTAATGAAACCTAATAAATCCTGGCGATAAAAGTGTGGACAGTGGTTGTGCAGTCCTCTTCCAGCTCTAGAATAAAACATCCAATGTCATCACCGATGAGGCGGTGGGACTCGTCGACCTGATTCCCTGGCCGGCTGTCAAAAGCGGCATCAAACCCGCAGCTCTGACCTGGCCGCTCTGCTGTCACCTCAGCAAGTCGCTTGGCCGCTGCCTCGGGGGGGGGGGTCCTCATTGCTCGATTGCTTCCATTATTTGTTGTGCGAGTTTCTGTTGGACGATGGTGGCGTGGAGCACATTGGCAGGAGCGGGCTTGTGTTTGGGAAGGACTTAAGCGTTCCAAATGTGGCCGTGGAGAGGGGGGGGGTCTCGGTGCCTTTTGAGGGGGGAGTTGTAATCGATCTCCGAGAATCAGCAGTGAAAACGGATTTTACTTAAAGGATTTTTTCCCTTCATTTGTGTTGTTTATCTTTTTTTGTTGTTGTTCTGGATCTGTCAGAGTATCTAACACATCTCTAGAAAGACGTGAGGAAACTCAACAAATAAATAAAATATGAAAATAAACTGAAAGTCTTTTGATTTATGACTCCAAATTTATAGTTTGTACTTTTCCGAAGCCTCATCCACAGTAAGTTCATGTATCTGTGGTTTAATCCACTAAATCATAGAGATTTAAAAACCCTGTTGCCTTCCTTATACCCCCTCTTTAATGATGCTGTAGGACGGAGCTTCACGCTGCTCATATAACACAGGAAGCCTTTCTGCTCCTTTTCTGCTATCTGAGGTGAATAAAGTCAGCTTCTCAGCAAAGTTCTTCAAAAACAAATGTTTGAGTTTTTTAAGGAAAACATCAGAGTTAGATTGAAGCATTTGAACAAATCTCTTGCTGTTTTTGACCCTTTTTGACAATTATTACTCTGAATTGTGTGAGCTCTTTTAGATTGATGGTACTTGGAACTTAGTTTTTTAAGTTTTTAAGATCTTAAGATAAAAGCAGACTGATGGAAGTGAAGTTTTAGCGTTTATTTGGGAAAAAGAAACTCTTATATTGCTCTAAATGGTCCCTTAGACGTGCAGGTGATTGTGTGTGCCTGTGTTTGATTGTGTGTGTGTGATTGTGTGATCCTTCAAAAGACTGGAACCATGGGTGGACATGTCCAGGGTGTACCCCGCCTTTGCTCAAAGTAGATGGGATAGGCTCCAGCAAATATTTGACCCTCTAAAAAAGAATTGAGGCACTTTGGAAGATGGATGGATGGATGAATACACAGATGGATGAATAGATACGTGGATACGTGGATGGATGGATGGATGAATAGACACGTGGATGGACTGATAGACCTGGACTGATAATTCTAAATTATTGTCAAATTGCTGACAATCCTCACTCCAATGTTGATACACATGGGCTTAATGAGACTAAGTTAATCCTGACTGATGTCAAATGAAGCTTCATTTTATGTTATTTGGGTCAAATTTAACCAGATTGTCGTCACAAACAAATCCGACATAAACCAGATTTAAACGTTAATGGAAAGCAGAAAGCCGTTAATCTCTTTTTGGAAACTGATGTCGTCTAAAACCTTTTTGCTCGGCCTGAAAACAGTCTGACGACACAAAGAAGTTCAGACTTCCATTAGAGGAAACTCAGGAAATCCTCACATTTAAGAAGCATGCAGCAGAAATGCGGCATTTTTCACCCTGATTTCATCCGCTGAACACTGTGAACAGGGAACTGATGACAAGACATGTTGCCAGGAACTAAGTCCATCTTTTAGCCAACAGTTGCTGAACTAATGCGTCAGTCGGAGCTCAAATAAAACCCTGCAGCTCTCGCCTTTCTCAGTCAACCTGACAGCTATGTGCTGTTGACATACTTTCAGTAATTCTATAGGAAATTCAAGCCTGTGGGACATTTGTTTTTCTAACTTCCTAGCATGTCATTTATGGTAAGTCAACATTGTCCTAATTGAAATTCATTGCTGCGAAAACAGCCCGGCCTCCGCCGTCATTAGAAAGCATTCCCCGCTCGCCCGTTTCTCCCATAATTAAGTTATTGGAGCAAAACGAAACAAACATCTTCCTTTTGGCTGTGAGACGTCCGCAGCTCAGCAGGAGAAGAGGCAAAAGGCGGCAGCTTTCACCACGTCTGTCAGCGCAATTTGTAATTTTACTGCTTTAATTCAAAAAAGTTCATGTTGGATTAGAGGCTCCTTAAATACTGCCCCATTAAAGGGCAAGTGTGGGAGGAGGTATGTGATACTTCCAGGCACTTAAAGACTTCAAAATTGTGTTTTTAACATGTTATTCTAGCATTTTCTCATGATAAAGGACATAAATAAAAAAAAATTATGCATTTCTGGTTAATTTTTTGTTCAAATTGTTGTTAATCAGGAGCAGAAGAAAAAAATACCATTGAAAAGGGCTGATTTGTGACATAGAAAATACACTCTCAGCAACCGGAAGGGGAAGAGGGGACGGGGTCAATGTGGGGTTTGATTTTAACAAAATAATCCAGGAGTTTTTTTTATTTTTTTTCTTTAATGACCACTCCAGTCATTTTTTAAAGATATTTTTGCAACAATTTTTCAAATCATTGTGCGACACAAGCAGATGAAAAAAATGCAATTTGTAAAAGAAAGTGGCATAAAAAATCCAGTGGGCGGGGCCACAAACTCCCTGCTCCGCCTCATTGTGATAGATCCTTTGTTTTCCTAGTCCAAGCTATTATCTGACTCTGGATTGTTTCGATATTTGTTGGGGGTGTGAGAGGTTGTAAACTAGCAGGAGAGCATGTGAACAGAGAGCTTTCAGTAACGAGAAAGGGAAGAGGGGCGGGGTTTGTGCCAACAGTTCCGCCCACAACTCAGGTGAACTTCTAAGGAATTCCTGCTGCTCTGCAGAAGCTATGTTCTAGAAAATGACATATTTTTCAATTTTAGCCAAAATCAGCATATTCTTAATTAAATAAAAAAAAAACTCTGGAACACTGAAAATAGATCAGAGTGAGATTTCAATATACTTGAGGGTTTCCTAAGTGGCATTTCTGCAAAAATATTAACATTCGAAGGTAATAACTCACTCTCATTCAATCAAATGAAATTGTTGCATCTTCTCAGGTGAATTTTGATAGTCAAATAGATCAACTTCTGATCCAAATCATCCCTCTGATCATAGCAAAACAGAAACAGCCATAACTCCACCACCGGTCCTGTTCTTCCACAAAGAGATTCTCCTCAGGGAACAGAACCAGCAACACTTCTCCTCCAGCATATTAGGATCTGTCGGCTCTGCTTCTTATCTGGAGGAGAACCAGAAAAAGCCTCGTCTCACGTTTGAAATAGCCAACGACGAGCAAAGAGAAAATAGCGATGAAGAACATGCGTCGGTGGACGGATAATTTGGGACATCTTTTTAGGTGTTGGCTGGACTTTTTTTTTCCCGCCCACAGGAGGATGTACTGACACAGTTTACACCCCCACACAAAAACACAGGCAGACAAACTTTCTGTCACTTCTGTGCCTACACTTACACATTGATGCCCTCTCAAAAAAGGAAATTATTAAATTATTCTTTTTTTTATTTCCTTTTGGTGTTTTAAATCTAGTTTTGTTAATCTGGTTTAGATTAGTAACCAAAAATGGTCTTAAATGAAAGAATAATCACAAAGAATAATAAAAAAACATTTTTTTAGCTTTTCAAAATTGCCTAAATAATACACATTAATGTTTGACTATTCCCTTCTCTTAGATATTGGTGAGTTTAGCTTTAATTTAGACACAGAAATCTGACATCAGATGACAAAATTAAAAAAGTAAAGCCACGAGCTGCACTGAATGGCCCCATGCCCCCTCAAACCACTCCGGACACCCCCTCACTGGCTGAGTGGCTGCTTCACTCTCCGCTTCTGCCCCTGCCACCCTGGTCACAGCTAAACATGACAAATTCATGAATAAAAAACACTTGTTTTTAAAATGGCGGCTGTCTGTTGGTTTTATCTCCATAGAAACCATTTTATTTTTTGGTTGCCTGGTGGTGACGAACAGGTCAATGTCATTTTAATGAGAATCGGCTAAAGTACATTTCTGGATTTCCTTAGCAACAAGGCTTTTTTGTTAACCACGACCACATTCCTAATATGTCCATATCGTATAATATATTGTTTCGTTCAGCTTGAGCAGGTTATTCATGTTTTCTCACTATTGCAGTAAGAAATGTACAAACAACAGCCCAAGCTAACACCATTTAAAATCTACAAACTTTATTTCCTGCTGGTTTTCCCAAACAGCTTTCCAATGAGGCTTGAAGAGTTATGAGGGGAGAGATGGAAATCATGAGGAGAAGGAGAAACTTGTAGCTGGTTCTAAAGGGGATTTTTTTTTTCTTTTTTGAAAATTTAAGATGGCGGCCTCTTCTCGAGGTCAAAGGTAAAAACAAGCTTTAGTTCTGGTCGTAGACATAAGCTGGTGGCATGTGTGTGAATTTTTGTGAAGATTGCTTGACTAAAAGTTTTCCCATATTGTAAGAAAATGTGAAACTTCACACTTTGCTCCAAAATGGCAGCCAATTTGTAGCTCCTGTCCAGTGGCCATCCCATAATAATTTCTAAACTTCCTTTGGATATACCTGTGTTGTTTTCTTTTTGTCAGTGGATTTTGAAATGTTTGGTTTGAGCTTCATGAGAGATTTCGGCCTCCTTCATTTCTTTAAGGCGGTTTGTCCCGCTGGGATGTCATCGGTTTTTATGCCCAAAATTCACTTTCACCTGGTAACAGGCATGTGCAAATTTTGGTGAGTTTTTAAGGATGTGGTGGAAGCAACATTTTCACTCAAACTGTTAGAAAGAAGAAATACAGTTTCGGTTTTGGAGTCCAGGCGTGCTGCGGGACATACAAATGTCAGCAGTAAACAGTAGAGCTGGGTTGATACAATCTTTTCATTGATTTGAATCAATCCAAGCTTAATAGATCAATAATCGATCTATAAAAATAGAGATTGATCTAATGCATAAAGCTAAAGTCTGCTAGCTTGATGCTAACGTATAATGGGATTTCCCATAGGACAGCTAATGCTAACGCTCGGTCGACCTAAACATACATTGTTGACTAAATGAACATCTTTATAACCTCAGACATGAATTTTCCAAACTCTTTTAAGGAAATTTTTTTAAAGTAACCATGTGTGGTCTAAAACACAGTTTTTTGTTCATACTTTCTTCCTCCTCTGGAATAAGGTGTAATGATATAGGGTGATCACCACCTAGTGGCCAAACTGAAACGTCCTCCAGGAGAAGTAGAACAATTGTTGGAGCTTCTCGTTTTGAGAATCCTTTTAACACTGTATGGTATCAATAATCTCATTATTTCACTAACATATTTTACAATGTGTGAACTTTATCAAATTAATATGACAATCTTCAAAATGTATATAGATTATTAATGCAGTTCTAAACAAATGTGTCTGAACGTGTAAACTCAAAATGGAATTAAATTGAGAGGATCGAAAGAATAGAAAAAAAAAAAATCAAATCGATCCAGGCTCTGGTGAATCGAATCGATTGTGGAAACAGAGATGAGGAACTCTGGGCTCGGAGGCTCACTTTATTTCCAAATGCTTTGAGACTGTAGTTCACCTGGATCAGGCGTCTGAGGTCAGTCAGAAGCTTGGAAAACACAGGAGAACAGCCCTAGAGGCTTGATGTTGTCCGTCTGTGACATAAAGGCTAATTTAAACCTGCCATGCAGGACTGGTGACCCTGAACACAATGAAACCAGATGAGGCAATTTATAGCTTGAAGCATTAAAAAGAAACTAGCAGTATAGTTGTAAAACCCAGTTTAAGATGTGACAGATTTAAGGGATGAGGGTTTCTTTGTCACGCTTGGCGAGTTAAGATAATTTTTTTTTTGTTCCTACAATTTTTTGGGTGAAAACTATCTAAATCAAACCATTTAAACTGATGAGGAGTTAAAAAAAAAAAAAAGCAGAATAAAGAGTTTCCACATTTTTGGATCTTTTGCAGCTCGCTCCCTGAATAGTCAGGAAATGTTTCCTTAAGCCAAATGGTCACAAGACCAGCATCTCACAGGCCGTCAGCATCACATGGATGGAAACACACTCGTTTTCTTTCATGTGATGTTTAGTAGTGATGTTTTTTTTCCCTGTTTTTTTTTAAATTAGCCTGGGAGCATCTAGAGTTGTCCCAGAATGTCTTATTCACTAGTGTTTTGACTTGCAGAGATGAATCAGAGGAGTGTGGATTGTGGTTAGAACAATAGAGAAGGTCATGTCTGGATGAATCCAGAGATGGTTGGATTCTGAGCATGAATCTTGAAAAAGTATGTTTTTTTTTTTCTGAGTAAGTGAAAGAGCAGGGATGGATTACATTATATTTGTTGGCAGATAAAAGTCAAGACAGTGTTGGGAATTGATTAAAAGGAGTGGCCAAGAAAATGGAGAAATAAATGAAAGAACAAAAAAGGGATTGAGTTGGTCCGATGGCTCCAGAGACGGATAGATGGATGGTGGTTAGATAGATGGGTGTCAAAATGAAAGGGTGCCTCTATGACCTACATTAGCGATGGCCTAATGCTTTATGGCTGATGGATATTTCAGATCCCGATGGACAAATGGATGACAAAAGTGACGGGACAGAGCCAGGATCAATAAATAAGCAGATGACGGACAAAGAAAGCTGGGGTGGTGAATTGATGGATTGGTGGTTGGATTATAATGAAGAGGTGGCAGGAGGGATACGTTGATGTTCATCTAATGATGCAACAGATGTATCATTAGATAGAGGAATAAATGTGTTCTGGAAGACAAATGCTTTGATGTGGTAATTAGTTACCACAATGAAATGTATGAATGAGTTGTTCAGAAGTAAATAAAGGATAACTCAAGGTTGAGTCCAAATTTTCTCACTACTTAGAGCACTATATAGGGCAGGGATAAGTAACTCCAAGCCTCGAGGGCTACTCTGCATGATTTCCAGATCTCCAAGCCCTACTCATGACTGATTACCTGTGTCAGGTGTGTCCAGCCAATTAGAACGTACCAGATCAGGGGATGTTTGGAAACATGCAGGAATACGAGGCCTGGAGATGCTTATTCCTGATATAGGTTTTTTTGTAGTATTTTTAGTATCCAAATCATTGACTGTATACAAGAACTGGAGCAAGTGAGTCTGATGTCATTCATAGAAAATGACTTACTTTCAGCTCCAACAAAATGACGCCAATACAGTCACCATTTTTTTGCAATACAGACACGTCAGTAAGCGATGACTTGTCTGAGCCGATCTGAGCCACCAATTCCATAGCGACCACGCTCACCAATCAGGAGTTAGCTTCTTGGAAGCCCACACCCCTACCACTTGAAAGACACAAAATCTGTCACTCAGGCATCTGATCAGTTTAGAACTTCAATAATAAAATATTTTGGGGAAGAAAAGACGTAAAAAAAAGTATCAGAGCTAGAAAAGTTATTCTGACAAATAGAATGACTGAGTAATAGCTGCTTATTTCTCTACTGAAGTCTGTGGGATTTTATCTTCTTGGAGCCAAGAGGTACTTCCCCTTTGAAATACTATGGGGGAGGGGGTCACTCAGTCCATTTCTCCTATACAGTCAAGGGTCCAAAATCTACAATTCCAAAATCCAGTGCCTAGGAAATTGCCAAAAGAATCTACAGAAAACCTGTGTGCTTTGGCGATATATAGACCACAATGCATTTTGTTTAGATGATTTGTTATTTGAGAAATTACAAATATTTAATCAAAATTTTATATAAATCCTCATAGTTTTCATCATCAGACCACAGCCGATTCATAAATAGTGTTCAAATGTTTAGATTTTTTAGATTTTTACTTCTCCAAGCAGTTGGATGGCTCTGTGGGTTAAGTATAGGATTTTTCACCCAGGAGCCCTGGGTTCGATTCCCAGGGTTGTCCACTGATCTCCATCCAGATTGGGTCCTTAGGCAAGACCCTTGACCCTGCTGCCTAACTGGGTCCCTGTGCCCCTCAAGTACAGGGTTGTGTCAGGAAGGGCATCCGGCGTAAAAACTCTGCCAAATCACTGATGCTAAACAGTGGGAGCTGTTACGCTGTGGCGACCCCAGAAGGGATAAGCCGAAAGGTGAAGAAGATATTTTTACTTTAGCAAATATAATTGCAAGACAAAGTATGTGAACCATTTGGGAACGCCTCAATTTCTGTACAAAATGGACACATGATGTGTTCTCTTTAATCTCAATCTAAACCACAACGATGGAGAAAATCATTGCCTGCTTAAATCACACCAATTTATGTTTACATGGAACACAATCATGTTTGCGCATGGTGGCGCAGTGCTCCGCGCACAGTGCTTAGCACAGCAAGAAGGCCCCTGATTCAAGTCCCAGCTGGGGGACCTGAAACAGAATCTCCAAAGGGAGACCTTTCTGTACGGAGTTTGCACATTCTCTCTGTGCATACATGGGTTTTCTCCGGAGACTCCAGCTTCCTCCCAGGGTCTGAAAATATGCTTCATAGGTTAATTGGTGACTCCAAATTGTCTCTAGGTGTGAATGGATCTGCGGCTGTGGCCCTGAATCAGACTGCCGATCTGTCCAGGGTGCATCCTTCCTTCATCCACGAGTGGCTGAGTTAAGCTCCAGCAACCCCGTGACCCTGAAAGGGACAAAGTGGTTCAGAAAATGGATGGATGGACAATCGCGTCCAGTTTATGCATAAAACCAAGTAATTCCAAAGGGTTCACATTTTTCTCCTGCATCTTTATTTGCCATTAAAACAACAAAAAACTAGTGAACATGTCTGAATTGGGTTCAAATCCAGGGCACTAGCTAGTCCTGCAATATAAAGTATTTTTCTTCAATCGCAACAACTGAAAGCCTCTTGTGCTGGACATATTGTACTATTACAATAGGGAGTTATAAATCTTCCGACACATGAAGTGTATATCTGTATAAACCCCTTTTGTATTTGAGGTTAAACTTTATTTATATTAAGTTTGTGTGCACTGCTTGTAGAAAAAATATTGAGTGAAATATAATCTTTTAGGGGTTATGGAGTAGTGAGGGAATTTGGACAAACCCATAAGATAGTTGGAATGATCGAGAAAAAAGAAAGACGTGGGGTTCAGTCAGGTCTCTGCGGTTGACATTAAGTACAGAATGTACAGAATGCGGAGTGGAAGGTTATCCAGTTGGATGAACTCTGAAGCTGCAGAGCAACAGTGGTCAATGACTGTGCTATCAGATGTTTGGGCCTGTCCTTCGGTGCAGAGAAAACCTGTCCTCATCAGCGACCGCTTTCATGTGGCTTCAGGCCGGCCGCTTCGTTCACTGGTCCTGTCGTCCGCCTAACTCGGCTTTGTCATTTTCAGAGAAAAATGAAAGCGTCTTTCCCACACGGTTGTACTTTTTTCTTCCATTCCGCAAAACACCAAACAAACAGAACGATGAACCGTGGCCACAAAATGATTACTCTGTGGCCCACATCCAAGCAGATCTGAGGAGTGAACCTTTAAAAATAAGCTGGATGTTTGCTCTGCGTTCCTGCAGGGAAATGCTGCTTCTTTTAGTCTCTTTGAGATGAAGCTGATCCATGAGAATTGGCTCAAGGAGCCACAGTTTGTCTATTTTCTCTGCCAAACTGTCTTCATAAACAAATAGGATTTGGGTTTCTTATTAATAAGGTTAAAGTGGGAATGCCTAAATTGGAATTGCATTCTTCCTGGATTTCTTTCCACCAGAGACTTCCAGAAAGACTAAACTTCTACACTGCATCAAAGTCTCAGTGTGGTATTTTCTGCTGCAGGGTTAAAGTGCCAGGTCATTAAATCCTTCATCCTTCATCGAACTGAAAGGGGGATGGGGCATTGAAAACGAGGAGCAAATATAGTGCTGGAGAAAGAGATTGATCTCTGAGTGGAAGGGAGCGCAACCGGGGCAAAAGGAGAGGAGAAACAAAGAGGAGGAGTGGAGGGAGATCAGAGGGGCATGGAGAGACTGAGGGTGACAGAGGGCTTCGGCTTGGTGAATCATGGTCAGCCTCGTCCTGACCCCAGTGACAGTCCTCTCACTGTTTCTCCTGCTCCTCCTGCAGCCTCGGGCTGCTCTGTCACTTCTCCTTAAGCCAGGTCCTTGTCTTTTCTACTCTGAACTCCTTGTGCACTTGTCATGACTTCCCCATCTTTTTTTCTGGTCACCATATGTTCCTGCCTGTCTCTGTACAAGTTAATAAAACATGGAGAAAAAGCAAGTTGAGCTGCCTTTGCTGGTGGTTTTGTTTAGCAAGAAATGAACAGAATAGACCGTCACCGCCTTCTCACAGATGCTTTTATTTTTTTTAAGTTACCAGTATAGCACACGCTTCACTTCATTTTTACGTTTTAGCTAACATATCTGATGTTGTGTAATTTCTTTGCAAAGTTGTCATTATTTGCCCAATAGTTTGTGTAATGACCGAAATAATCAAAATCATAATCTAAAACTAATCTCTCGATGCAAAAAAAAAAATAAATCTCTCAACATTTCAGAGGAGAACTATCCGATTCACCAAATAGCATTTACTAGCTCTGTTTCACATGTGTTGTCTTTCTCTGTTTAGATGAAGAACTTCACTGATCTCTTTCAAATGTTTAGAGTAAATATTTAGGCAAGCACTTCTGTGATGCAGCAAAGAAAAACGAAAAAAATCAGCATTTTGGCTCCATGTGTCACAAAGCTTAAAGTTTAGCTAACATGCTTACTCAACAAAGTGTGGGGAAAAAAGTTGCAAACATGACTCTGATTCACATACTGTTGAAAATTTTAACTACGAGACATAATAAGTCACTTTGTATCTAAAATTCTAGTTTTTATTCCACTGTTTTAGTTTGTACAACAATGCTAGGTTTAGCATGCTATTGCTAAGTTTTTAAAAACTGTGAAGAAGTTTAAAGCTTTATTGAGGTTGTGTCTTGTCAATATTGTATTACTATTATTAAGCACATAATAAAAAAGGCTGTGAAAAGGCTAAGCTAGGTGTGTACGCCTGCCTGGTGCCAGAATTTTAAATTTACCTGACAGCAAATGTAATTATTGACTTCCACCTTTTATTCACTACACCATAGTTAGAACAGTGGAAAAAACACAGGCATATAAACAGACTTTCACCAGCTGTCTCTTGTCTCTCAGCAGCAAATATTTGCTCAGTTAGAGGAAAGGTGAACTTTGAATCCTGCTATTGTTTCTCTGACACGAGGGAATATTATTTAGAGCCGCTTTTCCAAACATTTATGGCCACAAAGTGTGCGAATCCACTTATACGTATGGAAACACTGATCCAGACAAGGCAGATACACAAAAACAAAAGAAAAAATCCGCTTGAATGAATTGGGATTGTTTTTGTAAACCTTTGAGGTAACATTGAGCTTTGTGCCAACTTTTACACACAAATGAAAACATGTCCGATTAGATCTTTAACAAGCGGATTAAAGGGGAGAAAAAGGGGGGAGAAACCCACTTAGCAGTGTCTCACACACAGGATTTACAGGAGGCTCTCGCTGATATCCTCCAGATGTCCTGAGAGCATCTACACCCCCCCATGCATGACAAGGGAAGGGGCTTCCATCAGCGTCAACAGCTGCAGCGGGGATGCAGGTTGTTTTAACTGCTATGATGCTCATTTATTCCCTGTAATCTCACATTAAAGCTCAACACGTTCAAATCATCCGCCGTGAACATCTGTTAAAAAGTAACAGTCAAAACAACAGATTTGCATTAGATGATGATGATTGTTTGTTTTTCCATAACGGTGGAGCTGGGATCATAAATGGATGGACTTGGTCTCCTGCTGGTTTCTGCATCCCGAAGCTTCAAAATCAGCATTTTTGATTGTTGCCATCTTTTCCATCTCATTAAGACGGTTAACCAGCACAATTCCACTTCAAAGTCTTCCTATTTTGGGACCTCAAAGAGTCGGTGTTGCTGTTTATTTTGGAATGAAATGTCAAATTGTCACTTCTGCTACTTTTATCAACAAATCTGTAAACTACACGGCTGAGGATTGGCTTCACTTCCACCACCAAAACACAAAGGCTAGAGGAGGTCAGAGTCAGGATACGCAGGCTGAAGGTCAGCCAGCAGGTCAAGCTGTTGACCTTTTATGATGATGAGCAGCCTGGGAGGTTTGGACCCATTTTTGGACTGGCATGATGGGAAACCGGCTCCCAGAGGAGCTGAAAGGGTTGTTTAGTGGCGGATCAAACAAAAGCCTCTTTTCTTATTGCTCAGCTAGGAATGTGTTGCGTCTGTCTGGGGAAAATTGCCCAAGGGTGACCTCCAGTTGAGGAGGATGCTTGTACACACGTCTTGTGGGGAAAGATCTGATAAATATGTGGGAGGCCAACAAACACACAAGTTGAAATGGATCAAATTAAAACACTGAGGCGATCTTTGAGGTCAACTCCAAATCACGGACTTTGATGCTGTCTGTCTGCCTCAGAAACTTCATTATACACTAACTATCTGCTTGAAAGAGCCGAGTGAACACTGGAGCGATGATATGTCATGAGGTATGAGTCTGACTGCTGAATGAGGGGAACTCAGCTGGTTTTTCTCCACAACCGTGAGCTTTCATCAAATCAAATCGGCCTTGTTTAGGCCTTCGTCACATGCACCAGCACAAAGTGTTGACCCATACAGGTGCTACTGGTAGTTGGGTTGTTTGGGCCCATGAAGGGTCATAAAGATGAGTGTCTGAAGTGAATAGTTTAAGTTAATGCAAGTAAATGGGTGTTTCAGGCTTCCACACTAAAAACTCTCGCGTTCATCAATCGCTACACAAATTTCTAAGACAGTTTCTGGGGTTTACATATAAAATGCATGGCCACTGAAACTGTGCTGAAGATTGAACTAGATTAAAGCATATCGTGTGGGCGATGGACAATTGTCCATCGACTCTTCTGTCAATTTTTTTTGGTTATTTTTATTGCTGAACTTTTTTTGCAAAAATGTGTTTCCTACTAAGAAACTATTGTGCAATTTAAAAAATGATTCTCATTTGTAAAGATTCATTTATTCATGCAACCTAAAAAATAAAGTCAGAGAAAATTGAGAAATGACATTTTTGTGATTTTTTTTTTTAGAATAACTGAAAATATACTTTATTGTGCTGTTTTGTGATATATGTATATTTATATATATCGTTACTGTTATATAAAATTATTTATATCTTGATATACAATTTTTCCGTATCGCTCAGCACTACTGTGGTTAAAGAAATGTGTTTCTCATCCGCGCCACGAGCACGACACGGATTAGCCTTCGGTTATGGCTACTCCTAAACAAAAACTTTCAGAAAACGCTTCAGCTTCAAATGCCCCAACAATTGGAGAGATAGGGAAGAGTCGGTGGAAAAGGGAAGCAATTCGGATTCAACAGCAAGTCTCAACAGTTAGTCTTTCAGTAATTGGGAATGCACTAGTATAAGAAAAATCCTGAAGCAAGAGTCAAGAGATTTACACAATTTCTATATTTTGCACCAAGCCACTCCCAGCTTTAGGGGACGGACATGCGCTAGTAAACCGTAGAAAAAGAAGAAGAAGAACCCCTTCCCTGCTTGTCCAGTGTGAACATCATGGGCTAAACAAAGAATGTGTTTAGCTCGTTCAAGAATGTGCATCACATGCCCGGTGTGAACGTAGCCATAAGGGAAGTGCAGGTGTGTCTTACAGTTCCCTTGAGACTCATGTGGCCATATAGATGAACATAATAAAAACTGAACGTACAATTGTCGTATGTGTAGGAAGTGTATCGTGAAGTATTTGTAATGTTAAAAATGTAAGCTACACACACTTTTTAAGTATGGGATGTTGTCACACAGGGACCCTTACACCACCTTGTATTTGTTAGTAAGATGTGTGCACAAATGCTGCACGCACATGATGTGGAGGTGATACATCATCACATTCTCCTTCCCATGTCGTCACATATTCACATTTGTGTAATGACACCACTTTTTGACATGCTGGCTCTTCGAGAAATCAAGGGTCTGTAACCCACGGGATGCAGTATCCGGAGGTGGTACTGGACACGGACTGGATCAGCACCCTAACCCAGTACCCAACCCTAACCCTGTTACCGGACGCGCCACCAGATGCAGTACAGTTGTAGGTAGCAGATGTGCTCGGCCTGTCAGATCGGCTCGGGGGCTTGCGACTAGTGATGACGTCACACAACTGTAACAAACGAGTTGGCTAATTTGCTGTTTTTCTGTACTGAAACTGATGTTTACAATAAAGTTTATTTTTTAAAAAAGAAAAGAAAAAGTGTTAAGATCTGCTCGGGCTATTATTTATTATTTTGGCATTGACAGATCCTTCACTAATGTCTGCTCTCCTCAGTGTTTGTGAGCTGCATATTCTAGCCTGACTTCAACCGGTCCGTGCGACCAGAAAGAAGTTCAACATTGGCAGGATGTATTTAGAAAAAATAGGTGCGAATAACTACTTTCTTTTTTTTTTTAATGTGCGACCAACCACAAGCTAGCATGCTACTCGCTAGCACCCACTTTAGCTCGGACGTCATGCTTCCCAGCCTGATTTCTCTCTATTAAATTAACGATCATTATCCTGTGATGATTCCTCTTGATCAGATTATTTCGTTGTCAAGGTTTCTGCGTCTGATTGCAAATATTCCTTCTCCTTTTGTGATTCTTAACATATTTGTTCGGACCTCCTCGGTTTTTTACTCGGGGTGAATCTGTGCATTGTTATGGCGGAAGTGTGTCATTCCCTATGTCA
>NC_050528.1:32866506-32869126 GCF_002922805.2 Oryzias melastigma
CAAACGAGTTGGCTAATTTGCTGTTTTTCTGTACTGGAACTGATGTTTACAATACAGTTTATTTTTTTAAAAAGAAAGGAAAAAGCGTTGAGATCTGCTCGGGCTATTATTAATTATTTTTCATTGACAGCTCCTTCACTAACGTCTGCTCTCCTCAGTGTTTGTGTAACGGAGCAGAACGTGAGCTTCATATTCTAGCGGGACTTCATCCGGTCCGTGCGACCATAAAGAAGTTCAACATTGGCAGGATGTATTTAGAAAAAAAATACGTGCGAATAATTACTTTCTTTCTTTGTTTTTAATGTGCGACCAACAACAAGCTAGCATGCTACTCACTAGCACCCACTTTAGCTCAAACTTCATCCTTCCCAGCCTGATTTCTCTCTATTAAAATAACAATCATTATCCTGTGATGATTCCTCTCCATCGGATTATTTCCTTGTCAAGGTTTTTGCGGCTGATTGCAAATATTCCTTCTCCTTTTGTGATTCTTAACGTATTTGTTCAGACTTCCTCGGTTTTTTACTCGGGATGAATCCGTGCATTGTTATGGCAGAAGAGTGTCATTCCCCGTGTCACGTGACAGTGGTGTTATGGTCCGGACCAATCAGAATCTTACGCGTCATCTATGCGCGAGCACCCGAGCTGGTCTGACAGGCCGAGCACATCTGCTACCTACACCGGATCCGACCCGGTACCAGACGTGGTACCTTATGTGTACCGGTGTGCTCCGTGTCCTGGTACTGGACCAATCACTTCACAACCTGGAGTTTGGGACCCGTGATTTAATGGAAACAGCCAGCACATCAAAAAATGGCAAGTTAGGGGCACCCAAAACATCAGTTTTTGACGCGAAGGGTTCCTTAACCAAACGTCGATTTGTCAGTTGGGAGTGAGACTGTGTTGGATACACAAGTGTCCTCAGGAGGGTCCACACAACTACACTCAGATTCCCTAATTTCCTTATTTCTAACAGTGGGCGCACAAGGAGACTAATCGCTTGCAAAGCACTAACAGGCTCCTTGACCAGGGTTTGCGGGTGTTGGGAAAAATGAAAAATCTGCATAATGCATTTCACCTACTTCACCCTTACTTACCCTTATGTACTGTTTAAGTGTTTACTGTGACCTGACGCCCGCAGCATGCCCATAGAAAAATATATAAAAACATTTTCGCCCTACGGGTTCACCAGGTGGTCTACAATCTTAAAATTTTGTGAATGCCTCAAAAAAGTTTACCCATTTTTTTGCTTGCAGAAAACCCACATCCATCCCTAAGGCCAGTGACTAAGAAAAAGGCTTTTATTGTGAAAATATTTAATCATTTGTGAGAGTATCTATTTCATGAACTCAAATAAACCTGCTGTTCTGTAATCATCTTGCTAGGTGTTTCCTCAGGATCACTCGTGTCCAAAGAAAACAAGAGTCATTTGGGTTGTTTATGTCTGTATGACTGAAAAGCTAATTTTGCAAATGTGGTGATCTTCATATAAGTTGGTTTATTTTTCAATCGTTAGTCATTTAGTCTCAACACTAGCAGGCAGAGCTGCTCGGTAATGTTTTTCTCTCCAAATGAGAGCGCGTCTCACCGCCTCCAGCTCCTCATCTCCTCTCAGTGAAACAATTCCTGCTGGATTTTCTAAAATTGTGTCTGAGCAGAGCGGGATAATTAATGTCATATGTTTCGGGGGGGACAAGAGGGGCTGCGTGTTTGGCCGGCCGAGTCTTCCAGTCGGCGCAGATGAATTTGTCGAGAGCCAGCGTGTGTCAGAGAGCAGTGGAAGTGACACGGTGTTTATTGCTTTGGCCTCAGCTCACTTCAGAGAGGTGCGGATTGAGTGTCGGTTGACAAAGCGCCTTTTTCCTCCCAAGTCTCTCAGGTGCGGAGTCAGAGGCTTTGCCTTTCACTTGGAAACACCCACACGTGTTTGTGTAAGAGTAGAGTTACCCAGCAAGTCAGGATGTCACTCTTTTTACAAAGATGGGAGTTCAAGTCTCTTTTCTTCATGAAGAAGAGCGGACAGTTGCGTAAGGAATTTCAGCAAGAACCACAAACCCAATATTTCGACAGTTTGTGCTAAATCCCGTCCCATCCTTCGGGTTCCCTCAACAGTCTAGGAGGTGGGAAATGCCGCTCTCCATCCCTCCTGAGTTGAATTAGGGTTTCCTAAATGAGAACAAATTCCACCTCCTCTTTGTCTCGGCTTTAATTTCCCAGCAGAATTGCGCCGCCGTGGTTTTGTTTCTACACAGCAGAGGTGAAGAATGAGGATAGTCTTACTTTGGCTGCATTGTCCGATTTATCATCCTGAGTGGCAAAGAGATTTTAAAGATGTTTGTGCGTGATCCAAATTGGTTCACTTTAACGGGTTTATGTTAGATTTCCTGCTTGTGGTTTGTGTTCTTGTCACACAATAACCAAAATGATGAACATGTCAACTTAAATTTGGAAAATCTATTTTCATAACCTCCTTACTACCAGCAGGGCAAATTTGTGGGGTGTAGAAGACATTCCCATGGATACGGGAAAAAATAGGCAAACTTATGTTGGATACACAGATGGTCCAGCAATTCATCAAGATTGTAGATCGCTCGGTGGGTCCATAGATTGAAAATGGTAA
>NC_050528.1:32869226-32902883 GCF_002922805.2 Oryzias melastigma
TTTCTGTTGTTTTTGGAGATAATCCCACTAAGAAGGGCCATCATGCTTCAGTAATTGTTGACTAATCAACTAACCGTTGCAGCCCAATGTGCAGTAGTCAGTAATGACTAGAATGTTGGGTAAGGAGACCGTACGACAGCATCACCTGTCCGCCATAAGGGTGTGCAACTTACTAATACCCTGATGACATGCACAACAATGGTTCTTCACCTTTCAGTTGTTCACCTTTTGGTATGCCAAAAGATGAACTCAGCAAATTAGCTTTCACTAATCGGCACATTTGGTTTGGGAGAGAGTTTTTTTTCCACCCTGTGTTTTTTCCGAGCTGGGGACCAGTACAGGGAGAACTAAACTTGGCGCCTCCCTGTGGCTAAATAGATAGGCAGTAGCATGAAGGGTCTTACCTAAGGACCCACGCTGGATGAAGCTCGTGGCTCTCTCTGGGAAGCAAAACTGGATTTCCCACACCCCAGTCCTACACCCAGCTGACTGAGCTGCTACATGCCACAATGGTACGTTCCGTTTTCATGACATCCCTAAAGTTGGCCGCATACGCCTCAAGGTAACTGCAAGACACACCTGTCTTGTAGATGTGGCTGCATCTCTCTATGATCCAAAACCCCCGTACAAGTGCATGTGACAATGGCATAGACCTGAATATCTGCATATTTCTGAGTTAATTCATTTAGGTATCTCCAGAGGACATTTTGGACTTTTCACTGATACCACATATAAAGGGGCGGGGCTCTGGGAGTTGTAGTTTTTAGTGGGTCTAACATCATTTTGACTGGACAACATCTTTCTTCTGTGGTAGTCAGGAAGACCAACCAAAGGGTTTGAGCACAGTTATGCCAGTTATGCCTCACACACCCAAGAGTCGTGTGAGCTTTTGGAGGCACAATCACATTTGAGCGAGCTCATCAAGCTGACCAATAGTATTTCTGAGACGTCATGATCTCCTCTGACTCATTTGAGTCAGAAACAAGCCAGACATTTTTTTATATCTTTGTCGGGAGGTGGGAAATAATAAACTGCTGTGTGTGTGTGGTGGCAGGTGGTGTGTTGGTGTGTATGAACACACACACACTCACCCACCCCAGCCATCTGTAGCCTCCCAGCAGAGCTCGGGACGCGACTGGTCGGCTGAGTTTGACTGCAGTTAAACACAGCAATGGCTCATGTTTTACAGATTGTCAACATTGTGGCCGACAGCATCCCCTGTGTGTGTGTGTGTGGGTGTGTGTGTCTGTGTGTGTGTGGGGGTGTGTGCGTGTGTGTGTGTGTGTCGTGTTGTGTTGTGTTGCTCACACTGCAAGGACAAAATGCTGCTTTTGGAGATGAAAGCTGTGGTCAGAGCTGGGAATGGGACGTTGGGGTGAATTTAGACTTTTTTGACTCATCTCAGCGTCACGTCCACCAAATGACATCTGATGTTTGAGCTCCTCAGAAATACCAGGATGTTGCTTAACAATCAGCTCAAACATTTTTCCTTCATGTGAAAAATCAAATTACTGAGCGTTTCCAACACATGACTGGGCGCTGAAGAGGACATATGCACACATCAAACCAACCACTCTCATTCACTTAATGGCTTAATTTGATGTGAAGTCACATAAAGAACCACATCATAGAAAATTTGATCCTCGCCGGATCAGGACGGCCTTTCTAGACTGTTATAGGCTGCATCTTCTAACAAGGCCTCCCAAAGAAAATGCAGTTTATCAGAACCCTGGACTTCACCGGAAATAGACCAGTAATGCTTTTTATTGTTTTATTTACTTGTCCTGTCCGGCAGTGGAGCAGATAAGGAGTTAAAAGGACAAGGAGTATACTTTTGATGTACATTTTTAATTGACTGATTTAATTAATTGCATGATGGTTTGATTGAAATTTGCTAATTTCTTAATTGATTTGGTTACTTTCTTGCGTGTTTGATTGACATGTATTGGTTGATTTGTTGGTTATTGATTGAATGATTTGGTTGCTGGCTTACTTGTTTGATTGGTGTTTATTGATTAATTGATCATTTGATTTAGTTGCTTCCTTACTTGTTTAACTGACATTGGCTGCCTGACTGATTTCCTTTTATTTTCAAGCACAAAATGAAATAGTTAAATAAACATGATAAACAGAAAGTGATCAAATTAATGGTTTTAAGAAAATATTCATAAATCCCAACCTACAATCTTTCTATATTTTATGCATATATTTTTACACATTTAACACATAATCATAAATATTTACATAAACACAAAAAAATTAAAGAAAAAGCAAAATAAAAGCATCAAGGTACCAAAACAACTTCATAAGTCCTGATTGTCAGTACATTGTTCCACCAGACTCTCATTTTTTAATTAAGATATTTCCAAAATATACTTTTTTTAAGTATTTTTTTCATTTTGATCTTATCCTTCATAATATTCGTCAACCTCTCCCCACAGACAGAAATGCACAAACCTTTTTGGGCTGCCCTTATTTGGATAAACACCCCTAAATTCATTTATATCAGTTATTTTTTTCATACATTTCTTTTCTGGACCAGATGGAAAAGAGGAAGAAAATACAAAGTAAGGTTAAAAAAATGGGTATAACCATGCAAAAAAAGGGGGTTAAGAAGCTGGAGGATAAAAATATGAAGATATAGAACAGGAGGGGCCAGAGTTGCAAAAAGAGGCACAAATTTTTCACAATTGATCATTTTTACTGTCAAGAAATGTGGATGTTTATCAAAAAGGGTAAACATTTGCAGTGATGCTTTTTTCACAAAATGATGAATGGCTTTAGAATATGGTTTATTTATTTATTTTAAACTCCTAGTTGTGGACAAAATTTAGAGTTTTGAAAGCAAAGATGACATTTTAAAGACTCCTTCTTTTTGGGTCACCAATGTGTAACTCGAACTAGAACTAAAATTACTTACAATATTTTTCTCATGTGCTCAGGTTACCTCTTACAATATTGTACCTCGTCCCCTCTGGAAGAATAAAAGCAGTTGAAGGAAATTAAAGTCCCATTCGTCATCACACACTTAGATGTACGAGTTTTGTTCTCTACATTTGACCCATGCCCTGGGGGAGCGGTGAGCTGCAGACACAGCCACACTCTGGAACCTTCGGGGTTTTGGAATGACTCAGCCTGGATTTGAACTCATGACCTTACAGTGTCAGGACGGACACTCTACCAGAAGGAAGAGTACCGAAAAAAATAAGAAAAGCGTTAACTTTTTTCAAAAATCTGTTTAGGTTGATGCATGTCATTTTTCTAGAACGATTTTTAAACTGTAAACTCAACTGACGAAGAAAAAGGATTTATAACAATGATCACATGAGGATTATGAGAGAAGTCCTTTACAGAAGAGAGGCAAATGTCTGAAATCCAAAACAGGAATCAAATCAGGAATAGTACACTCATGACAAGTTTGTTTTGTTTATTTTACTCTTAAACTTTAGTTGATTTAAAAATAAATAAATAAAGAGCAAACTGTAATAATCCAGGTCATTGGAGGATTTTTCTGCATGTTTGTTCAATAGTGCCTTTTTACCTGTTTTTGATAACTCCTGTCTGGTTGCACCTTTTTTCTTTTAGCCTTGGCTCCACTTGTTTTTATTATTATTTTGGCTGCTTATTATACTTCCTCATGTTAGATGAAAGCCCGTTTATAAATCTTTGAGTGGATTTGTGCAGCCTGTGGACGGATGAATTCAGAATGCAAACTGAAATATTGAGCCTTCAGTCAATAGTGAGGAGAAGGCTGCTTTCCATGCACGCTGCGCTGCATTCAGGTGCTCCGTTACTGCTGGAGCTCCGCTCTCTGACTCCCACCGGCAGAACTTTTCAGCCCAAATCTGCAGCTCTGCTTCTTCCTGCAGGGATTAGTTTTTCTCCCCACCGGGGATAATCATGTTTGTGACAAAATGGGGATTATAAGACGGTGAAAATACCCAGATAGTTGAGGAGTTTTCTTTGCCAGCCTGGTTTTGGATTATAGAAATGAGGGTTTTCTGGTTCTTTGTGAATATAAAGGTGGTAGTTTTAGGTATTTTCTCGTCTGTTTCACACCTGTCTCCTGTTAGTGAGAGTGAAGCACCTGCATGTCATCAGTCTTAACTCTCACGTCAGCCATGTTTCCATTGTTCTGTCAGACTCTGTGTTGTTCCTCTGCTCTTGCTGATGTTCAGCTTTATGCCTCCTGGGGGTTGAAGGATTTATGTTTGGGGTTTAGTGTTTTTATGAAGGCCTTTTAGGTTTATTTGGACAGAAAACACAGAATTGTTTCCCTGAACCGCAGTGTTTTTCCTGGTGTCTGCTGGTTTTTAGTTCATCTCATCAGGGAGGTCCTCCTCCTCGAATCCCCTCTTTTTTTTTCAACATTTATATATATTTTTTTTATCAAAAAGCCAAGAATTTTAATTGCTAAAAGCCTTTGAGAAGATCGCTTCAAGATGCATGTCCAACAGAGTGTCACTTCTGAGAGGATTTTATGACTGAGACGCCAGTAAAAAGCTGAAATGTGATCTTTGAGGCGTTGGAGCTACTCGGTGCATTCAGAGAAGTGTCTGTTCATGGAGTTCTTACCTCACAGCAAAGCTTGTTAAGTGCTAAGCTCACCGACTGTGGATGAAAAAGATGAGAAGATTGTTTATTTGGGAGCTAAATCAAAGTTTAATACCTGGAAATCTGGTCTGTTTGTGCTGAAAGCCTTTTGATGGAGGCTGAGCCAGCACAGCCGCCTCCTGTGATTCCAGGTGAATGGACTCGTGCGTGAGGAGGTGCGTTTCTTGCAGGCCGCTTCTGCTTAAAAGCTTCAGCTCTGCTTTGCAGGAGGCGAGCGGCACGGTGAAAAAGAAGCAAACGTCGCCTCATAAATGCTCCTGTGATGCCTTCCAGATGTGCTGTAAGAAGTTTGCCCGCGAGGGAAAGTCAGCCCAACACAACATGTTAATGAGCTGTAATATATGAGCGCGGGTGTGCGCTTACAGCTGAAGGCTGGTGCAGGGGAGGTGGAAGGAATGTGTGAGAATTCCTGTTCCACGTCTGGATTTATTTTGAGCAGCGCTCCTCGTTTGAATTTGTCAGCGTTGGCAGAGCAGTTTACAGATTTGCTGTTTTGCACCGTCTGTTTTCGCAAAAAAAAAAAAGATATTGTGATTTCTTTATGAACAAAGTTAATTAATTAAGAGAGCAAAGCAGTGATTTGACGCTAATATATAGTGTATTTTCGATGTCATATATTTCAAACGCCATTTTTTCGTCTGCTCCTGATGCACAATGATTTGAATAAATGCCACAAGATCATCCTAAAAAATGATTGGAGTGGGTCATTTAAGAAAAAAGCTGTTGAATTAGTTTATTTTATAAAAATAAATTCTTGCATAAAAAATAAGATAAAGTTCCTAAATTATTTTGTCAAACTTCACATCATCTGCTGTGAGACATCTTGATAAAAAAGCTCATTAGCACTTCTTCCGTACCTCATCATTTGGTCTCCCTTGAGCTAATCTGGCCTTCCAGATGGAGCAGGTGGCCCTCGAGCAAGGCATTCGCCGCGGACAGTTGCTTTTGCAGGGCATGAACAGGCGCTGTGGCTAATAGGTGCAGCTCAGGATGGAGAGGAGGCAGCAGACTAAGAGGCTCTCTTTAACTAGAATGCGCAGAGACAGAGCCACTTCATTAAGCGTCCTGTCTGGGTAAACGCCGCCTGCCTCCAGGACCGGCTGGAGCACCAGACGGAGGGCGAGCCGCCATCTGCAGGCCGACACACGCCCTTCCTCCTTACTGCCGGAGCGTTACGCGCTCCTGTAAGGTGACTGGAGGAGTTGGAGGTGTGGAGCCATTGTTGTAAACACTTGTAGTGCTTTTTGTCAGAGTGTGGGTGAAGCAGCAGGCGGGTGAATAAAGAGCCAAGTTGGAGCAGGGAGAGCTGGTTTTGTGCAGCGACTGTGATAAAAACACGGTCTTTGTTGTTTCCTGAGTGGACTGACAGCAACTTTTGCCTCGTGGGGATTCAGGCATCATTAAAATGTAAACTGCTGCAAAAATTAGTCATGTGGCTTCATAATATTGATTAATCTTTGACAAAAGTACAAATGAATGACAGTGAAGCCATTCTAGAGCATCTGTCAATCAAATACCACGCCCTTTTCTTGCTCTAGTTCAGGGTCAAAATTCAAACAAATCCAAAACAGTAAATATTTACCCTTAGTAGCAAACCATCCATTCTCTAAACCTGCTTTATGGTCACAGGGTTGCTGGAGCCTATCCTGCCTGCTGCTGGACAAAGAGAGGATATGGAGAGGTTGCCCCTTTGTTGCAGTATCCAATTCAATTCAATTCGTAGAGTTCACTCTTCCATGTTTCTTAAGTTTTAAACTAGAGAAGGGACTTGAAGGCCTAGTGCACGTGTCAATGTCAAGTCAAGTCAAGTAATTATATCCAGCCCTCCAGATCATTTTATTTTATTGTTATTAATGGCCTGATGTTATCTTGTGCTCATTTCTAACTTGTATAATTTTGACAAAATATGTTTTTATGGAGAGTAAAATATTGAAAGTTATTTAAGGTTTAAGTTGATTTATTCTGGAATAATATTCTTCCCTGTTTTTAATCATAGTAATATTAAAAAGTTACTGTTTTAAAGTTTTAAAAATGTAGTTTTAGATTGTTCAATAACTGTTTATCCTGTTCGCCCTGCTACCTAAGGTGTGTTTTGGATTTTGGCCCCTGTGTGATTGAGTTTGACACCCCCGCCCTGGTTATCTTTGGTGAATTGATCCTGCTTTGTTTTTCATTGTGCTTCAATTTGGAAGTCAAATAGTTTCCTTTTATTTGGAACCTTTAGAGAGAACCAATACGGAGTGCATTGAACTACTAGTTATGCTGGCACAGGAAAATTTAATTTAAGCGTCCTGTGTTGTCACTCACACTGATGTTTTCATAGCGTTCCCAGTGGAATTTTAGTTATGATTTTGCTATTTTTAGCCAAAATTAAAAAAACTTGTGTCATTTTTTAGGACATAGTTTCTGCAGAGCAGTAGTAGTTTATTAGAAATTCGCCTCTGAGTTGTTTGCGGGACCATATGCATGAAGCAGCTCCGCCCACCTTCCCCAACACCCAGAACTAAAAGCTGTATATTAACACTCTTTCCTGCTAGCTTACAGCCACTCACACCCCAACCTAATATTAGCAGTGCAACATAAATGATGAACAATATTGGAGTTATACAACCGTACAGTTTTGATCCAGTTCGGATGAGGAAATCGAAGATGTACATGGATCTAGTCGTCTGCAAGTGGATGCATCATAGCGGAGCAGAGCAGGGAGCTTGTGGTTGCCAGTCTATTGTATTTTCTACGTCACAAATAAGCTCTTTTTTAAGCTGCTTTTAATCTTTTCTCCTGAATAAGGACATTTTGAATGAAGACATTCTTCAGAAATGTCATTTCAATCCTGATTTTTTTTATATAACATCAGAAAATTGTCATAAGAACCTGTTAGAAACACCAGAAACACAAGTTTCATCACAGTGTCTTCAAGAACGGCCTCTGATGTCTGGAACAATTTCACATCTGTGCTACGGATGTTTTTCAGGTGATTTAATTATTTTTGATGTTTTTGAAACCATGATTCTCATGAATATTGTTGTGAGGATTGTGGTTTCATTTCAGTCACAGTTCCTTGGTTTTTCACTTTTTCAGTCTTCCTCCTGTCAGTCAGAGCAGGTTCAGGTTTCTTCCTTCATAACTGTCTTCATTACAGTTCAAATAAACTTTATTTATAAAAAAAGCGCCTCTCAGTTCATCCCCCTCAGTAAACTTCAGTCTCTGGTCATCTGTTTTGTCAGCTTTTTGTTGTTCTCTGAGTTCCCGATTTTGTCTTTTTTTAGTTTATTTGAGTTTCTGCCACAGGCCTGCTCGCTTGTATTTTGGATCTAACTCCACCAGCTCCCCGAAAATTATCTCTGTTTTTGTCGTCCAAAAATGCTTAAAAAAAAGCTTGTTTCAAGTTAATTAAACTAAACGAGCTACATTTCTGCGTGATATTTTGGGAAGGTTTTTTAAAGCTGAGGAGGCGTGGCCACATGCAGTCAGCGAGTCGCAGCTTCAGCTGCAGATACACTGCATCAGAAACAACATCGAACCGAAGCTGGAGAGCAGCCGAAAGGCAAACAAATGCTTTGTAAACTGAAACTGATAAAGCGGACAAAATTCATGTGGTATTAGCTTATGAAATGCTCTTTCAAAGACTTTGGTTTGGCATTTGAATGTAGGTGTTTGAGGAAGGTAGGCGGAGCTGCAGATTGTATCTTTAAAGAGTAACTAAACCCCAAATCAACTCTGTAAATGGGGCTTTAAAAGTGCTGTCCCATGTTCATTGCCAGATTTTTGACAATTTAAAATAAACTTGTTTAATTTGAAAATATAGTAAAAAAAAAAAAAACGTCTGTGTGCTGCCCCCTACAGGTTGAATCAGGGTGTTACTAGAGCTGAGTTGAAAAAATTTATAAATCAATTTTAATTGATTTAAGCTTAATAGATCAATAATTGATTCACAAAAGATAGAAATCGATTTAGAACATAAAGCTAAAGTCCGCTAGCGTTCAATAGAATTTCCCATAGGACGGCTAATGCTAACGCCCAGTTGACCAAAAAAACACATTGCTGACTAAATGAACATCTTTATTTACTTACAGGCATTAATTTTCCAAACTCTTTTAAGGAAATCATTTTTAAAGTAACTATTTGTGGTTTAAAACTTCGTTTTTTCCCTCAAACTGTTGTCTTCTAGAATAAAGTGTACTTCTATATCGCGATCGCCACCTAGTGACCAAACTGAAACGTCCTCCAGGAGAAGCAGAACAATGTTTCCAATGTTAACCATCTGAACATTTTAGTTAGAACTTCTCCTTTAGAGAATCCATGTAACACTGGATGATATTAACAATCTCATTATTTCACTGATACATTTACAGTATGAGAACTGGATCAGATTAATATAAATATATTCTAATTACATAACAGATGTCAAAATGTTTGCAATGTTTTGCAAAGTTTTGCAACAAAAACATCAAAAAATGTTTAGATCATAAAGTTCCACTTAAAACATCAGAAAAATGACAACATTCTCATACAGAGTGACTTTGGAAGAAGATGTCTGTTAGCCACAGTGAAGGTCGTGAGTCAGGGACCGCTTTCTGCACGCGCCAAAACCACCTGAAGAGGTTTCTATGGCAACGCCACAATGTTTTCTACAAACCAATACACAGAAATCCAAAACCCTTTTTATCACACGTCAGTCTTTAATTCCTGGACTCTTTTGTCCAAAGTCAGAGATTCCTGTGGATATCAGGCGAAAGTTGTGTTTTTTCTGCTAAAAAAAATCTGAATTTTTTACACAGATGTCTTAAAGTTTTTAAATGTTATCAGGTAATTTTAGTAGATCTTTATGGAGAAAACCAGGCTTTTCTCCTTCAAGATCTACTAAAATTACCTTGATCGTGAAAACAATTGAAAATTCAGAATATGTTAAAGATTGAGAACTTCTTTCATTTCTTCACATTTTTTATCAGATCTTCTCTGTTTCTGTTTATTCAAAGCAGAACTGATATTTTCTTATCAGCGTGAGATGCAGCAGCAGATTTGGACATGTTTTTTGTCTTTTAGAAAATATCTATTTATGGAGAGAAATCAGTCTAAAGTCTGACTAAATGTCTGATGCTGAATGAATTTCATTTCCAGTGTTCACTTTTTTCCTGAACACAGAAAAGCAGCAGAGTGATGCATCCTTTCAGAGTTTTTATCACTGTCAGATTTCTCTGCAGGCCGGGTCATGATTCAGTTCTTAAGCAGCGCCGGCTCTGAAAACATGCAGAGGAGAAGATTTCGCTCAAAGCCTGTAAGCTGGTCGAGATCACATTTTGGGGGAAACGCCTCAGTTTGGTTAAAGTCCAGCATCTAAAGCATGCTTGAGAACATGAAATCCGTCTGCGGCTTCATAGCTGGGGTGTGTCTCCTCAGATTTTCTAGCAGAAATCCATCTAGAAAGATGAAAGTTGGCTTTAATAGACATTCTAACAACCTCCCTTCTGTGCACCAACTCAGTCCGTTCCTTCCTTCTGTTGCAGGTACGACTATGTGGAAGTCTACAACGGGGGTGATGAATTTTCGCCCATGTTGGGGAAGTTTTGTGGGAAAATCGCGCCGGCTCCGATCGTCTCCACCGGAGGACAGCTCCTCATAAAGTTTGTCTCCGACTACGAGACGCACGGGGCGGGATTCTCGGTCCGATACGAGGTCCTCAAGACAGGTGAGAGCTGGTTCATGCGTTGACTGTGTGACTCCTCCTCCCTCGCGTTCCAAACAGGAAGGCTGGCTCCAAGAAGCCAAAATAAACCTAACTAACAATCATTCTCGCTCTGATACCTTCTTTTTTAGAATTCTCTTTTTTTTCCATGGTATTTTTTATGCAGTAAAAGATATTCAAGTTATAAACTGACCAATCAGATTTTATGTAGCCTGCTTTCAAGGGGTGTGGCCTTCTAACAAGCTCACTGGGTAAATTACATCACACGGGTAAATGAATACCCTAAAAATATTACCCCACGTTTCTGCTAAGAAGAACTGCTCTCTGTCTCTCTCGTTGTTTTTTCACAACCCAAACCCAGCCCCGCCCCCCACTCCGGAGTCGGCCCACACGTTGATCTGTGTGTGTTGTGATTGTATTTTCATTTCCGTCTCTACAGTCTGTTTAGATACATGATCGCATTTATCAATCACAGTGTTTTATTGTTAAAAATTGGTTATATTTTGAAAATAAACCGTATTTCCTCGTGTATCTTGATGTAACTTCCTGCTAGAATTGACGCAGATCGCTCGCAGGTCGGTCACATTATAGACCAGACGGCGAAACGATCCGCTGCACGGCGTGGGCCTTCTGCGGCGCTCCTCGTCTGGCGTGAACCACACTATAAGTTATCCAGGGCGCCGAATGGAAGCGGCCTCCTTTCTGCCTCCAGTGTAAACCAGCCGTTAGTCTCCGGGAAAATAAATCACCGTCACAAAGTCGTGGATTGGAAAAATCTTAAATGTAGAAAACCAAGTTTTTCTCAGAGACTTCAGTCGAGTTTGTCGCTCAAACTCAACAAAATGACTCCTTGCCTGTTTGCTGTTCGCCCTGTTGTAACCTTTACTGTGAAAAAGGCTCTAAAAATATCTGTATTTATGTTCCGAACATCCTCGCTGTTGTAAACACCCGGAGTGGAACCTCTGCCCCTCTGACCTCTGTGCTCCGTGCCAAAGAGCCACAGCTCCTGGGAGGGGCAGCGGGTCCCAGGTGGGGCAGGATAGACCCGCATAAACACTGTGTAGGAAGGAACCCTGATCCCTCGGCCTACATTTGTACTCGCTCAACCCTCCTGGGTTTGCTTGAGCAGCCGCCAAAACGGTGAGTCTCCAGAGATTTTCACCGTTTCAGATAAATCAGTTTAAGGGGAGCAAGCGTGGGAATCCTCCTAATTTATTTGGGTTAGTCCGGAGTAAATTAAGCACTCACAGAGGTAACTGGATCCAGGTGTTCAGACGGCTTTTCCTCTAAAATCTGAAGTCAAAAATCGGTTCCTGCTGACTTCAATTTAGGTTTGACGTGTAACCACGAGTGCAGGGATGTTATTAGACCCCGTGTGGAATAAATCCACAGAAATGGGTCTTCTGCGACCACTGAGAAGCTCTTTTCCCCACAAAAGATATTTGAAAGATGTCGTTTTTCGAGAAAATGTTTCAGCTTTGACTGTAACATGCAATCCAGGACACAGACGGGAAATTAGGGTCACAGCATTCACCAAAGGGGAAAGTGCCGTTTAATATCATTTCTGCCAGAAGAAGATGACGGTGATGAGTTTTCAATGAAAGAAGGCCAGAAGGTTAATGAAGTAACCATGGAGACGAGCAGGCACTGGAACCAGTGGGGGGGTTGATCCTTTAAGACCTGAATGTTGCTCGTTTTATCTCAGGATATATATATATAAATAAATGTAACACATTAATCGCAAACCTGGAAAAAATGTTGAATAATATGATTTAAAATGTGAACTTGTGATTACTTTTTTGCTACAGTGTTTGTTCTTGTCATTAATTATCCGCAAATAATCACAATATGAAATCACACACAAACTGTACATTTAGATTATGTATTTATTATATATACTAGTGCTTTGATGTGATTAGACTTTTTGTGAGATTAATTGGTTAGGAACTGTAATGAATTAATCTATTTTCAATCTAACCTCAAAATTGTTGTAAAAGCCTAATTTTTAATATATTTTCAGTTAAATTTGTGACATTGTGGTGCAGTAAAGACAGAAATAAAACAAAAAAATTGTCTTTACGAAGTTTTTTCACTTTATAAAAGACTTCTAACCTTTACTTTTACACCACCAAGGGGGATTCTGTCAATCTCAAACAATAAAAAAAGAAATTAATGAAAACATCAGGTCTACCAGTGTTCTAATTTAACACAATCCCAACAATATTGACGACAAACTTCTTATTAATAATACAAACCTTGACACAACGTAATCCATAATTTATCACAATAGCAAGACAGTAGAAAATGAAACGACGATGATTAAATTAAAGAAGAGACAATATACAGTATATATATATAAAGTATATATGAAGTTTGGCAGTGAAAAAGCATCATTGATTTAGAGAGATGAACTGGTGAGAGGGATGTTTTAAACGTTTCATCCAAACAAATCTGTTCATCAGTGTCTGACAGGAGCTCAGCTGAGCATCAGCTGATGTCTTTGGCCTTCATGATGACAGCTGCTGGCAGGAGAACGGAGCCAGACTCCACGTCCTTCCAAAAACCAAAGCTTTGCTCTGTTTCTCTCCCCTGTAGGTCGGAGGGTTCTCCAAACGTGTCACACCTGTGTTGTGCTTGTCACACACGCTTCGAAGTCTATTTTATTTAGTGTCTTAGATTTCAGTTTTTTACTGACTGAAATAATGAGTCCATTCTGCATCTATGTGGAAGTTTGCTGCTATCTCATTTGAATCAGGTAGTGTACTAGAAGAAAGATTTTAGTTTGACTTCTCTATTATGCAAATATAACATCATCCATTTGCTGAAGTAAAAAGCTCATAAATATGAACCCTTTACACTATTTATGATGAAAACGTGAATGATTTATAAAAAAATACATGTTCAAATACTTTTTTTTCAAAGGACAAATGACTCATTTGCCAATCCTATGAGGGTGTGTATTGGCAAGAGTCTGCCAAAATGATACATGTATCGCTATATGATACTTATCACGATATATCACAAGAGCCAGGACCCGATTACAGATTTTTTGGTTTAGAACTCTTCTTTAGTTAAACTGAGCTGTACACGTCTCATTTCACTATGTAATAACTACAAGCTTCAAGTAGAAAACCAAAGTAAGATGCTGAACTGCATGTTTGCTCATACTTATAATTAATTATTGTAATATTTTGTAAGTATACAGGTATCAGCAAATATTGTATCACAATATTTTAACTGAATCAATGTTTTCTCACTCCCCTAGTGAGCATTGATACACACTAGTTTTTCACAGGGACTTCTGGGAAATGTCTAGGGCACTGGATTTTGAAACAGTAGATTTGGACACCCCGAAAAAAAAGGCAAACACCCCAATAGTGCGTTATGTAGTGAGTAGTGAACATTTCTGCATTAGTTTTGAGCACGGAAGGAAATGAGTGTTGCAAGCTGGGTACATTTTTAAGGCAGATGGTCATAGAGGATCAGGAAAACACACGTGCTTCAAATAAATCAAGCATGTATGAAGCCCAGATCTTTGGGGTCTGAGGGGAGCTCCACGTGCTAGAAGTAGAGCTTCATTTTAGGCTCTGAGATGTTTATGGAGCTTTTCTGCTCCTGATGTCTTTTGTGCTCGCTTGTGCATGTAGTTGGCCCTCTTTGTGATGGAGCTCCTTTGTGTGCAGCAGACAGGTGTGTGGGACCTCCTGCTCATTTAGCTAATGGGCTGTTTGTCCTTGGAGGCAGCGGGGGTGACCACCAGATGAGATGGATGCTCTGGCACAGAGGAGCAGCTCAGAAACTGGGGCAGAACTCTGTGTGTATGTGTGTGTTGGCCTAAATATGGGTCCTCCTAACAAGTTCTTGTACTCAGTCATGTAATCCCCTTCCATATTGCTGCCTTTGCTTTCGCCACATTTAAAAGCCATTACAGTCTGAGCAGCAAAATGTGCGTCGCAGCTAAATAAAGCTGCCGATGCTCCGGATGCAAACGGGCTTTTCAGTCTGCAGAGACCTCCAGCTTTGTGATGTCTGCGCTCCTAAATAGAGCCAGTTTAATCTTATCTGCGGCGCACAAAGCGCTCCACAATATTCCGTCTCATTTGCACACCAACGCAGCACATTTTATCTCTCCAGAAATAGAGCTTTTTGTCACAATTGGATAACTCCAGAACCCCATCAGAGGTTTCTGGGAATTTGTTTCCTCAAATTGTTTACTTTGGTCATGTTTCTGCAACATTTTACAAACTCTGACTTTCTGTTTTATCTTCTACCTGACTCAACTGAATACCATAACAGATACTTGCAAGCCTGAGCTGATCCTGCAAGGAGAAAATGGGATTCAGAAAAAAACAGTGAAGCTCGGTTTGCTTAGAAAAACATAATGAAATCTTCTCAGCGTAACCTCAGTACGGTGGCCCTGAAGTGACAATCACTTCTACAAATCACTCTATGCTAAACCATATTAAAGGTCACGATTTTTAAAAGATAAAACAATAAATAACTACATCATATTCAAAAAATAGAAAATAAAATTCCAGAAACCAAAACGTAAAAAAAGACGTTTAGGAAATTTAAAGTAATTTCCAGAAAAATTCAAATAAAATGTTAACATACGAAATATAATAAGAAACATGAAAATTCTAATTAGTGATGACCCATAGTATCTACATTTTCTGAATTTTATTTTCGTTTAATTAAATTTCATTAAATTTTGATATGATTTTTATAAATAGGCAGCTGGTCCCAACATTTTCTTTTCTTGGTTTTGGTTTCTGAAATTTTGTTCTGTTTTTTTAAGTTTTTAAATCAATTTTCAAATCAATACATCAGTAAATCAAATTAAAATGAAGAAATCTATTTTTTATTCCTTAAATCAATGTCAAAAGTATTTAATAAAAAAAAAAAACTTTAAAATAAAAGACATCCATTTTTCTAAAATGTTTAATAAAATCAAGGAAATCAATTTTGTTTCTTTTTTAAAAATAATTGTTTAAACAATTCAATCAAAAATTATTTTAAATCAAAGTGATCAATTTTGGTTTAATTTCTAAAAGTAATGTCAAAAACCAAAAAAACTGTTTTGATGTGATTTCAAAAATCAGTGTTTAAATTCATTAATAATAAAATCAATGCAAAAGTCAAAGAAATAAATTGTGTTTTTATTTCTAAAATCAGTTTTAAGATCAATCAATATAAAACCAAAGAAATTAAATTTGTTTTGATTAAAAAACCAGAACATTCAGTCCAATTTACTACTGTATGTATCAAATCAAAATTTATTTGATTTTTTATGTGGTTTGCACTTCAGAGCCACCGTACTTCATAGATGAACAACAGCTGAATCAAACGACGATTTGTCCTCGTTTTAGGTCTCATATTTGTAGTTTTGTTTCTTATCTCGTCCTGCAGCTCTTGACACAGTTGAGATGCAGGTTTCTGTCGTAGCGCTTCAGCCTCCATGTGTCTGTGCCACCATGTGTCTCCACTTAGCCTGTTGTATTTCTGTGTTTGTGTCTGTGGCCTGGTCCTTCATCTGCATCCCTGTCATTACCGCCACCGCCTCAAAAAGCAGCGCGCCCGCTCCAGAACGCACGCTCCGTTCGCATTTTACCGCGTTGCCGGGCAGCGGCCGCGTAATGAGTGTTTTTTGCAGTAAACGCTGCTCGTCGTTTGCTCCACCCTCCGCTGACCACAAAACACAACTCATTTATAAATCATCACCAAATGAGGTCTCTCAATGACTGTCCCAGATCTTTCTCTTTTTAGGTCCTGGAAGCAGAAACACATGTTTGCCTCTTTCTTTTTTGTGTCTTTTTCTGAAAGCAGCAGATTAAAGGGTCACATGTAAAAATAGATGAAAAGTGATGAAAAATGTGAAAGATGGATTCCAGGTGACTGGTAGGGAGGGGGTTCTTGGTGGCTGCTTTTGAGGAACATTCAAGAACAAAGGAACATCTCAACGTCTCATCTTTCCAGAGAAACCACACATTTCTGATTGTTGAAATCTCTTTGTAGATTCACGTCCATCAGCCCCATCTCTCCTAACCACTGTTGTGGTGCCAGAAGAGCGACTCCATCACGCATTTCTGTTTATCCGTGTAAAGCGACAGATAACACGCGGGTCACAGCTGGCCTGGCAGCGGCCCAGGGCCCTCGCCACGGTCGCTCCCCTGCGCACAGAGGGACGCCTGACCCTCATCAAACGTGTCAGTCACTGTCTGGCTGCTTCACAGCAACTGTGACTGAAGAGTCCGCACAGATCCCTCCTGACGGGAACCAACAGTTTGATTTCTTTGGTGAAAGCAGACAAAGAGGACGGCTGTCTGTGCTTCTGTCAGGCCGCCATTGTGTCCAATGTAGTTATTTTCCATTAAATGACCAGAATTCATGATATAAAGAGACGTCTAGAAGACAATCATCTATTTTTTTGTGTCTTTTATGGAATTATTACAATTATTTAAAAAAAAAACCAAAAAACTAGTGGATTGTTTTGCTGATATTTTTTCAGAAGTTATTAAAAAATCTGATTTTAATTTGTTTTTGGAGTCAATCCATTTTTTTAGAGTCACTCCAATAAAAATTGTGGTTTTGGTGTTTTTACATGTTCTTGTGGCATTTTTCTGAGGACATTCATCAAGAACATTAAACTCAAAATTGCATTCGTGAACCATTTTTGTTGCACCGATAATGTTAGCTTGGGGGTGTGAGCAGCTGTAAGCTAGTGGGTAAGTGCATAAACTCAGCTCGTTTATGGGTGATGGGAAGGGGAGTGGGGCTGCTCTGTTGAACAGTCCCACCCACAACTCAGAGGTCGATTTCTAATGAACTCCGGCCGCTCTGCAGAAACTATGTCCTACAAAACGGCTCAATTTTTAAAAAACTTGGGCTAAAAACGTCATAAGGATAAGTCCAGAACACCCTCTGACGTTTTTAAAACTCATCATGTCATCTGTGCCCTGCAGGTCCAGAATGTTCCAGGAACTTCACTGCCCCCACGGGAGTCATCAGGTCGCCGGGTTTCCCGGACAAATACCCCAACAACCTGGAATGCACCATCATGATCTTTGCCCCCAAAATGTTGGAGATTGTGGTGGAGTTCGACAGCTTCGACATGGAGCCCGATACCACGCCTCCGCCGGGCGCCCTGTGCCGATACGACTACCTGGAAATCTGGGACGGCTTTCCTGCAGGTGAGGTTTCGGGTCGCAGGGCTTCAGGTCATTTCAGTTTATTGAAAATGAAGCAGAAATGGTCCCAAAGACGACAAAACATTCTTAAAAGCTGATGGAAGCGAAGATGAGGTAGGGTTTGTTTACAAAAACAAAAAAATTGGATTTTCAAAATAAAAGATTAAAAAAAATGATTGATATTCAGAGGGAATCATTTTTGCCTGACTTGGCAGCTACAGTTCAACCAGTGGAGACAGCAGAGCAGCAACAACTTCCACTGTAAATCTGCCTGAATGGCTTTAGCATGAAGGCTGGAGGAACTTCTGTCAAATGATCCTTCTTATTTATTTATCCCACACGCTCTGCTTGATCAGGCTTCCATGTTCAAACTCTCGCATTTACACAACTTAAGTTTCTAGGCCAGTTGTCAGTCTCTATGTATAAAACATATACCCACTGATCACCTGTTGGAAGTTAAACTAGGTTGAATTTTGACCAATCAGGAACTCAGATTTCGTAGTGATGTATGGACGGTGTCATTTTTAATTCATCGAAGGACCAACCATTAGAAAACTGATCATGGAGGAGAAATTGACAATTCTGGTTTGTGCCCGGCCAGAAGTATATGACATCAAGTCTTTTTTATATATCAAGATAGAGATGTGAAAGAAAAAGCCTGGAGCAACATTCACCAGATTTGCACCACTTTGACATTTCGCAGTAAAAAGTAGAAATAGAAGAGGCAGAAGCCCCTCCCTGCTTGTTCAGTGTGAAATTTGCATTTAAGAAAGCGCGCTCTGGTGTTTCTGTATCTTTAGAGTAGATCAAATGTTTAAGTTCTTATTTTTAAAGGTTTTTAAAATTGCAAAGATTTAAAAACCCGGTTTGCAACTGCGGTTCTCACTTTTTCTACCGACAAATCCTCGCTCCCAACTCGTCATAAATGGACGTATGGTTCAGGCCCCCTCTTGTCGTTTTTTGACGTTTTGGGCGTTTTGCCCAGTACTACAAGAAATTATTCTTGCTTCCTTGTCGTTCAACTTCTAATCCCCCTACCATTGAGATAACTTGCAGTATAATTTATGTTGACTTTTATCTAAAAGTATCTTTCTTGATTTTCAGTTTAAACTTGAAAAGCAAAAACTCAGTCTTTCTGACAGGAGGGAAAACACACAGGATTTACCTTTAAAACTCTTCATTTTTCCAAACTGTCCCTCGTGTGAGCGTGTCTGGACTCCAAACCACACAGATTTTGTCTGAGTTCTCCTGTAAATAAAAGCGTTTCATGTGGAGAGCCATTCACTTTTCCAGTGCATAGTTATCATCAAATCGAGCTTCATTTACTCCAAGAGGAAAATGTGTTGCTTTTGCATCTTCACTGTTGATGCCACACTTTCACCAAAGCATCCACAGCTCAGTAAACCCAGACTAACTTTCTCGTTTTAGACTGAAAGCTTCATTTGTCTCGTTCTGCTGGCATCCATAAACAAACAGGAACGGGCCTCAACATTTTTCCAGCATAGAATTCAACTCTTGGTTAAAAAGAAGGCGGTTTGACTTAATTGAAGTAGCGGGAGAACATATTTAGGAGTTTATAATGTCTGCTTTTCTGTAGATCTACGGGATAGGTCTATTTCCTGCAGCCTGAGTGCAGATGTAAATGATTTCTAACAGATGGCTCTTTGGCCGGTGAGGAAGCAGGTAGTCCTCGTTGGTGTCTGATCCCTTTGCTTTTGGCTGGAATCTGAAAACCCCCCGCTTGACTCGTTCATTGTTCCTGCGTTCATTTGGACTAGCAGCACATGAATAACAGAGACACAACCTGCTCCACTCGTTTGGACGGCCATCCTCGGCCCCCGTTGCTGCCTAATTAGCCGTCCAGCGTGCGTATAATCATCAGCTTCACTCTGGACAGGCGTGTGGCGGCTGCCAGGATGCTGCGCCCAGAGCTTAGCCTGATCCTTTCCAGGGAGGAGGCTGGCAGACAGTGACTGCCACAGACACTGACACTGCATTGGAGGCTGAGCCGCTCCCGTCTGGACGGATTCACATCGGCTTCGTTGGGTTTGGTCAGAATGGACGAGAGTTTGTTTCCTACATTAGTCCAGGTCAAGTTCTCAGGTGTGAATAAACTGAAGCCAGCAGGTCCAAACCCGTCTAAAGAGGTGGTCTCGGCCTACTTCCAAACAGACTTTGATTTAGTTTGCTTAAATTTAAGGTCATTTTCCACTGGAAAAGTCTGTTGGTCCAGACCGACTCCTGAACCTTGTGATTGAACGAACAGAGAACACGATTTTTTTTTTTTAGCAAAAATTGTTTGAATGCAATGTGTTCAATATTCGCTAATGTCGGAAGCATCGATGCACGCTAATTTGTCACGCAGACTTCTGGGAGATTTCTAGCTGACTCAATTTTGTAATGGTAGATTCAGACAGCACTAGAAAATGTCAAACACAATATATAGTGAGTAGTGAAGGAATTCAGACACAGCCAATGTTTCCAACCGAAGCCTAAAAACAAAACCCTCTGACTAAAAATCTCTTCAGTCATTGGCCCGGAGGGGCCAAAGCAACAGAGGGGGCGGGGCAAAGCAAAGAGAGTAGGAATATAGGAAGTCCTGCACTTTGTATTCCTTGTAGGGATAGGAGGTGATGGCTGAGAAAGAACGCTGGTAAGTGTTTATGACTCATAGATTGTTAGGAAAACAGTGAGAAGCAATGAGGATCATTTAGGTCCAGTTATTCCACACCGAGCACGGAGCCTTTTCAGACTGAGGAAACTCAGCTAGTCTGATTGGAATTGAACCAAAACCACTTCAAAAGATGGATCAGAGAGCGGTTCCTAGTCCCATATCAGGATTAGAACTGAAATGTGTTGTTTGTGTTTATGGCTCTGGCCATCTAACAACAATAAAAAACAACAATTATAATTTATAAAGTCAAATGAGCTTTTTTGTAGTTTTTTCTTCTTTGTGAGTTTAAATCCGAAGAAAATGCTGAGAACATCTGCAGCTCATACAAACAGATTTCCCCTCACTTTGGTTTAAAAGTGTTTCTTACAGAAGCAGTTGTTTCAGAAAGATTTAAACTCACGACTTTGTTGTTGCTCTTTAACAATCGGTTTAATTTCTAAGTGTTTCATGGAGTTAATTGGTTCATTTGCTGAAAAAAAAACACTTCAAAAAACTGGATTAAAGTCGAGACTTCCAGCCCTTCATTTCTGTGTGCTTGTGTGGAGTCGATGGGGTTTTCTTCAGCCTGTGACGGGAACGTTCTGCTCTTTCCTTCTTCTTCTTCACACGCCGCTGTGCTGCCTGCAGGATCCTTCGCTCGTTCTGCTCCTGATTGCATCAGCCGACAGCTTCTCTGTGAAAAAAACATTTCCTCCGATAAGGCCGAAACAGCTCAAAACGTAATCCGTCACAGATCGCCGACGACCTGCTTCAAACTGTAACTGATAAACATAATCCATCAGATTACAGAGGCTCACCATCTCAGCTCCATTGCCTCATGTTGTTTCCACTTCTGCCCCCAAAGCTGAAAGAATTCCTTTGTAAAAGTATATTTTTGTGACATTTTGTGCTGATAGGGTATCTCCACCAAACAGACGACAACATTTGTTTCTTCCAGAAGAAAACAGGCTGAAAAAATGGAATGTGAGGGGGTGTACGATCATAAAGCAGAGAGTTGCAGTGTTTCTAAATCGTTTAACTTGTAAAAAAAAACAAAAGCAACAACAAAACACGAGGTTTTGTGCTTTTAGAAGCTATCAGACCCATCCATCCTACCGTCAATTCGTTTTTTTAGTTTATATTTGACGTTTTGTGTGTGAACGAGACCTCACTCAGCTGATGTTCCAGAAAGTAAAGGCTTTAAAGTCCCACTGCGATCATCTTCTGATCTACTTAAAAGTGTTCTCAGCTGGTCTTTCCATTATGTTTTTAGCCAAGATCAAAAAACCTGAACGTTGGCAGTAGTTGGTTTTAAATTTGCCTCTGAGTTGTGGGTGGGATTGCCGTGGAGCAAACCCGCCCCTCTTCCTTTCACTCATAACTCAGCAGGAGGATCTGGTGGCAGACAAGATGTCGGCTGAAAATTAATTAATTTATTAATTAGTTTTTTTGGTGTTGAGGGTTAGCTTAAAGTGTGCCAGAAGAGGGTAAGTGCTTTAGTAAAGGATTTGTTTTCATCTGCTGCTGATTCACAGTAATTTGAATAAATAGATACTTGTGCTTAATTTTCTTTATATATGTCCTCCATCATCAGAAAAATGCTACAAAAACATGTTAAAAACACCAAAAACGTCATTCTTTTATTAGAGTGGATCTTTAAGCTTGTAATAAATGTATTTATTTGCTAATAAAACATTAGTTGAACCAAAAATAATTAAAACAAATGAATTTATTTGTGGGAAAATTTTTTTTTTTTTTTTGGAAAAACAACAGTCTTACATGTTGGCAAAAATCAATCCTTTTAGTAATAATATTATGACTAATGCAGTTTGAAGTCTCATTTTATGTAAATCAGAAGTTTATATAGAGAAGAAAAGTGCATTATTTATTTACAGATTATTGTTTAACCCCTTCATGTCTTGTTAATTATATAAAAAAATCTTCCATGTTTTTTCCATTGAAGGTGATGCTACATTAAATGGTTAAGTGGTACGTTTGCCAAGTTAAAATGTACGATGTGAAGGGTTAAAGTATCAAAAAAGAATTTGTTGTTTTTGTTTTTAAAGTCCAGAATTACCTGTAATACCTAAATATTTGGCTGTGTATTTGGTTGCTTGTCTTTACTGCAAAGCTGCAGCCAGAATACGGTTTGTAACAGAGTTTAACTTGAGGAAAAGTTTTCCAGTTTTCCTTCTGGATAAGACAGTGATCTTTAATTTAAAGTTCAGACGCGGATCTTTTGGCTGCAGAGAGGAGAGCACAGATGGTGGATGAATCTGACTTTTCTCTCTGTTTGCCGCCCCTCCCAGTGGGTCCTCACATCGGCCGGTACTGTGGCCAAACATCGCCGGGAAGAGTCATCTCCTACACCGGGGTCCTGTCCATGACCATCATCACCGACAACGCCATCGTCAAGGAGGGATTCTCGGCCAACTACACCATCCGGGAGAGGAGCCGCCCCCCTGGATACGAGGAAAACGGTAAGCAGCCGGACGAGGACAAGGCCTGATGGGAAATAAGGGATGATGTTCCTGTTATAGAAGCCCTGGGTGACTTTTACTCTCAACATTTGAACAACAAATTATTTCAACAAAATAAAATAAACAGTATTTTTTTAACACCAAATAACTAAAAACTTTTCATTTTTGCCTTCACTATGTAATCAAATTATAATATTGTAAAGAAAGCAGATCTTTTTTTTTTTCTAGAGTCATGAATCGTCGACACGTTATTCATCTGTACATTAGCTTTTTGTTTGATTTTTAAGACTGTGTTTTTTTTTGGGGGGGGGGGGATCTCAACCCATTTTGTTCTACAAATTCTAGAAATCTTCATCCTTTTTTTACAGATTTAGAATCCAAGGCAAAAATCTTTAAATTTTAACTTATTTTAAAAAAATTTCTCATCTTTTGTGACCTGCACCTTTTTACCTTTTGAAACTCGTAAATGTAGGTTTGGTTAAAATAAACAGAAGTTTTTATTGGCCCTCATTCAGAGACCTTCATTAAAATACACTGTCTATTAAAGTATTCAAAAGTATTTGATGTAAACGTTTCCTTAAATCTTAATGTAATCTAGTAATGCCATTCATTGCTAAATCCACGGTTTAGCACCAGGGATTGACTTACCATTAAGCAAAGGTAGGCGGTCGCCTGGGCCCCTAACACTCTGGAGTCCCAGGCTGAACACCTAACAAATGTGTCTAAATTACATTTTACTGTCATAAGGATAAGAATAATAATTCATTATTATTGTTATTTAACTCTGTCATTTTAAAAACAGTACTGACCTGGCATACAGCTCATGTGACCGTGTTTCGTCTCCCCTGTCGCTCCACAGCAATTGAGTATTCCAGTGAGGTCGAGACTGTTGTCTATACAAGACTTCTTTTTTACAGTTAATAAGCGCAAGAATTGATGTCAATTCTTTCAACTAGGAAGTGAGTGATTGATAAATTAGCGCAATAAATTTAACGCTTTTTCCAAGTAAAAATAATTTATATTAGATAAATTTTTTGGACATTTAAATCTGAATTCCGCTTTTAAATGCTACTCAAAATTCTTGAAATTGATGCTTCCTAAAAGTGGTCCAGTAAGGAAGTTATTCAATGTTTTACCCTCGATAAGGATTAAAAAAAATAGAATTAATACAACTGCTGCAGAGGGCCCTATCTTAACGTTTGCCCGGGGCCCTAAAACTGCTAAGTCCACCCCTGTTTAGCACCTAAATCATACTTCACAAATTTACAAAAAAATGTTTCAATCAAATCTCTTTTCAACCTCATGATTATAATGTTTGGGGATGATAAATGCCTGTGGCTTTCCTTTAAAGTCTCAAGAGGAAGATTTTTTTTTTAAATGTACCTAGCAACCAGCTTTTGCTCCAACCACACTCACATTGCATCATGACATGACACCTAGTGGAGGATGCCTTCAAACAGAGGAAGTTATGGGTTTTATTTTTATCACTTACTGTATGTCCTTTTGTTAAAAAAAACATGAATGTTCAAGTCTTAATTGACGATAGTTAACCGTTTTTTTTCTACTGCCAAATGATTCTAAGCTAAAGTTTCCATTTTTTGTCTGTTCAGAGACTCGCTTTGCACTTAGTTGACATTAGGGGGACTTTGCAGAACAAACTGAAAACTCTAAAAAAACAAACTTTTGTGACAATACTTCATTGGAATTATTTAGAATCGATATTGAATAAGAAAGAATGTTATTTTTTTTTAATTGAAGACAAAAGAAACAAAGATTATATCTGCGTCTTGAAAACACAGAAAGTGTCCAGAAAGAATCACACGAGGTCTTCTCTATCAGACATGCAGACGAGAAGAAAACCGTGCAGATGATCGCATTTGGACCATAAATGAGTGGAAAATATACAGACTGATAACTATTAATCATAGGCTTCAGGGATATTATTAATAATTTGTCATGTTCTTTCACGGGAGATCTCTCATCAATCTGGCTGAGATGTTTCCGTTCTTTAGGAAAGTTACTTTGGAACTTTTGCTCTCTTGGATAAAATCAGTTCATTATCTGCAGCTGCTGTTTGACGCACTCGTTCGTATCAGTTTTGCGATCTGAAGTTAATCTAATCACATGGTCTGAATTTATTTGGGATCAAACTTCTCGCAGATGAAGATCGCTCTTATTTTCCTCATCCATGTGACCCATTTCCAGCTTTATCTTTCCACTCATCTGCTGAACAATCCTTTTGGCCAATTTCACATGTGAGTGGAAGAGAAGTTCCCGTTTCTTTCTAATGTTGTTGGGGGGTGAATCTGGATCAGTTGACAGTGTGAGTCTGTTGGAAAGAGCCTTGAGAGATTTAAGTTATGTTGGCCCGTATGGTTCTTGCTCTCTCTCTGGTAACCTCGACCCGTTCCACCCCTCAGGAATGTGAGGGCGCACGAGGAGGTGAGTTTAGGTGAGATCCCAGCGTGGATAACATGAGGCCTTTGGGAGAAATGCACTCCAGAAGTACATTTTTTTAAGCCTTCAAATCAATAGAATTTGATTGTATTCAGGAATGTAAAGAATAAATAGAAGCCAGGAAGCAGTTTTGGCCTCAGATGGTGAAATCTGTGAGACTTTCCAAAGTTTAAAAGCTGTGAAAAATATTTCGCTTAGATTAATTTCCTTTTTTATTTTTTTTTTTGTGTTTTTAGAATAAAATAGTGTCAGAGTGAGGTAAAAAAAAACAGAAAACTGTTTTCGTGCTCTATGGTCCTGTTACTTTGTCCGTTATTTTACAACAAAATGGATTGTTTAGTTACAAATAGTGCTTGCCAAATCTGGTTTTAAGGAATGGAACAAATAGTTTCTATTTTATGCCACTGGAGTTTTTTTTTTTTTTTTACATTTTTGGCCACAATTATAGATAATTTAAAAGCTAATCTAATTTGGGACTGTAAAAACATGGAGACGTCATTAAAATCTGTGGATTGTGTCAGGAATAGTGCCTGAATTCGTGCCTCTGTTGTCATCCATTTCTGATAATGGACTCCTCCAAGTGCATTATCTCTCTCATGGTCACTAACCAAAGAAATACAAATTAAATCTATTGTTAGGATTTGAATCCCATCGTTTTTAACTTTTAAATTGTTTTTTCACAAGAAACGTACAGTTGGATGTGCGATGTAATGCGTTGTCATGGTAACGGCTATCGGGCCTGCATCGTCCTCGCTGTGGATACGCTAAATGTTGGGTGAATTTATCCAAAGCATCATTTCAGAGGGAAAGTTCACTTGTTTTTATCCAGGTGATGAAGAAAAGTCTGTTTCAGAGAAACAAAGTCCTCAAATAGTTTCCTAGATTGGTTTTGTTGCAGAAATATCCGCCATTAACTCGTATTATTTAATGGCCCGGCCCTCCGGGTAATTCTATCCGGCCCTCCAGATCATTTTATTTTACTGTTGTTAATGGTCCGATGTCATCTTGCACTTATATATTTTTATGGAGAGTAAAATATTTAAAGTTATTTTAGGTTTAAGTTGATTTATTCTGGAATAATATTCCTGCCTTTTTGTTATTCATAAATATGTTAAAAAGTTATGGTTTAAAAGTTTTAAAAATGTTGTTTTGGTATGTTCAATACATTTTATCCTGTTCGTCCTGCGACCTAAGGTATGTTTTAGATTTTGGCCCCCTGTGCGATCGAGGTTGACACCCCTGATCTAATGGAAACAGTGTAATTGTGTTTTTCAACATTTCTAGACATTCGATAAAGCTTTACGCATATGTGTAATAGAACGGCAGCTATTAAGATATTTGGAGGACAGAGATCTTTTCTACTATCTTGGTGTTGTGATAAACTGTGGAATAACATCTGTCCTTCTATGTTCTACATTATTAAGATAATAATCTATAGTTATATAGACAATATAACTATAATCTAGTTATAACTAACTAATATATAGAGTTAGATATTATTATATAACTAAAATAACTAGTGATTATGTAAAAGTGTTTATTATTTAGATTAAATTGCAAACAAATTCTTTAACATATTGTAACTTTTCAACGGTTAACACGATCAATGTCATTCTAGTAGATTTTGAGCCGCTTTTCTCCTTCAAAATATACTAGAATGACATTGATCGTGTTAACCGTTGAAAAGTTACAGTAAATCAAAGAACAAAAATGATATTTCCTCTTTAAATGAACCCGGTGTAGAGGACTCCTCTCAGGCCAGTGATTCTCTATCCCCTCAGTGAGCAGATGTTCAAATGTATTTAGAGAGGATTATTTCACCTGAGCGGCAGCAGTTTCTGAGCTAAAAAGCTGATTCAGCCTCTGGACCCGCTCAGACAGAGCTCCCATTCAAGTCCGGGCATTTCGCCTCTCCTCGCTGACAGCCGCAGAGGAATCCAAGCTGGGCGTCCTGCAGCGAAGCAACGGCTTTCCATCGCTCCCTTCCAACCGCCGCCTCATCAAGAATAGCCTCCAGCTGGGCCTTTGATCAGCAGAACCACCGACAGAGACGTCAGTTTGGGTCTTTTGTGTCGGCGGACTCCGAAGGATGAGAATGACGTGTTTCTGTCGTTCCTGCTGTCAGGGGAGCCGCTCGCATGAATGCAGACTGGAAAGGGCTGAGAAAGGCGCTGACAGGCAGAATTTAGGCTTTTATTATTTTTTTAGAGAGCTCTTCCTTGGTGGAAGAACTTTTCTGCTGGAAATAAGAAAATGGAAGTGCTTTGGCTCGACAACTGTGGGTGAAGCCGGGAATGACGGCGTGTTTGTGTCCGTCTGGCAGACCTTGTGTCTCCAGACGGCCCTCCCTCTCACCCAAACCCAAGCATTTCCTCTGAGCCCCCCCCACCCCCCACCCCGGCTGGTGGAGAGTGGACACTGCCTCTCTGAGTATCAGGTCTGTTGGTGAATCCAGCTGTGTCTGTGTGAGCTTAGAAACAGCTGGATGGAAACAACAAGAGAAAGCTAAATAAAAACGGCACTTGTGTTTTTGGAGGGGAGGGGGTCACCACAGCAAAGTGAATCATTTGTTGATTTTTGTTCACGATGTCTTTCCTGACCGCTGTGATTGTTTTCTGAATCCAGAGAAATCTCAGAGAAAATCTTGAAAATCATTTTTGATGCAGTTTTTCTACAAAAAAATCCTCATTATCACAAGAAGTAATTTATTTAAAGTCCAATTCTGATCATCTTTTGATCTGTTTTAAAAGCGTTCCCACCCCATCAAACCCCCAACCTAGCATTAGCTGTGCAACAAAAATGGCGACCAATATTGGAGCTTTCCAGCCGAACATTTGCAGATTCCAGCTCAGACGAGGAAAACAAAGACGTTCATGGATCTGTTTGTCTGTGAGTGGATGATCAGAATGGAGCGCAGCACAAAGCTGGTGACCTGCCTAGCGTGTTCTCTACATCACAATCTTTTTCTAACTGCATTTTTTCATCTGCTCCTGGTTCACAACGATTTCAATAAAGAAATATTCAGAAATGCAACTTTAACCTTAATTTTCTGTATGGGAAGAATGCCAAAAGAACATGTTAAAAACACCAAAAAACACCATGGCTATGTCCGAATTAACACCCTAATCTCTAACCCTAAGTCTTTAAACTACTAGAAAACCATATAGTGCAGAACTTTATAGTGCTCTGGATTTTAAAAGCAATTCAGACACCATGCTCACTACTTTACTTTCACTTTTCTAAACACTGGATATGACGTCACAGATTTTACGAAGTGAAAATCTTCGAACATTTCACCAGGTCCATTGTGTGATGATGAAAATGTGGACGGTTTATTTAAAAATTACATTTATGTCCCAATTCCTTGCCTACTCTATAAAGTACGTTCGCCATTTTCTAGTGCTTTCTAAATCTGTAATTCCAGAGTCGAGCGCACTAGAAATTTCCCAGGAGTCTTTGTGAAAAACTAGCATGCACTGATGCTCACTAGATTAACAAATATAGACCACAATGCATTGCGACCAAACAATCCCCCCCCCAAAAAAACGTGTTTAAATGTAATTTTTTAACAAACCATCCACATTTCATTATTGGTGATGCCATGTGTTTAAAAGAACAAAAGTAGAGTAGTGATCATGGTGTCTGAATTGTTTTTAAAATCCAGAGCACTAGACAGCCCCGCTTTAGAACGTTTTTTAGTAGTTAGGGAGTAGGGGGGGAGTCAGACATAGTCTTAAAGACGTTTTTTTACCCCAAAAAATTGTTTGACCACAATTCAATTTGGTCTATATTCACTAATGTAGTGAGCATTGATGCACACTAGTTTTTTGTAAAGACTTCTGGGAAATTTCTAGTGCACTGGATTCTGTAATTGTAGATTCTGACAGTACTACATAATGACTAACACACTATAGTGCACTATACACAGTGAAGGAATTTGGATATAGCCCATATTTATTGTATGTGTTTTTAAATAATTTAATTAACATTTATTAATTAACATTCACAACTTTAAAGATAAAAAAAAGTCTGAAGAAAATTGTTTGTTGAGGAACTTGATTCGTAGAAGAGGTAGACATAAATCTTAATTCAACACTGAAGTATGTGGAGTTAAAGTCAAGCTAGTCATAACAAGATAGTTTGAGGAATATTTGGGGTTAAATAAATGCAGTGAATGAGCTGTTGTCCATTTGTGTTTTAACATAAGAGCAAAAACAAACCATTTCTGTTGTAATTACTGTTGGTTTGAGCAAAAATGAAACACCAAAGGCTAAAGAAATTGTAGATAAACAGAAGCTGCAGAGATTTAGTTCAAAGAAATGAGAAAAAATGTCAATATTTATTAAATCTAGATGATGGCTCATATAATACAGTGACGGACAAACATCTGTGGTTCAACCAGAACCCTTGACGACTGAAGGTGTTGAGTTCTGCTCCGTCTCTGCAGATCCCCGCTGTGACGAGTCGCTGGGAATGGAGTCGGGGGAAATTTCCTCGGAGCACATCACAGCGTCCTCGCAGTACAACTCCAACTGGTCGCCAGAGCGCTCGCGGCTGAACTACCCGGAGAACGGCTGGACGCCGTCAGACGACACCATCCGGGAGTGGATTCAGGTCAGTGGTGATGAAATACCTCGGCCAACCATTTTCAGAACAAAATGATTCCAAAGTTGTCCCAGTCTGTCATGTTTGGTTGTGGAGAGGGGCTTTCCTGGACCAACTGCTGAGTTCACACATGTAGCACTGCTCTACACACATAAAGAAGAAACTACATAACTTATAGTCGTGAGCCAATCCAGATCAGCTCTGATCGTCACTGTGAAATCTGAATTCATTCAGCATCGGTCAGAAATCGGATAAAACCTTCAACTTTTGTGGGAAATCACCAAGTTTCTAACTCTGTTTTCACAGGGAGAATAAGAAATAGCTTTTAGGTACAACTTGGCTGTTAATGTTTAAAGAGCAGCTAAAAGCAAAGTAGTAAAAGGGATTGAAGTCAACAGTCATCCAGTTTTTTCCTGTTTTCTCGAGCATTCCTGCTGAAGAATGCAGCTCCTCATATTGAGTTAAACCGCAGGAAGTGCATCAGATTTGTTTGGATTACTGCTGCAGTTCGGTTGTCCTCCGGCTAAGCGACTACTGATTTCATTAGAGAACCTAAACATCATGTGAGCTGCTTTTATAATGAGCTTTGGACCGAGAGGTCTGGCTGTGGAGGAGCCGCGCCACAGCGCTGAGGTGCGGCCTGCAGTCCGGGACCGTCCCATTGTCCGGGGCAGGAAGACTCACAATGCCCCGCGCCATTAGAGCAGACCCCCACTTCCATCCTGTGAGGGTTACAGCAGGAAGCAGACAGGAAAGTGGTGGATTAATACTCCTGGCTTTCTATTGTCTGTCTGGGGACTCCTTTTAGCTACTGGCTCACAGCGAGCCCTGCAGGGACGTGAGGAAACCAGGGACAGAGATTTCATTGGGTTAATGGGTTTATATAAAATAGAAAGAAAAGAAGTTTTCAATCAAAACGGCCACACTTCACACAGTTTGAAATGATTTTTGATTTATTTTGAATATTTAAGATGAAGACACACATTTCTCTGGTTTTTATTCTTTTTTTCAACCTAAATGTACACATTAGAATCTCAGTAAGTAAAAATCAGGCTCTCTAATTAGCATAAAGGTTATCTATTTTTGAAAGTGTTAAGAAAATGAGCTCAGATTTGGAAAAAAAAATAGTACAAAAATATTACAGGATTAAAATAATAAAAATCATTAAAAGATACCATAAAATTATAAAAATCATTACTCTTGATGAGTAATAATAGAAATATTGGAGACAGAAATTGTGAATTTTTGCATTTTTTATTCAAATAACTTTTATGCTTCATGTTTCTAATCCTGAAAGTCTTGTGCAGATATTCTGAGTTGTAACTGCTTTAAAGATATAATTTAGCTTTTATTTATTTAGTCAGTCTCACTTTTTTACTTTGTAATTACTGTGTCTCAGTGATCAATATGTAACCCTGACACATAGTGGTTAAAATGGGTACTGCAGCCCAGTTTCTATTGTTTTATCTTAAAAATTTTCCCTCTTTGAATTTTGACTTTTGTAAAGCTTCTCCTGAAGGAAAACAATTTACATTAAACTGATTTATTTTAAAATATTTTGCTGCAAATTCATCATGTAGTTTTATTTTTTTAAACAAGTCTAATCTTGAAACTTTTAAGTATTTTGCAGATTCTTCATGTGAAGCAAATTGTTTTAGAATGTTCAGAAATTGGTTGCATGCAGGAGTGAAACATGAGAGACCGAGTTGCATTTCCCAGGGGGTGCAATGAGCCGAATCCAGTTTGGACCTTTCAGGCATTGCCTAAGCATGTTGCCACAAAGGGTCCGGGTCTCCCTGCACCGGTCCCCAGCCCAGATAAAGTACAGGGTTGTGTCAGAGGGGCATCCGGTGGAAAACTCTCAACCAAATGTACAAACTGGTGAAAGCTGATTTGTTGTGGTGATGTGAACAATCTTTAGGTCAGGGGTGGGCAAACTTTTTGACTCGTGGGCCATAAAGGGTTCTAAAAAACGGTTTGACCAGATCAGATGCTTGAAGTGTTTTGGTAAAAGACCTCATATGAGAAAGAAACAACACAGAATTTGGACAAAAACATGCTGTTTTAAAATTAAAAACTGTGGTTTTTGATCCTATTTAAGTGCCAATTGCACCAATTGTTTGATGTATATCAGGGAAAAACACCCTTAGAATAAAACTGTTTGTTGGAATGATCATAAAAATGACTGTCTGACTGAACATGAACTAAACAACAAATCTTCCAACACAACATGAATGCAGAATAGCTTTCTGCACCTAAACACAAGTCAGTTTATTTGTGGTGCACGATTATATTACAGGGGAATATAAAACATTAATATGGATTATTAATATAATTCATTCCAGTGTGGCGGGCCGGATTAAATGGTTTAACGGCCCGCCACACTGGGGGCCACATGTGGCCCCTGGGCCGTAGTGTGCCCACCCCTGATTTAGGTCCTCATCCAGCACAAATTATTTAGGAGACTTTAACACAATTATTAACCGAAAATGACTCATTGATTAGGAATTTGAGACATAAGTGAGACACTGATGAGTCATGCACATTTTTTAATCATGGCTAAAACTATAAGTGCATAGAGGAGCTTTTGCAAACACTTTGGAGACATTTGAGGAACCTCCATTTACATTTCATCTGGAAAAGTGGCTGCACACAGAAAGGGCCGTAAATCAACTCTAAATGTTTGCTTTAGGCACCACAGGCTCCCACTTTTAACGATATTCCGTGATATTTCTTTGTGAGGATTCATACAGACGCCTCCTCATCATGGCGGGGCTGCTGGTGGCCTCTGCAGGAGGTGACGCCGGCCTCCGTTCTTCTCGCCAGTCACAAGACTGTCCTCTGTGTCGCCTGCAGCCCAAGTCCATCAGCGTCCACTGCCAGATGAACTCATGCTTTGCGTGCAAACGTCTGCTGTGGCGAAGCGGCGCAGCTTTCCCCCTTTTGCCTCTGTGGTTACCACCCTCTGAAGGACTTTCTGTGAAGAATATTTAATCTGATTATGTGTGTCCACACATTATCATCTCTCAGCGAGCTCTTGTGTGGCACCGGAAGCATCTTTGTTATTATTCATTTATAGACATTTATAATTTAACGAGGCTATTTTGAGGATTCGTGTTAGTAATGTGGTGGAGGGGATGTTACCCAGCAGCAGTTGGGTGGCGGCAAACATTGAGCTCATTGTTCGTCTTTGAGATAAATCTGTATTTCTCTGTGCGCTGACTCATTCCATCACAATGCTGCAAATCTACGGTCAACTCGGCGTGTTCGTACATTGTTTTTTTGTTATTCAAAGAGGACTCTGACTGAAGGAGAAAGTGTGTGAAGGTCGTAAAGTTCAACCTAAACATCCACTTTGGTCTTTTTAACATGTTCTAGTCCCATTTTTCCTGAAAATGGAGGACATAGTTCAAGAAAGTTAAGTTTCAAAATTGCATTTCTGAGTATTTCATCAATCAGATTGTTGTGAATCAGGAGTAGACAAAAAAATGCTGTTTGAAAAAGAGCGTATTTATGATGTAAAACTACACAAGCTCCTTGTTCTGAGCTCCCAACAATGCTAAATCTGGTTGCTGAAAATGCTGAAGCAATTTACTCTAATTGCTGAAGAGATTTGCTGAAAATGCAACAGCTGTTTATAAAATGTAAAATTTGCTAAAAGGCTTGACATTTCGCTAAAGAATTATGAAAGACTGATGAAGTTGGCCTAAATTTCTGAAAATAACTACTACTAATAAATAACAGTTTGCTTAAAATCCATAATACATGTCAATTTTGCAAAAACATGTAGTGTGTTATTTAAATATGAGCTAAACTCTAAATTAGTCCAAAAAACCTTTGTTGATGCAAAACTAGCACATTGCTAAAGTCCTAGCTAAACTCCAAAACAGCCCAAAAATTCTCAGTAAAATTAGTCAGAAACATTAGGTTGATGCTAAAATATTAGTTAAACTCAAAACTAGCATAACAACGTCA
>NC_050528.1:32902953-32913600 GCF_002922805.2 Oryzias melastigma
GCTAAATTGCCAAAACAAGCTAGCATAATGCTAATATAACAGCTCATTACCAAATTATAATAATGGTTTCAAAGTTTTTGAAGAATTTGAAAAAAATCTCCTTCACTTCTCATGGGGCATATTTTGCTTGATATTTCAAAAACTATCAAGTTTATGAATAGAAAAGGAACACGCAGTAATGTCCTGAACGAGCTGAATGTTTTGATACCAATATTAACTGAAATCGTTGTAAGTATGATTGAGTTTTTCGTGCCAAAAAACATAAGGAAAGGAGCAGGAGAATCACTGTTGTGTGAATGCTGTAATCCATTCACACAATTAGAAGACCAATCTTTTACAATAGATCAAAACATGGTCAGAGTGGAAATAAAAACCACATTGATCTGGGAATAATTTAAAATCACACAAAAGCATTTCAAGCTTTCACACTTCACCTGCTCTAAATGGACATGGGTGTCTTTAGATGTTGAGCTAATTCAATTTGTTATGAAGAGCAGCAGTGTGGAGCCAGGAAACACTTCCTTCCCCAGACTTCAGGTATTTATAGACACCCTGCCGTTTGTCTCCAGGATCTACTGACGCCACCAGGAAGATCGGCAGCATCTGGAGGGTCCATTAAGGCCTCCATAAAGACAAAGGGGCTGACCTTTCACAGCGCAGATATTTACCCCAGTGAACTTGTAAACCCTCCAGAAACAATTAAAAACCCAACCCTTATCTGAACCGCAAGACGATGCAGCCTGTTAGCGGTTGAAATGAATGACATCAATACAGTTTCAACACTTTGATTGTCGTCAAATATGATTTATTAATCAGTGGAGAATCCAGATGCTGCTCCACACAAACCCAGCAAAAGCCTAATTCCTAATAAATGACAGAATAAAGGCCCAAATGAGATCTCACTGGTTCTTATTTTCATACACCAGTAAAACAACAAGCAGCATCCAATATGTGCATGTTGGTTTTCATGTGTTTGTTTTTCCCTTTTTTTACGACTAAATTAGTTGAAATCTGAAGGTTGAAAAGCATGCAAGCTGAATAGAATAGAATTCAACTTTATTGATCACACAAAAAAGAAAATTACCTTCAGAACTGCTTCAAAGTCACGACACAGCTTATTAGGAGTTTAATATTTTTTCATTTGCAACACTTTTAAATCATTATACTTCTCCTGTTTATTTGTGATGCTGAAGAGAAATTTAAAACTACTGTTTTAAGTTGACATTTTGTCATCTTAGAGCTCTCAGTTACATTAGTTATCATTTCTGCTTGTTGGTCATGGATGTGTTTTTTATTTGTGATGAATTTACTGAGCTCAGCTGACTGTAGGAATCCAGGGAGCTTCATCCAGTGTGGGTCCTTAGATAAGACTGTTCACGCTACTACCTACCTATGTAGTTCTGGGTCTCTCCCTGTGCTGGTCCCCAGCCCAGTTAAACACAGAGTGGTGTCAGAAAGGGCATTTGGTGTCAAATCAGTAAAAGCTGATTTACTGTGGGAACCCTGATAGGATATGTTGAAAAGTGAACGTTTGTGATGAATTTACTCATCTTCTCAGTCAGGGTTCCACTTCACTGGGTTTCAGCAGCTCAGTTACTCATGTAGACAAACAGTTATGGAGAAAATGAAGAAATTGCTTTTTTTTTCTTGAACATCACCCAAGATTTGTGATTCACAGATGTTTAGTAGTCATGTTTTCTTAAAAATTTCTAATAAAATTTCACTGCAATTCTTTATTGGCGATCAAAAACAGCATAAGATGGTTGATTGTCTTTTTATTTTTATATTAAGTTTTATTTGACAAACTATATACCAGTAAATCTCGGAAATGGAAAACATTTTTATGATAATAAAGCAGTATAAATAAAGCTTAAAGAATTTTTATAATCATTCACAGATCAGAAAGAGGATCATTTAAAAAGCTTCTTAGGATATTTCTTTTTTATAACCATAAATGTCATTTTAAATAATTTATTTTTCTCATGTAGTGTGGGTTTTTTAAATGATGCAATATCAGTCTTGAGAAATGACAACAAGTGATTATTTCTGAATGTGGATTTGACTGAAGCTGTTATAAAAATGTCAGCCTGTAATAATAAATGAAAAAATTAAATTTTGACACATTGTGACAAAATAGACTAAATTGCAGCAAAATGTGAAGTAGAAAGATTAAAGAACATCAGTTTTTATACATTTTTATATTCAAAATGTTCCTCAAATCGACAAATTTCTATTCTAGAGAGAAACCAGAGCAACTGCAGCTCTTTTAGTTTTTGCAGGAAGAAGCAGTGTTTTTGTTTAATTGTATTTATCCATGAAGTTGGCCTCTGAATGGGACTGTTTTCCACGGGATGAGTGGCTGTCGCTGCTAATCGTTGAGTCATGAGGAGATGAATGGCAGTTATCTCCAGGCAGGACTGGAGCTGCGAGGATTACAATAAACGCTGAAGCTTTTGCTGTTGGACGTAACACAAATCAACTCTGGTTGGATTCATCTTATGAGGCCCTGATGCGGCTTCTCACACCCATTAACTTTTTTGGTTATTCTTTCGATGCAAAAGAGTAAATAAACTCTAAATTTACAACGAAGTATCAGGATGGCGCACAAGTTGCAGATTTGAACCTAAATAAAACATTTGTAAACAGTGATGTTTATACTTAATATTTTTGTGTGATATTAGATTAACACCAAACTGTAAAGCATGGGGGAGGAGGATGAATGGTTTGGGCTTAGTGGTGTCACAGCCAAACAGTAATATAGGTTAGAAGATTTTATTGTCTTAGTGGGTCAATGGCAAAAAATCAAAATAATTATATATATATTTGCAGTATATTAATATATTATAGTATATTAATATGCTGTATATACAGTATGTCAAGTTTTATTAATTAACATTTTGCTAACTTGAGATTGATTTGGAGAGAAGCTTTTAAACATCACCCTAAAACACATCAAACCCAATGTTCAAACCCATTTTACATTTTCAATCATTTGAGTGTATATGAAGGCTCTAAAAGGCAAATGACATTTTATGTTATCAAAGGTAGATTTGTTTTTTAATATAAAAAACAAAGTTGTAGAAAATGGGGTACAACGATTCATTTTCTACACAAAGCCGTGAACCCTCAATTTTTGGGTCACGGTTTTGTTTCGGGTGGATATATGATTTCTGCATAACTAAACAACCACACAAATTCAGAAAAACACTTTTTAAAATTTGCTAATAATGAAAAGGTATATATTCAACCGAGGATTGTGGGATGACTTATAAAATAGTTTTCTTGTTGTATTTATTTTACTACTATAGTAAAGTATTACACATTGAACAGTGAAACACTATTCCCTCAGAAATAACCAATTAGACAGTTTGTAAAACTTAAAAACTGGCTTGTGTTTTAAAAACTTTAAAACTCTCTTAGTGCTCCGTGTTGGTTGTGAGTTTTGTTGAAATGAAGAACATTTTACGCCTCATTAATTTCCCAGCAGCTTGTTTCTAACCGTCCCAACTATTCTTACTCCTGGCATCCATCTTTGGTCGTGGATCGTGTCATTAGTGCTCTGGTGTCTCAGCCTCTGGTGGGAATGGAAACGTTCAATGTAGCTGGGAGTGGCAGCGTGGAACTCTGTTTCTTCTGGGAGTGGCAGCGTGGAACTCTGTTTCTTCTGGGAGTGGCAGCGTGGAACTCTGTTTCTTCTGGGAGTGGCAGCGTGGAACTGTGTTTCTTCTGGGAGTGGCAGCGTGGAACTCTGTTTCCCAGAGGCCTCGCCGTCAGTCACGGACTTGCGGGGTGCTGCTTCCTGCTCCGTCCCTAAAAAAACGCAAACCCGCGGGGGCTTTCCCTCACACTCTCCATAATTACAAACATTTTTACCCAGACTCCCACATGCTTCTGAGTTTATTCTGGTCTGGTTTCCAGCGCTAGCAAACACGAAAACTGACGTGAAATGAAGCATCGTCTCATTCATTTGGTGTCCGCGCTGATTTAATTGAAGTACTCTTCATTTCAGATAAGCAGCGGCTTGGTGTTATCTGCACTGATCACATCCTTCACTTTCTAAATCTTTTTCTGCCACTTTTTGCTCAGACCTTTGAACAGCCCTAATGCTGGAAGAAAGGCCATCTGAAAGAGTCTTATCGGTTTTTTATCACTTGGATCACAATTCCATGGGAATAATGGGAAAAAAATCTTTCCAAGAAATTGAGAAAATGTGACTGGAACTTCAATTAGAGATAAAGAAGTCCTTTGAAATAAAGAAGACGCTTTGAAATGGAAAATGTCTTTGGTTAATAAAACACGAGCAGAAATGCGGTTTGCTGCCTGTGTTTGGTCTGTCTTCATGCTAAATCAAATCACTTCCAATTGACATTCTTTTCTATTTCAGGGCCGTCTTTAAACCCCTTTCTGTTTGTGACTTTCCAACAAACTAACTCAATCAGCAGAACACAACAAGCTTTGAGTCAAACCACCAAAAAAAAAATCCCTTCAGCTGCGAGGAAAATTCCAACATGCCACTCCGAACTGGCTCATGGAAGACCAAACACTTAAAATAATTTAAAGAGAAGGTAAAACTGAAGTTTCCACTCACCATAAACCAAAGCTGATTTAAAATTAGTTAATGTCTGTTGGAAGTAAAGAAGATTACAGTTTTGGACTCATTTTTGGTCAGAATTTGTGGCCTTTGTTACACAGAAGTAGAAATTATGTGGGTATTTGGAAAGAAATTAGCTTTTTTTCCACACTTTGTTTCTAAATGTAAACTTGTGGGTTTCTTCAAGCAGCATCTTTAAATATATATATGTGTATATATATATATATATATATATATATATATATATATACTTCAAACATTTGTTAATTAATTTTGTTTTATGTAGATTCAATGTAGAAATGCAGACAATCTTATCTTGTTACTAAAGTCCTGTTTCCATGGTTACACAGTAAGCATCAAAACAACTGGCAAACATTAAAACTAAAAAAATACAAAGATTTATTGTTACTTTAGAGCCTTGCAGACATCTATCCGTTGATGGATGGATGGATAAATATATGAATAAATGAATGGATGGATTTTTGAATGATGGTAGCATATCACTCATGAAAACTCACAGTAGTAACCAGATCAAAATTATTAAATACTAAAATGTTTCATAAGAAATATTATAAAATATCATGTTATAACGGGTGAGATCAAAGACTTTGGCTTGTGTTGTTGTGGTCTGCCTGTAACCATCTCTTTATTCTATCCTTTTGTCCGTCTCCAGGTGGATCTGGGTTTTCTGCGGTTCGTCACTGCCATCGGGACACAGGGCGCCATCTCAAGGGAAACCAAGAAGCGCTACTTCGTCCGCACGTATAAAGTGGACCTGAGCTCCAACGGGGAGGACTGGGTCACGGTGAAGGAAGGCTCCAAGCAGAAGGTTCCTTTCAGTCATTCATGTGAAGATAAACATCGTTTAAGCCTTTGAGGCCTCACCGGCGACGCTTAAACACGAAATATTTGATTTACTGTAACTTTTCAACCATTAACACTATCAATGTAATTCTACATTGATAGTGTTAATGGTTGAAAAGTTACAGTAAATCAAAGAACATAGACAGTAGAGCTCCGGTGTTAAAGAGCTAATAGTGAATAATATGAAGAGACGACTGGTTTGACAACTGTTTTTATCGAGATGTTATGATTTTATTTGTTTGCTTTTGACCATATTATTAGCCTTAAAGAGGTCACATTCAATTCCCTCCTTTTAACTCACAGTCACTCATCCATTGTTGGAAATCTGTTCAAACAAATAAGAAAAACATATTTTTCTGTCATAACAGTTACAGAGAACATCAAGTGGAAATAAAACATAGACCTAATATGGGATTACAGCTCTTTAAGAGAGCCGCTTGAAACTAACAAAGATAAAGATCCAGAAAGCAAAAGCAACACGAGCTCTCACCCCTTCCTGCTTGTCTTTAGATCTTTGATGGGAATGTAAATCCAACCGACGTGGCTCGAGCTGACCTCCCCAAACCCACCCTGACTCGCTACATTCGCATCCGACCCCTGACCTGGGAGCAAGGCATCTGCATGCGCTTCGAGATCTACGGCTGCAGGATATCAGGTAACCCCGAGGATGAAAGACAATAAACATCTTTTAAAAAAGTTAAAACTTAAAATTTTTACAATTTGACATTCTGCTAGCTTTTTGGACTATTTTGGTATTTACTAAGATTTTTTAGGCGATTTTGAAGTTTAACTAATATTTCAGCTACATGCTAGCTGTTTTGACTAACCTAAGTTTTTTTTCTTTAGGTTTTAATTCTAATTTGTCATTTAGCAGAAATTCTAGCTGGCTATCAGCTTCAACATTTTCAGCTATTGTTTTCATTGATTTTAGTTATTAATTCCGTGATTTTAGCTATCAGCTTCAGCGTTTTTCAGCTATTCGCTTCAGTAATTTCAGCTATCAGCTTCAGTGATTTCAGCTTCAGCGATTTCAGTTATTAGTTTGAGTGATTTCAGCTATCAGCTTCAGCATTTTCAGCTATTAGCTTCAGTGATTTCAGCTATCAGCTTCAGAATTTTCAGCTATTAGCTTCAGTGATTTCAGCTATCAGCTTCAGTTATATCAGTTATTAGTTTGAGTGATTTCAGCTATCAGCTTCAGCGTTTTTCAGCTATTAGCTTCAGTGATTTCAGCTATCAGCTTCAGAACTTTCAGCTATTAGCTTCAGTGATTTCAGCTTCAGTGATTTCAGTTATTAGTTTGAGTGATTTCAGCTATTAGCTTTAGCGTTTTTCAGCTGTCAGCACTAGCATCATTAGCGGCCAAATTCAGCTTACAGCATTCACACTAGCATTATCACAGGTTATGCAATATATCTAGCTCATAATCATGTTAAAAAGTTACGGTTGTAAAGTTTTAAAATGTTAGTTTTTAGTGTGTTCAATAAATGTTTATCTCGTTCAGGTGTGTTTTGGATTTTGGGCCCCTGTGCGATTGAGTTTGACTCCCCTGATCTAGAGTCACCTTTGAGGGGATGGATGTGACGTCTTTGAGACATCTTTATTTTAAAAACTTTTAAAAAACTTTGACAAGATTTCCTCAAAAACCTGCCAGAAGAATGTCTTTAAAGTTGAACCTGCTAGCTCTGTGCTGGGGCCTCATTCTAAAGGTTTTTTGTCTTTGGATCATAAATCAAAGCGACGTCTTTATTGCCGGCAGGAGCGGCACCTCCTGTCGCTCTTTGTTGATTTGAAAAGATGATTGCTCTGAAAGCGAGCATAAGCTCCAGCAGAAGGACTCCATCATTCATTACAGTAAAGCCGAGCAGAATTATTCTGCCTCATCGCTCATGGCCTAACATCCTTACGTTCTCGCTGTTTGATGTGAGCCACCTCTGTGAAGTCGATATAGGAAGATGTTCTCTGCTCAGGTGGGAAAAGTTAACTTCTCTCCCACAAAAAATGATAAATCCCAGATGTTAACTTTTGTTTTTCTATAGATTTACTGTTTTATTCTGCAGAAGTGGATCACAAGGACTAAATATTGAAACAGTTTTAGAAGTTTGTTTACTTTTGTTGTAAAATTCTACTTTTTCGCGCTGGAGTCACTGGAATTTGCTCTTATCTCAAACCCTCTAGTGGTCATTTGAGGAACTGCAGAGATTTGTATTTTCTGTTTATTTTTTCACATAAATACAGAATCTGAAGAGTTATTTTTAAAGAACAGAGCTGTTTGATTGTGTGACAATAAAATAAACTAATCACCCTAGATAAAGAGTTTCTACTGATTTTTTCTTTGAGGTTATAAATGATGAGTTTAAAACTCGACAGAGGTTTATTTTCTCATGGTCCCTCTCCCGCTCTACAGACTCCCCGTGTTCGGTGATGCTGGGGATGGTATCAGGGCAGATCACCGATGCTCAGGTCAGCGCCTCGTCCTTCGCCGACCGCGGCTGGGTGCCCGAGAACGGCCGGCTGCTGACGGGCAGGTCGGGCTGGACCGGACAGCAGACCAAGCAGCCCTTCAGGAACGAGTGGCTGCAGGTTGGTGTGAAACTCAGAGTTTGGCAGTGAAACCGGTTTGTAAAGGTCAAAGTTCCTACCTTGCTAGAGGCAGATGGTGAATTTTTCCAAGTTTTTACATGTTTTTCGCACAAATTTAAATCACCAATGAAAGTCAATTTCAAGCATTGGTTTACTTTGCTAAAATTATTTAAAAAATGTACATTTTATTTGTTATGTAGTGTTTAATTAAGGTGGAATGAGCTTTTGTAGCAGGTGTGAAATAAGCGGATAACATTTTATTTTCTCCAGGTTATATTTAAATAATTTGGATTGCACTTTTTATTATTATTTTAGATTAACTTGAAAAGTATCCTACATGTGCATTTGATTAACTAGTTAAATTAAAATAGAAAAAAATAAAACTTTAATAATCCCAAAACGAGGAAATTACCTTGTTAGCATAACTATTAAACAGCAGATATATAATAAATAAATAAAAAATAAAGAGTACAATTTTATAAAAAGTGTTCAATCAAATTCATATTTTAAGGTGGATAATTTTAAATAAACTTTATTAAATGGATAAAAATAAAAACTCACATTTTAGAAAGTAAACTTTAATTGAAGTAACTTTTTACATTTAAATAACATTTTAAATGTGTTTTTGCTCATTTAAATGAATGTAAATATATTTAGAATTTCAGACTTCATATATACCAACGATTGATTCATTGAACTTTGTTTAATTAAACAAAGTCTGAGTTTAACAACAAAACCAATTAGAAGATAAATAAAAATATTTTTTTTTTATTTGTTTAAATTAATAAAAAATATAAACTGCGATAAATGATTCAGTTGTGGTGAGATTGATTTATTTTGATCACAAATTCAATTTACCCTATTTACTTTAAGAGTTAGTCAGTATAATTTAAGAGGTCTTTTTACTTTGAACAGGTTAAAGTTTGAACCAATGTTAAGGCGAGATGTGTTTCTGTTCTTGGTGTGAAATTATGGAATAAATTCTTTTTAGCCATTTAAAAACATCTAACATGTAAATGATACAAAACACTCATGTAAAATAATTTAATTTACTAGTATTTTTTTGTAAAGGATTGTGTTTTCTACTTAATTGTATGAATTTGGTTTGTTAAACTGATTAACATGGACAGGCATATAATAAGCGTCAAATGCTCCTGCCTTTTATTTAGTTATTACCTTAAGTATTTAAAACATTGTTTAAAATGGCTAGAATGACTTTATTTTAGTATTTAAAGTGAAACCACTTTTTATTTTATTTTTCATTTGATTTAGTTGAAACTGCGCACAAATGTAACTCTTCTGACATCATTGTAAAGGACCTTAACAAGGGAATTTGTTGTTAATCAGTTTAGATTATAATAACTGAAACAAGAAAACGTGAAATGATGATTACGTTCTTTCTGTCCAGACTAGAAAGCTAAAAGCGTACCTTTCTGGTCACGTTTTCCTCTTTTTTTCTAAATGATATAACTCTGTAACTCCTCCACAGGTGGATCTGGGCCAGGATAAGATGGTGAGTGGTGTGATGATCCAGGGCGGGAAACACCGCGACCGCAACGTCTTCATGAAGAGATTCAAAGTCGGCCACAGTCTGGACGGCGATCAGTGGACCTTCATCAGGGAGGACAACACCACCAGACCCAAGGTGACCTTTCATTTGCGTCAAGGTTTAACCCAAGAATTGCCAGAGTGAATCTAAAACTGCAGCTTTAGCTCTGGATCTGAGCAGAAACATTCACTCAGGAATCTGAGACATTTTTTTAACTCTGGCTGCGTGAAAAGCCAAGTCTGTAACCGTCACTCCAGAGGAAATTCATGCTTTCCAGCCCCTGCTTCCCCTCCTCTGCTGCCCCGCCGGTGTGACATCCTCCTCTATGCGTTCCAGATGGCGAGGCGGTGGACGAGGCCGGCCATTAGGCTCCCGCTGCTTCACTGCAGACATTGATCTGTATGTTTTGTTGCAGCTCTGTTCTGTTTCCTGTGCTGCTCTTTGTCCAGCAGCTGAACAGACGAGGCTGGAAGGCTGAACGTTGGCTGTATTCCTACACGTAGCAGAGCCGCTGTACTTCTGTCCTCAGAGAGACAATAATCTGCTGCAGCTGACTAAAGTTCAGGCAGTTCTGCAGCTCTGAACTTCAGCTTTGTTGAGATAACAAAAAAAATCTAAGTCTATGTGTTGGTTTCCCCTGAAGGTATTCACTGGAAACCAAAACCATGAAACCCCAGAGCTGAAGACATTCGGACCTCTCCGGACCCGATACGTCAGGATTTACCCGGAGAGGGCCACCCCCGAGGGCATCGGGCTCCGCCTGGAGCTGCTGGGCTGCGAGCTGGAGGGTGAGTTCACTGAGCGGCTACAGTACTGTGGTTCTGGTGAAACCACATGATGAGAGGAACACGTTCAAAAAGAAACGGAATCCCCCTCACTGCAAAAACCTTCAGTCTTAACAACTACATTTGTCCAATTTTTAGTCAGTTTAAATCAGAATTAGCTCTGTGAACATTAACGTGTTAAAGCACATGATTAATCAATACGAATTAATGCGTTAATATTAGGGCTGTCAGATTTGTCGTGTTAAAAACGCATTAATCTGACATGTGCTTGACGC
>NC_050528.1:32913661-32915400 GCF_002922805.2 Oryzias melastigma
TTTCCAATGGGGGACCTCGGTGCTTGCTTTGTCCATTAATTTTTACAGTCTATGGTTAAAACACTTCGTTGGTATCATCCCGCGGCTATTTACAAAAGAAATTTATATTCAGTCAGTATTTAAAACTTTAATCTTGTTGGTTTTTTTGGTTTAGATAGCTTTTTCACAAAAAGCAGACTATTTGATCCGTGGTTTGGCACGTTGTCACGGTAACACAACAACGCGTCACTGCACCTCGACTGCAGCCGCAAATCTGCGCGGGACGAAGTTTCAGGGGTGGGGGGGTGGATGTGCGGGGGGGAGTGCTCTCTCTCCTGCAATTCACACCAGATGTGGACTTTTTTGCAGCGGTCGACGGGCGCTTCTTTTATTTGTTTTTGCCATCATGGGTAAATTAATAACCTAGAAATATTATTGGCCTATGCTTCTTTAATTTATCTAAACCCAGCCCCATCCCCCGCCGATCTGTTTGTGTTGATTGTAAGTTTATTTTCATCTCTACATTTTGTTAAGATACAAAAATATTTTTGCATTCGTGTCAATCGCTGTGTTTAATTGCGATAAAACGGTTGTTTTTGGAAAATAAACCGGATTTATCTCATGTATCGTGATGTAACTTCCTGTCAGAATTGACGTGGATCACTCGCGGCTCGGCGCACAAAATAGACCGGTGTAGGTAGCAGATGTGCTCGGCCTGTAAGATCGGCTCGGGGGCCTGCGACTCGTGATGACGTCACACAACTGTAACAAACCAGTTGGCTAATTTGCTGTTTTTCTGTACTGGAACTGATGTTTACAATAAAGTTTCTTTTTTTAAAAAGAAAAGAAAAAGCGTTGAGATCTGCTCGGGCTATCATTTATTATTTTTCATTGACAGCTCCTTCACTAACGTCTGCTCTCCTCAGTGTTTGTGTAACGGAGCAGAACGTGAGCTGCATATTCTAGCGGGACTTCATCCGGTCCGTGTGACCAGAAAGAAGTTCAACATTGGCAGGATGTATTTAGAAAAAAATACGTGCAAACTATTTTCTTTTTTTTTTTAATGTGCGACCAACAACAAGCTAGCATGCTACTCGCTAGCACCCACTTTAGCTCAAACTTCATGCTTCCCAGCCTGATTTCTCTCTATTAAAATAACGATCATTATCCTGTGATGATTCCTCTCGATCGGATTATTTCGTTGTCAAGGTTTCTGCGGCTGATTGCAAATATTCCTTCTCCTTTTGTGATTCTTAGCGTATTTGTTCGGACCTCCTCGGTTTTTTACTCGGGAAGAATCCATGCATTGTTATGGCGGAAGTGTGTAATTCCCCGTGTCACGTGACAGTGGTCTAATGGTCCGGACCAATCACAATCTTACACGTCATCTATGCGCCAGCCCCAGAGCCGATCTGACAGGCCGAGCACATATGCTACCTACACCGGCAAAGCGATCCGCTGCACGGCGCGAGCCTTCTCCGCGGCTAGTGTGAACCACACCGTACTTAATGAGGGCACTGAATGGAAGCGGCCTCCGTTGAAGCAGCTGTAAAGCAGCCTGCACAGTGATTTAGAACAGTGACCGGAAGTTTGTTTTTTAAGTGAGCAGGTTAATATTTATGACTGTAAGTCAACATAGTACTACTGCAGATAAAAGAGTTTCCAACTGCGACCAACTTTCCTTCTCCAGACTGCACCTAAAGTTAAATGTGACCAAGACAAAAATCATGTGGTTTGGTAGGAAGGGTCATCTACCATCA
>NC_050528.1:32915521-32945204 GCF_002922805.2 Oryzias melastigma
TTCTACTTTTAGCCCAACTTGAATTTATTTTTTATACAGAGAAAATCTGAACAGTTTGGAAGCATGACTCCTCATCAAATCAATCAAGGGAAAGATTCAAAAGCATTGTTCCCGTCATTTAAAATACATTTTTTAACACTCTAAAAGTCTCAGATCCTGACCTGAGTTACACTTTCAATCTTCAAGTCTATCCTTTCTTCTTCATAGCTCACTCTCTGCTCTGCTCTGTAACCAGATGTCACATCTTTGAATCCTATAAGTCCAGAATGGGTTATTTCCCTAATTGATTTATTATTATTATTATTATTGTGCATTGGACTTCATTATTCACTCGCCGAAAATGTCACTGGCTACTGTTAATCCATAAAACTCTGCTTGGTCTTTCTCCACCCTACCTGCGCCAGCTTTTACATACCTCATCCCCTGTGTACAACACCCGCACTTCAAAACTATTATTGTTAAAAGTCCCAAAATTAAGTTCTTCACTTGGTTCTGGGTCATTTCAATATGCTGCAGCCAGAGACTGGAATGACTTACAAAAAACTCTGAGATTGGACACTTTTATATCACTAGCAGATTTTAAAAAATATCTTAATGAGTATTTTAAAGATGAATGTTTTTGTTCCTCATTGCAATGATTTTTATGGTTTTATAATTTAGAATGTGTTTGTTCTGATGCTTTTCTGATTCTATTCAATGTTTTTTTTTTTTGTATCCTGTAACTTCTTTCCTCTTTCTTTCTCAAAAGGTCTTGCCTTTTGCCAGGCCACAGTTGCAAATAAGAAGGCTGTTCTTAATCTGTCCTGCCTGGATAAATAAAGGTTAAATAAAAAAATAAAAATAAAAAAGAGTGTTTAGAGTTCTGATTATTTTACTGTCGATGTGCTTCATACTCACAAATTACACTTCTGGGTTAGAACTTGATAAACTTTAAAATTTATGACAATAAAAATTAAGAAAATGTTTCTCTCTGGTCTGATTTTGTTCAAAAGCAAATTTCATAAAAATTTACCAAGTAAAACATTGTGATTAAGAAAAAAACTGCATTTTGTTAGTATTTCTTCATTCAAATACTGATGGATGAGGGGCAGATAAAAACCTGGGGTTTGAAAAAGCTCAGGTTTGTGACGCAGCAGCTGCCATGAGCAGGTCAAACTCTCCACTACAATTCTAAATCCTCCCCTTACAGACAAATACATCCATTAGCGTCTTCATTTTCCTCATCTGAGCCGGTATCTAAATCAAAACTGGACGTCTGGATAGCTCCGATATTGCTTGCCATTTTTTGCTACACTAATGCTAGCTTGGGAGGAGCTGCAAGCTAGCTGGAGAGCGTGTCAACAAAAGCATGCTGGGATTTTAACTTAGGCTAACAGTGCTGCCCACAACCCAAAAGGCACATTTCTAATGAACACCTGCCAATGTGCAAAAAAATTCTTTATTTCTGTTTTTTTTATTTTGGCTAAAAACTACATAATCATAATGAAAAAAACACTGGGAACTATTTTACAATAGAAAAAAATATGATTGGCGTAGGACTTTAAACGTTTGCTGTTTACAGCAAATGTGTCCGATGTTTGTTTTTTTAAATTTGACAAATATTGATCTTTTTCGTTCCAGACCTAACGAGCCCGGCCCCTCCCACCACGCCGCTTGCCCCAACATTTTTCGTCACCACCTTCGGTGCGACCACCACGGCCCCGACCACAGTGCCGAGCACCACGCAGAGCTTGGAGTGCGATGAAGGTCGGCTGAACTGCAACACGGAAACCGAAGTGATGGAATTGTACGAAACAGACACAGGTAGGGGGTCTTCATCCTCCTCGTCCTCTTCCTGTTTTTTTATGTCATCTTCCCTTTTTGGTTCATTCACATAAAATCCTGTGGCCCCGCCCCTTTGAGAAATCCTCATGTAGTTTCTCAGGATGTTAAAGCTTAAAGGCTTGGATTGCGACCTAAAGATAACCAGATTTTTCAAAAGGAGGGAGGAGTGGAATCATTTTGTTGGCATCAATGTGGGTGGAACAAGCCCCTCAGACCTTTGACCAAACTCTGACCGCCCCATCTGTCTTCAACAGGAGGACCCGCCACTGCCAACTCCGTCACAGACATGCCAGGTGAGGATGTCCGCCGCAGTCTGCTCCTCTGTTCACGCTCAGACCCCTCTGTGCAAGCAGGCAGCCAGCGGGCCTCATCACTCAGCGTTACCAGCAGCGCTGACCACAGTTGCGGGGAGCACTCCAACCGACTTCCATTAGAGCAAATGGCTTTTTCATCGCACCAGTTCACAGATGAGCCCGGCTCGGACTGCGGGACAACTGATAGATCGCCTCCTAAATGCATCTGCAACAATTTTAACAATGTTTCTCATCTGCTGTGATGGGAAAAGCAGTTTAATTGAATGGTAGGAGAAGACAGATGGAGGCAGACTGAGGAGGGGGGCAGTGATAAAGAAATGCCAAAAGGCAGCGCGGCTGACGGATGAAACAAATGGATAAAAGTTAGAACTGCAGCAAATCGCACGGACAGGCATGTCTTTTATCTGATTCTCTTTTTCACTTAAATCACACTTTTTCTTTTGATAAAATAGGGACCTGGCATAATATTGTTTAAGGGAAAAAAGTTTTTGCGAAAAACGTAGTTTTTTCTATTAAATCTCTACATGTTTAGCTGTAAAATGTTTACATTGATTGGTTAATTACTACACATGTTTAAGTGAAAGTGTCCAGCTTCTTTAAAGCAGTCCTTTAGAACTCACAGAAGGGGTTTTGGGTCAGAAGAAAGTAAAACTTCTCTTTTCAGTTTTATTGCCACCACATTTTTGTCTGAGTCTAACTTTAAGTCAAAATCTCTGGTATTGGTAACAGTTTCCCCATCTAAAATCATAAGGTTCTGGATTAGTTCTCCCCCTGCTGGTTAAAGCTGGAACTGCTTCTGAATTCAGCATCATTAAATGAAGTCTCTCTCTGCCCACAAGATGTCTAGTAAAAGATAACTATTAAACATCTAATGTAGATGTCTACCAGATGTGCAGACAACTATAGTTTGGTACTCTATTAGAGGTGTATTAAAAGGGTTCTGAAATATATCTACATAGAGGTCTACTAAACATCTACTTGTAGCCATCTAATCTTTGGATATTTTTAGATGCCTGTTTTTAGTCTATTTTAACTAGATATAAAAGCAAAAATATAATTAAAAAAATATTTATTTATTTTTTTACACAGTGAGCTAGTAACAAGCTCCTAAATTCCAAAGCATTTCTTTGGAAACCTACCTGGGGTTAAAATGTCACAGAAACTTACATTAAAACAATAAGCAACCGATATATGCATCTTCAGAATGTTCTGAACAGATTGTTCATTCAGTACAATCAGGACATCCGTATCTTAAAAATCATGTATACATACATACATATATATATATATATATATATATATATATATATATATAAACTACATGTATTATTTTACATTGTATTTTTGTATTCATTATTATATATAACATACATATATACATACATATATTTTATTTAACATATAATATAAAATATAGATTATTTTTATAGTATGTTATTATGATTACTATGTATAATATATAATATTTATATATTCATTTTTATTTATGTATATACTATATTAGTTTTAAGAAACCCAAACTCCTCCTCGAGAAAAATGGCGGCTTGTTAATAACATGAAAGGCATGATGGGACTGTGATGAAATTAGCTGTTGGAAGTCATTTGCTAGAGATCTTCTCGATGATCTCCAATAGACCTCTATGATCGATGTCTGTCTGATACATAATGCATTTCTATGGGTGTAAACTTTCAAAAAGCCATAATTAGATCTATTAGATACATCAGTTGACTTTAGTTTTTTTTTTCTTTTTTCTTGTAAAATGTGCTTATAGTTTAAATTTTTGAACACTGATTTAATTAAGATATCACCTCTCTTGATTCTTATCCACTGAAACAATATTTACAGTATATTTATCAGAGTCTCACCACTTAGAATAAACACAAGTGCCTTTAAATTTGCAGTAAAACACGTCTAAAAACGTAAGAATATCTATTTTAGACTCTTTACAACATGGACCAAAAAAGCTTTCCAAATGAAATGAAACTGAAGTTCTATGAATTTTGAAATTCTGATGTAATACCAAACTGAACGACTGAAATAATTTTTTAAATGACCCAAATCTCAGCCCATGTGTGTCAAAAATGTCTGACTGAATTCTGGAGTTATAGATTTTATGTTTTCTGTGGAAGATTTTGACTTTAAATCATCAGAAACTAAACTAATCATAGAGAGTAAACAGATGTGAGCAAGAGAGAAGTCAAAGTGAAAACAGGCTGATGTTGAAGAGCAAAGACTGTAGAGGTGAAGAGGCAGAAGGAGAAGTGGAGGTAAAGGGATAGAGGGAGGCTTTGAGAGCTGCAGACAGAGAAGAAAGGCCTCCTGGGTCTCAATTAGGCGAGTTGAGGCATTGCGGGAAGACAACTTGGGGTTGGAAGGGTACACTCAGAGCATCCCGGTCATCCCTGCATCCCATTAGCCTCTCAGAAACTACACGGCGGATTTTTTCGCATCGATTCGGATCCAGCCGTGAGATCTGATTTCTAAATGACACAATTGGGAGAAAAGAAAAACATATTTTCCTGATTGGAAATGTTCTTTTGCTGATGGTGAATATATGCCTGCGTTTATTGCTGTGGAGGGGAACCACATGCTGGAGCTCACCGCGGAGGCTGAAGTGCAGTTTCTCATGATAATGCAAAGGTTGTTTCTGCAGACTGCCTCCTCGTAAACGAAGCTGATTTGTCAGTAAAGCTACTCCACATTATTAAGCTCTACCCTCCTCTGTGTGCACTTTGCCTCATAACAACTTTACAAGAACCTCTGGTAACACTTTATTTGGCTCCCTGGAAGGTTTTATGAGAGCAAATCTGGGCTTTGTACAGGAAAGTTAGCAGCTTAGTTAATAAAGTACTAGTGAACCAACCAGAGGATAATTAATCCCAGTCTTTCTGCACTTACAAATCTGCACAGAGAAGGATGGAACATACCGGGGTGGAGGGTGTTTGGGGAGGGAACAGACCCTTAGGTCTATTTTGTGGTGGAAAGATTGTGGGAAACTGATCGGCTGAACTCTGGTTTTTCCTGCAGCGTACGTCTGGTTCGCCTGCAGCTTCGACACGCCGTCGCTCTGCGGCTGGAACGGAGAGCGTGGCTCAGGAGCCGAGTGGGTGATCCACACCAGCGAGGAGTCTGCCGTCCACAGAGGGCCCATCTTTGACCACACGGGTAGGACGAGCACTAGCTTCTGTCTGGATATTCTGTCTGGATCTTAAAAAAACACACCCGTCATCTTTTCATCCATTTTCAAATCATTCCCAGTTGCCTTTTGGTTATAATTATTCTATTTTTAGGCTAAATAATGAAACCTGACGTTTTCTAGGACTTAGTGTCTGCAGAGCGGCAATAGTTCATTAGAAATTCCTCTCTGAAGTGCGGGCGGGACCATTAGAGATGCACAAAGCATGATATGCACTTTTTGTAAATAAAGTTTGATTTGATTTGGTTGGATTGATTACTCAGAAATGCAGTTGTAGGCTCAAATTGCTTTATAGATGTCCTCCCTCATGACAAAAATGTTACAAAACGCCTCAAACATCTTTTTTTTCTTAAACAAAAGCAGATATAGAGTTGGGCTTCACATTAGTTCGGTCCTGGTCTTTTTTTTATTTTGGATTGTTGGAAAAAAATGTGAAAGGGAATCAAGTTCATTATTCTGGCAGAAGATGAGAAACCCCATTGTGATAAAGGGGTGTTTAAACTATGCTCAATTCATACTGAGGGCCAAAGTGATCCAGTTCAACGTTTCCCATATCATCATACCATCACCTCCAACCTAAGATGCTAACACATGGGACAGTGGTTTTGTTTATAATACCATGCTCTTGAATGCTTGACTGTCGTTCGTCATACCAAACAAATCCTTGTTGGTCCAGTTCCGTATTTTAAGTGTTTCCATAATCAAATGGACTCATTGAGCCAGACCGAACCATACCATTTTTGGGTCCCCATTGATTGTAGGTCTATAGAAAAATTGAACAGAGGGAGGAGCTACTGTTGAAATCTGTTGTTTGTCGTAAACGCTCACCTGAATTGCCTGGATTATTCTAAACCAGACTGGACCAGACCGTTCAGTAGAAATGAGACTAAAGTTTTCTATTTTTGCTTCATAACTCCTGTCAGCTCACAGGAGTGGTGGGTCTTCTTTTGCTTCATAGAGTCCATGGTTTACTCAGAGAGTGTCTCTATGCTCTCACTTTAACAAGCATCTGTTTAGATTTCTGCCTTTCCATCATCTCAAACCAGACTGCACATTCTCCTCTGTCCCTGAACAAAGACTTTCAGCCCCATTCTCCTTAGAGCCTAGACATGAAGAAGAATGCAGCAGATTAGTATCCTAATGTTCATTAATGTAGCACCTTTCTCAGATAAAACCACAAAGTTCTTCACACCACAAATCATTCATTCATTCCTTCATCTTCCTGACCGCTTCGTCCCTGTCGGGGTCGCGGGGGCGCCGGAGCCTATCCCGGCTACTGATGGGCGAAGGCGGGGTTCACCCTGGACAGGTCTCCAGTCTGTCGCAGGGCCTCAATCACACACACATTCCCTCTCACATTCACACCTAGGGGCAATTTAGAGTCACCAATCAACCTATAAGGCATGTTTTTGGACGGTGGGAGGAAGCCGGAGTCCCCGGTGAAAACCCACGCATGCACGGGGAGAACATGCAAACTCCACACAGAAAGGTCCCAGCCGGGATTCCAACCGGGGCCTTCTTGCTGTGAGGCAAGAGCGCTAACCACTGCACCACCGTGCAGTCATGATACAAATCAAATAAGAAATAAGAACAGGGATCCCATTCATGGGGAAAGCTAAAACAAACACATTCCTGGATTTAGTAGAAGAAGTATCAACCATTAATTCTGATCATCAAATGTGGATCAACAAACTATTCATTAATTAAAATGATTTTTTACATTTACTCTTCATGAAGCAATAAGGTAAGAAAGTCAGAAAGACAGAATACTGTCAAGTCCATCAAAGAGACATTTGATGGACAGAGATCTTTTCTACTGTCTTGCTGTTGCTATGGTTACCAAATGACATTCAGGTCAGCCCAATAACATAAAATGTTCATGCTGTTTGACCAGAACTTCTTTTATAGGTGTCTGTAATCACTTTTTTATTAACACCCTGCAGCCAATCAGAACAGTGTATTCACCCAGACCTTGGTATAAATTGTAGTACTATTCTTCGGGGAAAGAGCACTATTTCATCTGCATAAAAATGATTGGAAATGAGGCAAACTTTGCTAAAAAATAACAAGAGGAATTGGGTATAAAAGGAAAAAGGGCCCAGGGCAAAACCCTGGAACACCCCAAGATGGGGTGTTTCTGAAACAGACCATCCAGCAATCATCCTATTGCTAAATTTATGTCTACATGTTCTTACTGGAGAATATTTAAGGAGTGAGTCTAAGTGGTCAGAGAGTTCAGAGAATTGAGTTTTCATGCTCAATTTTTACATTGTAAGAGAAAAATCAACTTTTGTGAGATTTTGAATGAAATGTGTCGTCATCCTAACCCTAAATTTCATCCTTTACTTTTAATTTCAAATTTAGAACAGTTTTGTCTTATCTTCTCAAGATAAATTACTTGCCAAATATGCATAAAATATTCAAGAAAACAAACCGGCAACTTCAGCAGTGCCTGGAATAAATCATTTATCAACAGCAGCCATGCAAATATGTGCAGAAAAGCCCACATTTTCTCTGTCATTATTGACAGAATGACTTTGGAGATGTTGTGAGCTTCAGGGTTCTTCTATAAAAGAAGAAACAACCTTGAAGTCCTAAAGTGAAATCCATCATCGCGCCCCGTCGCTCAGCCGCTCCTTCTCCTCTCTCAGGCTTGAATGGAGAGAAGGCCAGACCTTCCGGGGTGTGATGGATACGGGTGTGTAGGCGACAGCAGCTCCACAACAAACGATTTCCCCTCCAGTTTTTGACATAACCAGATCAGCTGTAAAAAATGTGTCTTTTGTGACAGGAGGGGTCAGATTTTCCCCTGGGGCGACTCAGAATCATTGTTTAGTTTTTAGTCTACCGTGTGGACCAGAACATGAAGGCTTTTCATCATTAATATTTCATTCTTTTTGTATTAAAAAGTGCACTAAAAGGCATATTTATGTGCTTCTCATCTTGTTTTGAAGCTGCAAAATGAAAGGTTCCTTGTTTCACACTTTTTGTCTTTTACTGCCCCCTGCAGGCAGACGTGGGAACTTCATCCACATGCAGCTGACTGACAGAGATGCTCCGAGTAAAACTGGTGGGGAGAACAGTGAAGAAGACAAGGTGGCCAGGCTGATCAGCCCCTCCATCAGCACGCAGGACACCAGCCTCTGCATGTCGTTTTGGTACCACCTGTCCACCGAACACAAGGGGGCGCTGCTGGTCAAGTGCAGAAGGGGTGAGGAGACTACCTTGTGGGTCAGTGACAAACACCAGGGCAGCCGGTGGAGAGAAGGACGCGTTCCGCTGCCAAGGTCAAGCCACTCCTACCAGGTAAACCTGGACTTAAGTCACTGCAGGAATTCAGTTTTTGATTTCTTCCCCAAACATTTTTTAAACAAACATCTAAAGGCTTTTTTTTAAGTTTTCATATTAAAGAAGCAAAAATGAGTTAAAGTTGAGTTTATTTATTATATTTAAAAGTCCAAAGACCAAAAAAATTGGTATGATTCTGGTTAGATTCTGCAGAAAAACAAACAAAAGCTTCACAACAGCTGCAATAATTGTTTATTCGTGCATAAAGAATAAATAGTGGCCAGGCCATACCGGCTCTGCAGTTCTTCATTTTAGCAGAAGAACTAAATGCAATTCTGGGTCACACGCCATTCTGGTATGTACAATTTTTTTTTTTTTTTTGTTCAACAAAAAAGGAATAATTTTATTGTAATCTTAAAGATGGAGCTGCCTCCAGAGCTGAGGCAGGGAGTTGGTTCCACATGAGAGGAGCCTGACAGCTTAAGTCCCATTCTACTGTGGGAAATTCTATAAAAAACTGGTAATCCTGCAGGCTGAGGAGGAAATTCTTCTCGAAGAAAAAATGGAATTACGAGATCTTTAAGTTATGTGGGTGCTTAGTCTTTAGAAAACTCTATGGAAGACCTACAAAAGAAACTGAAACTGATTCATTTAAAAAATTAAAGTTTCTAATTTTAGCAGTATTACATAAAAGACGGTAGGAGTTCAAAATCTGGTCAAAACCTTCTGAGCAAACACTCACGGTGCAATCAAAGGAAAATAGTAACAAGATTTGTTAACTGTCAAACAAAAAAAAAGCAATTAAAAAAAAACTGAAAGTTGATTTATTTTCCTGTCCTGGTAATAAACTTAACAAACTGTCCACAATTTATTCTCGTTACTCTGAAGTAGAGGTTTTTGGGTCCAATAACAGCCACATCACTCCTGCCTTAAAGTTCCTCCTAAATCCTCTCATTGGTGGATCAGAGGAGGATCACCTGTAGAGCAAAAACGTGTGCTATGCCGCCTAAAAATGTATGTTGTGTGATCAAAAAGTATGGACACAGTCCTGAGGTACACCATCAATGACCAGTCTGCAGAAGTCTGGACAAAACAAACAAGTTGGAATCTATCATAATAAGATAACTTTAAGCATTTTCCATATAAAAGCACTGGACCAAGTGGTGTAGAAAATAAATTACTTCTTGCTCCATCCAAATAAAGCCAATTCAGTCACAATTTTTTGTGATGACCCACTTTTTGTGATGTTGGAGCCTGACGTCGCCAGTAAGCAGTTATTGGCTCGAGTTCGTCTGAGTCACCATTTCTATGGCAACAACTCCCGCCATGAAAGAGTGAGCTTGTTGGAAAGCCACACCCCTACAATACAACATTTGACGTGTGACCACGTACTTTTATTGAGGCATTGGATTGGTCAGTTTATAATATAAATAACTTGCATGATAGAAAAAATACAAATTTGGATTAGCAAGAAAATATTTCTTTAAATTTCAAATATATATTTTACAATCAGTTTATATATCACAGTTTTATAGTTCAACATTTATTTCAAGTTTATAATGTGCAACTTTGATTTAGAAACTTTTTTCAAAAATTATTGTAATTTTTAAAAATTTATATTCTGGTTTTTTCTTCACTTTTAGTTGATCCTGATTTGACTCCATAATTTTCTGTCTAAATGAATCTCATGATCTGAAGCTCTTAGCCAGGATGTCAAATCATTTTTGTTTGCACATGTAGATGTAATACCCGTGTGCGCCTGCAGGTGGTGGTGGAGGGCATCGCTAACAGGCACAGCACAGGCCACATAGCTGTGGACAACATCCAGATCATGGATGGACTCAGCGGGGACGACTGCAGGGGTGCGTTGCTTTGCTACATGTCAGACATGTTTCAAAGTTGATGTCTTTAGTCATATTTGGTGGCACAGTTCTGCCACACATGCTCATGCATGACCTTAGACCTCATGGGTTCTTCTTTTTGACTCCAGATCCAGAAGTTCCTACGTCTCCACCAACTGAGATCCTGATGCTCCGTGAGTATTATGAATAACTGGCTTCAGAAGAAGATTGGATGTTTACCATGTTTTCCACAATACAGGGTGTACTGGATTATAAGGCACACCATCAATGAATGGCCTATTGTCAAACTTTTGTCATGCAAAAGGAACACCGAACCTTTAAAGCAAATGAAGTGAGACAAAAGAGTCGAGGTGCATACCCACTGACTGTGTCGACTTGTGTTCAAGTGGCCACGTTCAATGAAAAGTCTATGCAAACCTAAGTAGACCAGAATTTCTGGCCTCTATGTCCAAGTTTTTAAATGGGGTCACGGGCTCTACGTATAAATCTGGCGTTCATTAACTGAACGTTCAACCAGGTTGGACTTTTTCACAATGAATCGCAGTGTGGCACTGGTCCGGTGTGTACACCACCAGCTGGATTCATAAAACCGCGTAGAGACTTGAACGCACCACACACAGATAGTGTGAATGCAGCATCAGTGATAAGTTCATCAGTCAGTAAGACTTCATGTGTTCACAGCAACTCTAGTCTATAACTTATATGTAGCACGCTACACGTTGGAAACGTTAACCATGTTAGCATATTTACAATACCTGTGACTCCCAACCTTGTTAGTAACGTAACAAAACAGACAGATAACCATTAAAACAAACATTACTGTGACTACACTAACTCCCAACCCTGCTAGTACGATGTAAAAAAAAAAAAACAGTCGACACCGCTACACATTAGCCATGTTAGCATATCTACAATACCACTTGAACTTGCTTGGAACTCCTATGAAAAAAACACAGAGTGACATTTGACATAGCACCTTGTACCTTTAAAAAAATCACTTTGATGTTAGCAAAGCTAACCAGAGTTAGTTTTTTTTTTTTTTTTCTAATTAAAGCTTTAACGTGCGCCTGAAGCTATGTTCACATCTTGAATTGCGTTTAGCACATTTTGCCCATGGTGTTCACACTGAACAAGCAGGAAGGGGCTTTTTCTTCTTCTACTGTTTAATAGAGCATGGTCACCATACAGTTGCAAGAGGTTTAATACAAAATGTTAAAGTGGTGCAAATCTGGTGAATCTTTCACAGCTCTGTTCCGATACATGGAAGACTGATACAATCCTGGCCGGACGTAAACCGCGATTAATATTTTCTCCTTCATGATCAATTTTCAAACAGTCGGCACTTCTGTGAATATAAAAAAACGCCATCCACACATCACTTTGAAATCCCAGTTCCGGATTGGTCAAATTTCAATCTGGTTTAACTTTCAACGCGTGTTTTGTATCCAAAAGTTTTTGTTTTAACAGGCATGCACAAGGCAGTGTGAACGTAGCTTTAGAGTGCGGAAAATACGGTATACTATTGGTCCATCTGGAAATGTCTCAACCAGAAACGTTCTTTTTCTTCCTCCCGCAGCCATGGACTCCTTCTCACAGGAGGCTGGAAAACCCAGCGGCCAGAGCAACATGCTGGAGACCCTGGACCCCATCCTGATCACCATCATCGCCATGTCGGCGCTGGGCGTCTTCCTGGGCGCCATCTGCGGCGTGGTGCTGTACTGCGCCTGCTCGCAGGGCAGCATGACAGACAGGAACTTGTCGGCCCTGGAAAACTATAACTTTGAGCTCGTGGACGGTGTGAAGCTAAAGAAGGACAAAATGAACGGACAGACGAATAATTACTCAGAGGCGTGAGCGGGACACAAGGGGTGGAGCCGCGACTGCTCCGTGATGGACATGCAGCCAGTCGGGACAGAGGAAGGCGCGGCTGAAGCCAACAATGGGACGGCAGGGTGGGCTGACATTGAGCCGATTCTATTCTAATTCTCAGGAGTGGCAGTGGAAGAGACTGACCTGTAGGGGGCACTGTGTAAAAAAAATTTGTACAGCAAAAAAGAAAAAAATAGAAAAAAAAGAAAACTACAAATTCTCTGTTTTTTCGACGTGCTTTGTTCATGTAATCACATGCTGGTGTTGAGACCAATTCAGAGGAAAAAATGGTTTTGTGTCGTTTTCGGAAAGGCCTTTCGTTTGTCGTTCAGATGCCATCGTTTCACAGAACGAGCAAAGCTTGTGAAACTTGGGCTCCTTCGCTGCTCATCCGTCCCGGTGAGAGTGTGACCGTGCACGTTTGCATCGAAGGCGCGTAGATAGATGAACACGTGAGGTGTGTGCGTGTGTGAGTGTGAGTGAAGCAGGCGCCGTCAGGCCCGTCGACCTGCATCCAGCTCCGGCAGTGCCTTTTTTTCTTTATTCCCACCCTCCAGTTTCTGTTGCCTTTGGTTCCACTGGGTTTTTTCATCATTAGCTGAGAGCTCCTACAAGCATCTGCAGACTGCGATCCGAACGGCTTTTTCCAGACTGCAGATCCGTACGTCCTCATGCCTTCTTGACGATTGTACTCACACGGACTAAACTGTTAAATGCTGATCTTTAGCTTCTGGAGACCAGAAGAAGTCGCGGAGGAGCTCCGAAAGCCTCATTTTCATGGCACACGACTCATCCAACAGATTGTACATAGGTTTTAATATATTTGAGCGCCCTCTTTTATAGAAAAAGGATCAAAGTGCTGCAGTATCCTTTCCTTTCTTTGTGGAGATCAAGCTCCTGGTTCGTTCTAGACAGAGTCTTGTTTTTTTTTTCACCACAGGGTAAAACAAACAACCTCAGCACCAGAAGAACGAATCATGAACCACAATCAACGTTCTTCTCACTGTCTCATAAGGAAGACTTTAAGCAGCCCCAAAGAGACGTGATTTCTGGACTAAAAACTAAAGAGTTTTTACTTTTAAAGGGGAAATAGTTTCAGTCGAATCAAACATTTTTAAGCTTTTACTTCATTAAATGACTTAAAGAAAGTTCCTTTGACTGTTAAAATTGTCAAAAATAATTTTTTAAGCCTTTTATTTTCTATATGAATTCTTCAATCACTTTATTTTACTTACACGAAACTTTGTCCACCGTTTCAGAATTTTCTGTTGCTAAAGTTTGCCTGCATTTTACAGAGCTCCTAAAGGGACACAAAAAATTAAGTAGAAAAAAAGTTATTATCTGGTGGGCACCAGTTAGTACCTGATACACACCAGATAGTAACTGGTGCTCACCAGATACTAACTGGTCTGCACCAAATAATAACTTGTGCGTAACAGATGGTGTGCACTAGAAAGTAAGTGGTGTGCACAATTTTAATACAGCATTTAGTAGCCATTTACAATCTGGTGCACACCATTTAGTAACTTGTGCACACCAGATTGTAACTTTAGTGCACCAGATTGTAACTTGTGCACACCAGATAGTAACATGTGCTCACCGGATAGTAACTGGTGTGGACCAGATAAAAATTGGTGCACACCAGATAGTAACTTGTGCTCACCAGATAGTAACTGGTGTGTACCAGATAGTAAGTGGTGTGTACCAGATAGTAACTGGTGTGTACCAGATAGTAACTTGTGCACACTGGATAGTAACATGTGCTCACCGGATAGTAACTGATGTGGACCAGATAAAAATTGGCTTGTACCAGATAGTAAGTGGTGTGCACCATTTTAATTCACCAGTTCTGATTCTCACCAGATAATATATTTTTTTTTTTACTTAGATTTTTTTCTTCAATGTCTCTGTAAGATGTCCATAGAATTTGAATCTTACTTATCCAAAAATATTTTTAATGTGTTTTAGATTTGCTCAGCAAAAAGGAGCAAAAACAACCTCTTGACACTTATATTGACTTTAATTTAAACAAGTTACGATTCATCCTGTAAAGACACTTGACTGTGCTTGCCTGCTGAGACGCTTCTCCTGGGTTTTCCTCTCAAAATTTGACTGCACTCACCTTCACAGCAGAAAACAAAAGCATTTTAAATGGTAGAAAAGATGCTGCAGCACTCAATGTGAAAACAAATGTTGCACTGATATATTTAAAAAAAATCTATGTGTTTATATTGTTGATTAAGGAGAAAAGAGGAGAGAAGTGGTGGGAGAGAGGACAGTGTTATTGTTTCCTTTGCTTTCAGATGACAGTGTTAGAGCTCTAAAATGTACAATTTGCAGAGATGGTTTTCATTCTCAAAGCTTATATGCGTCTGTTTTGAAGCGTAACAGTTTTATTTACTTGCTATAATATCACCTTGTGTTTTGTACTGTCACTGATTGTACGTGCCATGGTTTCCTTGCTTTTTTTTCTTTGTATGAAAAGTAAAGAGTTATTATTTTTTGTATCGTTTCTGTAATTTGTTGTCTCGTTAAAAAAGAAAAAGACAAACAAAAAAAAAGAACACATTGAGTTTAAAAGAACTGGAACGCAGTGAGGCCTTATGTGACTAAAAGTATTGTTTGTACTTTGACTTTCTGGCCAGAACCCAGACTCATCTGTCTCTGTTGTCTCAGACTCTCATCACTGACTATTACATTCCAAAGAGTTGGATCAAATAAATGTTTTAAGTAACAAAGCTTTTCTGTTTATTCTAAAACTTTCGGGACCTCCAACAATAAATTAACATTTTAAAAACCTTATTGTGTGAATGCTTTGTAAGCATTCACATAATACCATGCTAATGCTCAATCACACTTTCATCACACTTTCAGCAATTTCAGCAATCTTGGTATCTAAACCTTCAGCTTCGGTATTCATAAACTTCAAAGTTTTTTAACTATTGAGCAAAATATGCCCCATAGAAAGTTAATGAGAACGTCTTCAAATTTCAAAACTTTAAGTAGAATAGCAACAATCATTTAAATATATTTATGGGCTATATTTTAACCTTTTAAAGTAATTTTCAAAAAGCTTGGACTTTACCTAATAGTAGCAACATGCTAACATTTAGGGCTAGATTGTTATCTACTGGGGTTTTTATAGGTTAATTTAGAGTTTAGCTTCTATTTTAGCAACAGGTTAACGTTTTTGGCTAATTTAGTTTACTGGGGAATTTTCGGCTACTTTGGAGTTTAGCTAGTGTTTAAGAGATGTGTTAGTTTTTTGGGGGGGGCTAATTTGGCATCTACTAAGGTATTTTATGCTGATTTGGAGCTTAGCTAATATTTTAGCAAGATGCTACTGTTTTGGCTAATTTGGTATCTACTGGAGTTTTTATGGGCCAATTTAGAATATAGCTTCTATTTTAGCAATAGGCTAACATTTTTGACTGATTTACTTTACTGAGGAATTTTCTGCTACTTTGGAGTTTAGCTAGCAGTTAAACACCGAGCTAGCTTTTTGGGGCAAATTTACCATCTACTAGATGCCAAATTAGGTGCCTTGCCTTGCCTACTAAGGTTTTTTTTGGACTAATTTGGAGTTTAGCACATATTTAAGCTACACACTCAATATTTTTGCAAAATTGGCATGTATTATGGGTTTTTAATCAATTTTATTTCAGATATGCCCTGAGACAGACTGGAGACCTGTCCAGGGTGAACCCCGCCTTCACCCTTCAGCTGCCGGGTTAGACTCCGGCACCCCGCGACCCCGAAAGGGAAAAAGTGGTCAAGAAGATGAATGAATGTTTCAGATATGCTGCACGGTGGCGCAGTCGCTCTTGCCTCACAGCGAGAAGGCCCCGGTTCAAATCCCAGCTGGGGGATTTGGGACCTTTCTGTGTGGAGTTTGCATGTTCTCCCCGTGCATGCGTGGGTTTTCACCGGGGACTCCGGCTTCCTCCCACCGTCCAAAAACATGCCTCATAGGTTAATTGGTGACTCTAAATTGCCCCTAGGTGTGAATGTGAGAGTGGATGTGTGTGATTGAGGCCCTGAGACAGACTGGAGACCTGTCCAGGGTGTACCCCGCCTTCGCCCATCAGCAGCCGGGATAGGCTCCGGCACCCCCGCGACCCTGAAAAGGACAAAGCGGTCAGGAAATGTTTCAGATATTTAGGTCAACTTCAGTGTTCCTTCATAGTAACTTAACAAAATTGCCAGTATTTTTGCGAATTTAATATTTTTCAAATAGCTTTTGCATTTTCAGCAAATCCTCAGCAATTAAAGTAAATGGCGTCACCATTTTCATCAAAAAAATTCAGCATTTTCAGCAACTATTTTCAGATCATGCAGATAATGAAACTTTTCTAGTTTCTATTTACATTAAAAGATTAACTTTGTTTTCTGAGAAATTTCTCAACTAAAGTCATTTAAAACAGGTTTATTCTTCTTTCTATAGCTAACATACACTCCAAACAGGCCTCTAGACATACACTAAATTACTGAAAGTATTGGCTCACCCATCCAAATGATCAGAATCAGGTCTCCTAGTTACCTGGTCTGGCCATAGGTGTATAAAATCCAGCTCTCAGACATGCAGACTGTTTTTACAAACATTTGTGAAAGAATGTTCCGCTCTCAGGAGCTCAGTGAGTTCCAGCGTGAAACTGTCGTAGGATGTCACCTGTGCAACAAATGAAGTCGAGATGCAGTGATCTAAAACTCACCACTACAGTGCATAAAGCAAGGTCCATAAGTACATGGGTGACAGAGTCTGGTGCGGATTAACTTGACTATCCTGCAGAGTCCGAACCGGTCTGGACCTGACAGGTTCAGGCCAGAGTGTTACCTGACCAATGCGCTTTTGGAAGAAAGGTCAAAAATTCCTATAAACACACTCCTCACACTCCAATGTGGTTCCCAGAAGAGTTGAAGCTGTAATAGGTGCAAAAGGTGGACCCATAATTTTGAACTCTATGGGTTAAGAATAGGATGACACTTCAGTTCATATGGGAGTTAAGGCAGCTGGGTGAATACTTTTGGTATTACAGTGTAACATTTTTGAAATTTAAATAAAATTCTTTAAATGAGCAAAAAAAAAAATGCCAAAAGACTAAGAAAAATTGTTTTAGAGAGATTTCTTATAAAAAAAAATTGTCACTAAGACTTCTTTTCTTAAGATTATTTTGCTATTGAAAAAAATAGTATTTTTCTTGCAATACAGAAAATAAAACAAGTTTTTGGGTCTTTTTACTTTCTTAAGATTGAATATTTCCTGAGTATAAACATTCCTTATTTTTATGTGCATTATTTAAACAATCTAACCATATGCTGGTTGGTGTTTCAACTAATACCACAAGGGGGGGCCCTATTGCAAAGTCAAGAGAGCATTTCCCCCCCAATTTACTCAAATAAATCAAACTTTTCTGTTGAAAGTGAATGGATGTGAGGGGGAAAAGCAATTCCTCCTCTTTTCTTTTCATCTGTGTGTAAAAATGTGCAGTTTTCAGTGGTGATGAAAATTTAAGACCAACTTGTAGTTTCACAGAGGTGTTAAAATGGATGGAAAAAGGATCCCAGAGTCGCATGTTCCTGCTGGAACCTTCACTGTAACTGATGTATTAGGGTGGGTGCCTGCTTCCTTTTGAAATGTCTAACTTTAAACTCAGTCCTGGAGGACAAACTTCCGACAGGATGACATGAATACTTCCTTTAGCAAAAAGTACTACACTTGAAGTTTTTTTTTATGAAGTATACATGTACTGTAAAACTTTTCATGGTAAATTTCCAGTATTTTACAGGCAGAGTTTTGGACATGCTGCTATATTCTGTACTGCAAATTAATATAAAATGTAAATATTTTGCAATTCTTTACAATATTCTACAACCAACACATTACTGTCAATTTACAGAAAATTCTTTCAGTGTAATCCAGGGAAATACATTTTTGACACATATCACCACCATCTAAGCTGTTATCAATTTAGTCTCATTACTATTGATAGATTTTAAAATGTATTTGAGTCCTAATCTGTTTAAATTCGAGAGGACGAGCAGAGGTTAATATTGACATCCTCACCAACACCGTACAGATGGCTTCATTTCAATCTGATATCTGGACATGAACCACTAACTTATGGTGCAACAAACACTAACAAAGTCAAACTTTATTTCCCATAATCCATTCTGCTTTTTCCAGAAAAAAAACTAACAAAATGGTTTGTAGCTGCCAAACTAACACAATCTGGCTGAAAGAAAATGAAATGTTTCCAGAATGTTCTTGAGCGGTGGATTTTTCAAATAAAATCACACACTTCTGTATTTTCCCATAATGCTTAGCTGTTTACAGCAAGTTCTTGTGTTCTGCTTTTTGTTTTTCCCACACTGCATTGCAGTTTACAGTATGGTGCCGTTTAACATTAAATGGCAGAATACCACAAGATTTTCTCTCAGTTTCCATTGTGGTTCACAGTAGGATGACTAGCAAAAGAAAAACGGTAGAATATAGTTAATATTTAGTTAATATTGTTGATGTTTGACTGTAATTTACATCAAGGGTTTACTGAGTATAACAAGCAGACCATATCAGTGTAATGTAGGAAGTAACTGAATGCTTCTTCACACTAAATTGGAACATTTTAAGTTTAAAATATATAGAGTATTTAAAAGAAGGCTTCAAGTTCACTGTCTCACTTAAACTTGTAGTACTCTTACACAGACTATGTTTTGCTAAGCTCAACTACAGCTAAAACATTAAGGTTCTGTTCCAGGCTTGTCCACAAGGTGAAACATGATTCCCATTAGAAACTGTCTGATTGTGGCCTTTGATTTGTGTGCTGCACCAGCAGATGACTGATGACCGAACATTCAGCTTTAACTCTGTAAAGCCCTACTTAAAATAATCGACAGAAAATTCAATTTTTTTGGAATTAAGATGTTTTTTTTTAAGTCTTTGAAAAAAAATGTAAAAAAGGCTTTTAATGAAATCCACAAAAAATTACAATATCATGTTGTTAATAAGCTATAGATAGTATGAATGATTATATGTTTGCAGATTTTTTACATTTATGTTCACAACAATGGTATTTTAAGATGTAAAAACGTTAATAGTGTTCAGGAGAAAAAAACGTATTTACCCATTGACTCAAATTTGAGCTACACATGTTTAAACATGGTGTAACTGCATTATAAATAATTAATAATCAACAAATTTTACATTCTTTCAACACAGCAAGTAATCATTTAAAAATATGAGTGAAAATTGATGAGTTATACTCACCGTAAAGTTTGTAAAATTAGAAAAACTTTTTCAGAGAAGAATTGGAAGAATCGAAAAAAAATCTGAATCAAATTGATCCAAGCTCTAGTGAATCGAATCGAATCAATTCTGGAAATTATTGATACCCAGCATTATAATAAGGTGAATCAAGCTCATAAATGAGACTCACATCCTGTCTCAGATACACATTTTTAAAAAGAGGCCACTTTTCTCTTAAGAGCTTCTATTTAGTTTTCTTTTATTTATTTATTTATTATTCAAATCAGAAGGAAACGTCTTTCTTTGAGACAGATTGTATTATTTTTGAAGGAGTCATGCAGTAACATCAACCATGAACTGTAAATGTATCAGTAAATGTAAATTACTATGATCTGAAGCGAACAATCAGGATTTAATTCTCATCACCACGTTGGACATCCAGAAGCACTCAGTGCAGCTGCTCGGGCTTCCTGTGTAAGTTTAGTCTCTGCTGGGCCTTACCTGCCCCACTGTGGGTTGTAGAGGAGATAAAGCAATCTGCATGCATTCAACAACGCTGTCCGAGTGTGCAAAGAGCTGCTCTCCTGCAGCCTTGACCTACTGAAGTCCATAACCTCTTTGTCATGTTTTGATCAAAGTCCTGTTTGTCGAAGTCCCTCCCTGTCTGATGTCTCATAGCTTGACAATCCCACTGCTGTGGTGTGTCTGCAAAACTTACAACGGCTGTAGTGGGGTGGATGCATGTGTGATGATGCAATCCAGTGGAGATGATGGTTGTAGCACCTGTCAGCTTGTCTGTGGCTCAAAAACTGTTGGTACAAAGAGAGTTATCTGCAATAAATGAAGCTTTTTCTCACTTGGATGACCAGATTGTAATAGGAAGTTGTCCCCATTAATGCTTTCTTAACATGTATGAATGTTGAAAAAATTGCTGTAAACTAAGATTTGTCGGCTGAACATCCATGATCCCAATCTCTGGTTCCACCACATCCCAAAGGTTCTATTGGGTTCTGGTGACTGTGGAGGTCATTAGAGTCCAGTGAGTCATTGTTCTAGAAACCATTCTGAGATTATTCCAGCTTTATGACATGGAGTCTTATCCTCACTGTGGTCATAAAGGGATGGACATGGTCAGAACAATACTCAGGTAGACTGTGGAGGTCATTAGAGTCCAGTGAACTCATCATCATATTCTAGAAACCATTCTGAGATGATTCCAGCTTTATGACATGGAGTCTTATCCTGCTGGAAGTATCATCAGAAGATGGTACTCTGTGGTCATAAAGGGATGGACATGGTCAGAACAATACTCAGGTAGACTGTGGGGTTGGAACCATGATCAATCGGTACTAAGGAGCCTAAAATGAGACAAGAAAATATTCTCCACACCATTATACCACCACCACCAGCATGAACTGCTGATACAAGCCTGGATGGATCAAAGCTTTCATGTTGTCAGCACCAGGTTCTGACCCTACATCTGAATGTAGCAGCAGAAATGGAGACTTATTAGACCAGACAATGTTTTTAAAATCTTCTATTGTCCAGTTTTGTTGAGTCTGTGTGAATTGTAGCCTCAGTTTCCTGTTCTTAGCTGACAGGAGTGACACCAGGTGTGTTCTTCTGCTGCTGTAGCCCATCTGCATCAATGTTGGACATATTGTTCGTTCAGAGATGTTCTTCTGCAGACCTCGGTTGTAACTGGTGATTATTTGTCTCTCTATCAGCTGGAACTAGTCTAGCCATTCCCATCTGACCTCTGACATCAACAGGACATTTCTTCCTACAGTAATGACTGGACATTTTCTCTTTTTCTGACAATTCTCTGGAAACCCTAGAGATGGTTGTGGGTAACAATCCCAGAAGATCAGCAGTTTCTGAAATACTTAGACCAGACCGTCTGGAGCAAGTAATCATGCCATGTTCAAAGTCACTTCAATCCCCTTTCTTCCTCATTCTGATGTTCGGTTTGAACTGCAGCAGATTGTCTTGATCATGTCTACAAGCCTAAATCCATTGATTTACTGCCATGTGATTGGCTAATCTGAACAGGCAGTTGGACAGGTGTGCCCAATAAAGTGGCCAGTGAGCATTCGTCTTGGCAAACCATCTTACGCTATTCGTTTGTTTATCTTTTAAACTGGACCACAGTTGGATAAAACAAATTTGTGGGATGAGTAGCAGAGTAGGTTGGTTGCAGCCATGAAAATATGTTGAAATTGACTCTTGTTTAAGCTTCTGAGCTCAACATGCAGCCACCCAGACACTGAACACCTGTGATGAGAGTCCTTCAACTGTGGCCAGCAGGTTGTGGTTGCACCATAAACTCATATGGACAGATGCTGTGCTGCAGGTAGATGTAAGGTCGATTAAGATGTTGTTCCTCTGCAAGCTGAGGCATCAAGACCACATTTGTCTCTTTTATCCCTTCATTGTGGCTCATTGACCTTGAACAAAAATGAAAACAATTTGAATAAAAGACGGGTTAAGTTTTAATTTAAATTTGTTTAAGTTAGATGTTGTCATTTATATTTGGATTTTTAACATGTCAGATAAATGAGCAAAGTTTGGTAAAAAAGTTCAACCAACAGTCAAGTTGTTTCTTCTTACAACACATATTCTTGATTCTGCTGCACAAGTGTCTGGTTGCTGTTCAGAGGCAAAGTTCTTAGATTTGCATTTCTATGTAAAGTTTTTTTTAAATTATATGATTCTACACCAATGTCGTCATGTTTATATTCCAAAGTAAAAGGAGAGAAAAAACAAATAAAGTCAAAATGATATAAAATGTGAAGTCTTCTTGCATTTTCACAAATCTCCAGCAGCAGGATATTTTTGACACAGGGTGTCTTTTATTTTGAAAGGAACTTGTATATGCTGCTGTCACAGGTAAATACAGGCGTTTAGATAAAAAAAACATTACACTATTATTCTTTCATTTTTGTAAATGCTTAAAATCTACATTGAATAAACGAATGCCTCAATGGTCACAAACACATAAATAATGAAATAATTGTGTTTTTCTTGTGGGTTTTGTTCAGTAAAAACTGGTCTAAATGGTTCTTTTAGTGCTTAAGGTTGCAGACTTCTGCTCTAAACCTTATAGAGTTGGGTTATTTGGAGAGAGATCTTCAAGACGACACACTATGAAGGTGGTTTCATGACCTGGTCAGAACTCGGGTACCGGGTAGTTCTGATTCTGTTGACAAGAATCAATTGCAAAGTTTGTTTTATTAAAAGACTTTTTTATCGGTGGAAACCACTCAGTCCTGCTGCTCATCCTACAAATGATTTAAATGCAGCACTTGGGTTATTAAGATAATCTTAAATTAATCTTAATAAGATTAATCCACCAAACATGTTATTCTTTGTTAATAACGCATTTTAAACTTGAAGGTGACATTTCCACCTCCCAAAATGTTAGCAAAATAAAACAACAAAAATAAAGCTAAAATTATATGTAATGACATTTCACAAACCTCTTATTTCATATTGTCGAACACTTTGGCTCGTAGTTGATGCACACATTCTCTGGGGCGGATATTTCAATTTGAAAATCGGTATTTTCAAAATAATATTCCTAACAAATAAAACAAAAAAAATTTAAAAATCGTGCTTTGGTGGGTTCAACGGGGTGTAAACATTGGTTTTTAGGTGGCAGAAATTCTGTTGATGTTCGTGAAAAGCTGGTGAGAATAGTTTCACCACATCCTGAGGTGAACGCGGGTTCATCTGCAGTGTGTGTTTGTTCTCCTTCCCCGTGCGGGCCGCGGTCATCCTTGTGTAGGCGGGGTCTGAGTAAAAGGAGAAAAAAGGCAAGGGGCTGTTAAATTGAGCAGTAAAACGACACGGCGCAGGAAAAGCAGCCTTTAGAGCCGCAACGTGCTCCGGAGGCTCACTGGATATTGACACGTTCGTCTAAAAGAAGAAATGTCACGTCCGGACGTTTTCTAATCGAATAGGAAAGACGCTTATATCTGGGGGATAAAACAAAGTGAACCCTAGAAACCGTTTTAGCTAGTTTTAGTTACATTACCGTCTGAAGACTTTTTGGACTTAATGTCAGTAGGAACGCCTTGAAACGTCAACGAGGTGTCAGTATAAGGTAAGATATTTCATTTTATGTATCATTTATTCTGTTGGGCATGGCGAGAACGACTAAACATGGACCCGAAACAACAAAAGAAAAGAGGCAAGGAATGCTTGTCCTCAGGGCTAAACTCAGGGTGTGGGTTAGCTAGTTAGCGGTGAAGACATTTATGCTCCTTTTGACGGCATATGGTGGATTATAAAAAGAAAATTGTCACTTTTTAAATAATTTGTGTTTGAAAATGTGTTCCCATTAGCCCTATAATAGGGACTTTTGAGGGGAGAGTTGGCTCGAAGTAGCTGCTTTGCCCAGGAGGGGGAATGAAGGAAATGAATTACCTTCTACTGTTTGACAACCGCTTTAAGCAGCCATTTTTCTTCAAATAAAGCTTTTTTGCCTTAGTTTATGTTTATTTAAAATTGCTATTGCGGTTAATGCCGAGTATGGTTCATTTTGTAGAGTTCGCATCGAAGTTTTTCTTTTATTTTGAAAATAGAAATGGAACTTTTGCAGTCTTGGTGTTGGCTATTCCGGCATTTTCTTGTCTAAAATATAAAAAATAATTTCCATGTAGTTTTTGTTGTCTTTACTAGAGAACACTGGCCTGAATCCTAGTAACTTCTGGGTCTCTTGTTAAGAGAAACTTCCCACGTCCGGTTATTTACAAAATAAAAGCCTATTCATTTGTGTCACCACTTACAAGCTTAAATGTTTACGCTGTGAAAGGTGGTGGTTTTGGACTCGGTAAGAGCTGGACATGTTGAAGAAGCTCCCTCTGGTTAACCAGAATCCTCCTGTTGGGCCTTGCCTGCTGCAGGGCGAGCTTGGACTTGCCTGAATCCTGATCTTCTTGTGCAGGAGGAGGTGCTGCTGGAGGTTTTTGTTTTCTCTGAGAGAAGTTTGGTTGGTTTGGGTTTAAATGGAGTATGTGAAGTTGTAGCTGCACAGTGTAAATAAATGAGGTGAGCTGGGTTAGTTAGTAGTGTAGTTCTGCTTGGGTATGCTGGTATAATAACATGGCAACAGCCTCTCGCTGATCCACAAATGCTCATCTGTTTGGATCTTATGAGGGACACAGATCCAGATCATGTCCACCAGGCCTGCTAATTGCAGACCTGAGGATGGCTGGAGCAGACTGACTCACTTCCCGTAGTTACATTGTTTGAGCAAGCGCTGCACAGAGAAAGGCAAGGAATATCCGGGACAGTCTGAGGGGGGGTCATTGTGGATTACTCAACACAGCGTTCTCGCCCTCCGTTTGTCAGAGATGAGTCACAGACGAAGGGCTGAAACATCGGAGGCTGCTGTCTGTGTTTAGAGTTGAGTGATCATGTTTCTAACATGTCGTAGACTTCCTCTGAAGCTGAGCTGGATGTGATCACAGAGCAGGTTGTCATTGTTTTTCCAGGCAGAGATGGGTATTTCCCAGAATACACCAAACAAATCCATTTACAGTTCCAACACAATTCTGTTACATTTCTTTTTATTGTAAATTTTCATCTAAAACCAAAGTGATTTGGTCAACAATTGGCTTTTTAATAATCAATCAAGGACTTCTTACATTAGTAAATAACTAAAAGTACATTTTTACTAGAAAAAAAAATATTTTGAAGTAAAAGCTATTTGTGTACTTGACAAATCAATTATGCATTTGAACAGTTTTCTTTCTTTTTTTATCCTGCTTTAGTTTCAAGCTAGATTTACTTGTTAGAATCTCATAACCAAGCATTTTTTTGTTGGAATAGGACTTTAAATGATTCTTCACTAAACATATTTGGTATTAGATGAAAATTGACAATAAACTGTCACTTATTAGAGCTGCCACGATTAGTCAACTAATCAACGACTAATCGACTGTTAAAATAGTCGACGACTAATTTAATAGTCAATTAGTCGTTGCTTTATATTATATGGAGTCAGTGTAGTAAAGTTGAACAAAGTTGTGAGCTTTCACCACCACAAAATGCACTTTTTTATATTTGAGTCAGTGAGACCAAAACCTTATCTTTTGTGAAAAACAGTTTCTTGTTTCAGATGCAGACCTCATCAGATTTAATCTGGTTTTAATACCAGAAACTAATAACGGACAGAGGCTGCACAATTCATTACAAGTTTAATAAACTATCATCTTAACTGTCTTTATTTTTAGCTAGTTTAAAGCTAATGATAGTTGAGATGTGTGCTTCACATCCACTTTGTGAATGACTGATTACTTGACTAATTGGAAAAAATGTGTGATTATTCGACTATTAAAATCATTGTTTGTTTGCAGCCTTACTTTAAATGAACACAAAAATATTCAAATTCTTATATTTTGCCCTGCATTCTAATATACCAGTTAAATTTTGTTCCATATCCTAACATTTTTAATAAGATATGAAGCTTTTTGTTGAATTTTTGTCTTAAGAAGTGTCTTGTAAAGTCACAAAAGGTGAGCAAAGATCTGAATTTTTTCAACATTGCACGTGAAGATGAGGTACGAAGTTTGGAGTGACCATGGTGGAGAGTGGTCGAACTCTTATCGCAGATCGCAGGTTCGGTTCTCGCCTTGCCTGCCCATGTGTGGAAGTGTCCTTGAGCAGGACACTGAGCCCCACATTAATCCTGGTGGTTATAGGTTGGCGGCAGTGTTCAGCAGTAGAGCCACCATCAGTGTGTGAACAGGACTGTAAAGCGCTTGGGGCTTTCTCACAAGGTAGACAAGTGCTATACATTTAACATTGTAGAGTTGAAGCTGGGGAGATCTGCAAGAAGAGCCCGGCGTGCCTCCAGAGTTTCATCCGTGCCCGCCGTACCCAACTACCTCCCGCACGGCATCAGACACTAGCCTGCGAAAGACCCAACATCCACCTCCACCCCTGGACAAGTTGGACGGGGGTGGAGATGGGGGGGTTGGGAGACCCCCACTTGTATAGACTACTGGAGATGTGACAGATCGGCCCTTTTGTATACCCGTTACACAATATGCCAATTGTGCATAAACCGTGCGTGATTGTTTTAGTTTATATGCAATTCTTTGTGATTAGTGCATCAGTTATGTAATTTAACATGATAAGAGTGCTGTACATACAAGATAAAGTTACACATCGGTGGTACATGCCTAAAAAGTATGTTAGATATACGTGGAACATTTGTAGAAGGCCACAAATTTGCGTCTTGCAAGAATCATGCACAATTGTTTAAGATGTACGTAATTATGGCGTATAAACTACGTAAAGTATGCATAAATTGGAGGGGCCTCTGGTCAGAATCACTCTATAGCTGGAAGCTGAAATTCTAACTTACACAGGTTGCGTAAGTGGAAATGTCCTAAACTTTAGAAAACCCTTTCAAAATGATATTTTAAAACCTTTTCAGAACCATCAGCTTTTATGACTTTAAATGAGAATAAACTCTACTGTTTCTTATTCGTGAATCAGCTGAAATGCCGTTTTTTTTTCTTTGTGACAGATGGTGTCGCAGAGAAAGAAAAACTGCAAAAAGGGTCGATCAAAGAGGGAAAAAAAATGGAAAAATGTCGAAAGATAAAACTCTATTTTTGTTGCGGCCGGCTCCGGCAAGGGGAGGGACTTCCGACTCTTAATTTTCGGGCACCATATTGTTTTCTCTGTAGCCAGATTCTCTTGATAAATTGCATAATTTTCCACCAGCCAAAAATTTTGAACAGCTCAAAACGGAATTCATGTAAAGCCCGGTCAGCCAATATCCTCAACGGACATCTGGACACATCGACGAATGACGAACGCAAGAAAGGTTTATGAATTATGTGCATGTATCACAATAGAGTGAAATTCAATATGTGGAAGTGTGCAAATTGTATGTAGCGACAGTGTGACGCGACCTTAGCCAACAAGTGACAGAGAAAAGACAGAAACTGAACTTTTGATTCCTTTTGTCTTTGTGATGTTGTTTAAGGTTAGCTAAGTTTTTACATCTTAGCCGACGCTTTTAATAAAATTCAAGTCTGAAGAGAGAAGGAGGAGAACTGAATGAAGGACAGAACAGAGATGACTAGTTTTTTTTTCTTTTGTAACCTTCTCAAGTGGACCAAGCTTTTGTTGTGTTTTATATTCTGTTTGCTGGTGCTGCTCAAGACAGTAGCTTGACAATAGCTTGAAAATAACTTCCAACTTTTATTGGGAAATTGTGGAAAACAAAAAAGATCACCTCATTTAAAGTGTTAAATCACATTCCCCATGTGTGACCTGAAGAAACTCTGAAGTCACATTTTTGAAAGAGTGCTAAATAATGAGTGTGTGTCCTAGTTTTCCTGACAGAGTATGAAGTTAAGCTGGAATGCATGATCTCATGTGTGAGCGGCTGTGAGCCTTGTGGTTTTCTCCATGTGGTGATTAGAAACCCAAACTGGACCTCTGGTTGTTTCGACAGCTGAAAATCTGTCTTTAATGACTGCCAGGCTTCACTTGAACATGTTATGAGCATGTAACACGAGATGGTAGATTTGTGGGATTTCCCAGAGGGCCTTGGATGATAAAAAGCAGACGGGCTGTGACTGCATGTGCTAGTTTTCTCACCGCTGGTTTGTCAACCCTGTTTTTGACTAGAAAAAAGTTTTTAAAAGCTTTACTTTGTTGCTAGAGTGTGATAAAGCAGAATGCTTCGTGTAGCTACAAGGTTTCTAAAATGGAGTAATTTTAATTCAGCTCTTGTCAGAGCAGCTAAAGGTACCTCGTCGGATCATTTCGTCGCCTTTGGGCCTCACCACAGTGACAAAGGTGGAGTTTTCTGTGGGGGCTGGGTTTCCTTTGAACATGCTGCGTTTGCAGTCGAAGCCTAGGTGCTCTTCCTGAACGTTCATCAGCGGACCGAGCTGAAAGGCAGCACACGAGTTCAACCTAATGAAGGAAATGGCCAGAGTTCTGTTGATTCAGGGAACTAATGGATGAAAAGTGGACTCAGCAGCAGATGTGATGAGGAAAGGAGGAAGGCCACTCGCTTCTTGTGGGAACAATCAGAGGAAAAGACTGATTTTTTGGAGAACACCACTTTTATGGGTTTAGTCTTGTTTGAATGATGAGAAAATGGCTTTTGTGGGTTTGGGCGTTAGGTTTCTAGATGAGGAAGTTGTTTGGTTTTCATGCAAGCAGAACATTTTCTCACAGATTGAGATAAACTTCACTGACTTCACTCCATTTTACAGTGCTCTCTGTAAAGACCTACTCCAATAAAAATCATGTTTTTTGGTGTTTTTAACGTGTTCTTGTATTTTTCTCATGATGGAATAATTTAAGTTTAATCCTTGGATTGGTTCAAAATTGGCCCATTTTCACACTTGAAACGGACCCAAACACAATATAAGGGTTAAAATGGTTTATGAGTATTTCTTTATTCAAATTGTGATGGATCAGGAGCAAATATGGACCCGTGGTTTGAAAAAGCTCTTGTTTTTAATTCAACAAATGCCTTTGACGGGCCAAAGTTTCACCGCTCCTCCTCCCACCCTCATGAACGTCTTCGTTTTCCTCGTCTGAGCTGGAATCTGGCTCAAAACTGTACAGCTGGATAGCTACTATATTAATCACCATTTTCTTTTAAAACTAATGTTAGCTTGGAGCTACAAGCTTGCATGGGAGCAATCAAGCAGAGCAGTAACATGTAACTGAAGAGTAACAAATGAAAAAGATTTTTTAAAGTGCACAACAGTTTCACGTTTCTTAGTAGGAAAACATATTTTTGCACAGTAGGGCTGCCACAATTAGTCGACAAATCGCCTATTAAAATAGTCAAGGACTAATTTAATAGTCGATTAGTCGTTACTTTTTTTATGTGATGTGAGAGTGTAGTAAAGTTGAACAAAGTTGTGAGCGTTCTGCACAAAAAAAATGAACTTTTGTTATATTTGAGTCAGTGATACCAAAACTTTATCTGATGCAGACCTCATTTGATTTAATCTTGTTTTAATACCAGAAACTGAGGACAGAGGCTGCACGATTCCTTATAAGTTTAATAAACTATCATCTTAATTGTCTCTATTT
>NC_050528.1:32945325-32960896 GCF_002922805.2 Oryzias melastigma
ATTTAATCTTGTTTTAATACCAGAAACTAATGAAGGACAGAGGCTGCACAATTCCTTATAAGTTTAATAAACTATCATCTTAATTGTCTCTATTTTTAGTTAGTTTAAAGCTAATGTTGGTTAAGATCTGTGTTTTACATCCACTTTGTGCATGACCCGATTAGTCGACTATTTGGAAAAAATAATTGGTGATTATTCAACTATCAAAATAATCGTTTGAGGCAGCACTATTGCACAGAAGTTCAGCAATAAAAATAAACAGATAAAAACAATAGAAACTGGATATTGCCCAGCACTACAGCAGACGTGCAGTCGAGTCTTTTTTTTTTTTTTTAATCTAAAATCTGCATAATGATAATTAAAAGACCAAACTAGAAAAAATATGTAGCTGGAGCGGGACTTGAATGTATTTTCACTACTTCTGTGATGGCTTTAGAGTCCATCACCAGCTTTTTCCTTTTTCCTTGCACGATGTGTTGCAATTCTTCATAGATCTTGCTTTGTCAAAACTTTGTGTCATAAGTGACACATTAACTGACTGCAAAGGGTTTCTGTTGTTTGAACTTTTTTGCTGCCGTCTCTGTTAATCCTGTTAGTCAACAATCAGATGTGTTTCTTCTTATCAATTCTGCTGTACTGAATTCCCCACAAAAAGATGAGAGAATCCAACAGAAATCAACAATGTTTTGGTCCGAGGTCAAAATCAAAATCTTCTTTTCACACCTGCAGTTACGCTGAGGTTTAACCACTCTACACATTCATTATTTATGTTAGCAAAAGACAGCATTAGCAATGCAGTCACTTCATTATCTTGTTGAGCAGCACTCATTTTCTGGAGGTGTTCTATCTTGTGTAGTGTGTGCGTTTATGCGTTTGATTTTGGTATGACACATTTAATATTTGATGGTATATTATGTTTTTCTTGTTATGTAGTAGTGGATCTACAAAGCAACATAGATATGACAGTGAAACAAGTTACATAAGATACCATGAAATAAGTGTTGTTAAAACCCATGTAACAAACATGTTTGTGTTGGTTTCTCTGTGGTCGGTTGTGTGTTTGCGATCTATGTGAAGGTTTATGGTGGTTCTCTGAACGACTGAACATCCGCAGTTGTCAATAAGCCCACACCCTCATTCAGTGAGTCAGATCAAAGTTCATAAATAATACAGAAGTAACTGCATGAAAGGAGTCGAGCTTGAGCTTTTAGGAACCATCAAACCTGTCATTTTTGGCAGCAATGCTTCTTATAAAAGATAACGTAAACATATTTGTTGATGTCAGTAAGAGATAGAAGTTTTGTGGAAGTGAAATTGGTTTGCTTCTGTTTTCTTTAAAAATGGTGTGCCAACCAAACCACAGAAACGGAAACGATAAACTCTATAAGCTACAGGTCTTGTGGTTTCTTTTTTGCTTGTTTAAAAACTGTTATCAGTGGTGCAATCCTCAACTCTTCATGATGATTTAGAGCAGGGGTGTCAAACTCAAGTCCTCGAGGGCCGACGTCCTACTGGTTTTCCAGAAATCCTGCCTCATCTGCTGCTGATTACCTGGATCAGGTGTGTTTGGCCAATAAGGAGCTTCAAAGGCAGGTTGGTTGGGAAACATGTAGGGCACCGGCCCTTGAGGCCTGGAGTTCGACACCTGTGATTTAGAGGAACTGTTTTTGAAAAAGCAGGGACTTTGGTTTAAAAAAAGATGAATTTTGCTTTTTCTCTTTAAAATATTTTTATGTTATTTTTGTGATTAAAAAGCTGATAGTCTGGCAATTGTTTTTGTTGAATTCATTTATCTATTCTTGGAAATTAATTTAATCTTTCAATAAACAACCCTTACATGTCTATGGGGAATTTAACACATAACAAGTGCTACATTTAAATCATTAGAACTTGTGCTAAATAGTTGAAACCTGCCAAAAATTCAATACAATAACCTCTTCAAGGGCTTCTCAGTTTGAGTTTTAACGCTGCCCTGCCGGTTAATGTGAAGAAGTGAACTCATTTAACAGCAAATGCTTCTTGTTGGTCCTTCTGTAACCTGGTCCAGATCACATGCTGACTTAAACCTAAAGCTTTGTATAAAACTTAAAAAAGCAGCCTAAACAGGGAAGCCAAAATGATTTGGTTTGGTAAAACCAAACGTTTCTTAAGCTTAAAGTCATTGAAGTGTCAAGAAAGAACTGTTTTTGTTCAGCTTACACCTTTTGGTTTAAATGATCTGATAACCATTTTAAATTTTAGAAAAAAAATGTCCGCTCAAACCATAAAAAAGATGGGCCTCAGAATCTGCAATTTGTCTTTAGTTGGACAAAAATGACCCCCCGCTGGTTGTAGTGCATGACCCCCCGTGTCTGACCTGTGTGACCCAGACTTGTTTTGCTTTTACGGATGGAAAACGGCACCATGTGGCCTGGTGTGAACGAACACAGCAGGCAGGTGTTCTCAGGGTAATACACTGATGTCCTGCAAATATATTTCCTTGGGATTCAGTTATGTTCAGCTGTACGCAGAACAGAATAAACACTAAAAGAAGCTTAAGAAAAAATAAAGGTTAAATAGTGCATAGACATGATGGGGTTTTGAAAATCTACATTTCAGCTGTTTACAGAAAAATACTAAGAAGCTATTTGTTCTGTTTCTGTCGGCTGGAATTCCAAATATGAATACAAGTAATTATTCATCGAATTGAAGCAGAACAGTTATGAGGTTTGATCAGGCCCCAACAGCTCTCTGATCACAGCAGATGGGACTTGTTGGAAGGTGGAAGATGCAGATTGTTTGAGTTTGAACAGCAGTGTAGATTTTTCAACCAGTAATGATGTTGAGACTGTTGCATTTCTACAATAGCCTAGCTTAATGAGGCAGTTTTTTAAAAACAGTTTCAGTTTGTTCCTGTACAAAACTTGCGTTTTTTGTTTCAGGCATCTAAAAGAAAATCCAGATTTTGTCATTTTTGCTCTGTCTTCTTATCTATTTTGAATCGTGTGAATAAAACTGTAAAGTTAAAACAGATGTAACAATTGAATGCATTAGAGCACTTTAATTACCTCCTTAAGGTTGTCTGTAGAATCAAACCATAAGGTCAATTTTTGACCGGAACTTAGCAGCCCTTTTTTAATTTTCATGAATCTAATCTATTATTTCAGACTTTGCATTTCTTTTTATGGTTTACATGGTATATAGTCAAATGTCATGTCACTCCTTCTTGACTGCAGTCAGAGCTGCATTTCTGCTCAGGAACTCCACTTATGCAGCCTCCTCTTTACAAATACAATGGAAGGAGAACATATTTGTTGTGTGAATATGCATTTGAATTTAGGTCATTTTGTTAGGAGAAAATGTTTTCTCGGTTAGTCAGGTTAGTCGAGGAAGCCACCTGGAACCTGGTTATTGGACACGTGAATGCAACTGCTAGTATGTGCAGAACAATCCAGAGACCTTACTTTTACAGAATTTGGATGAAACGTGTTAGAAATCTTTACAGTATTCATTTTTTACATGTTTTTTAATCGCACATTAGTGGAAAAATAATACAAAGTCACGTCATTGAGGCGTAATTCCAGTATCCAGCTGTTGGCTACTGTATGTTTCTCACAGTAATTTAATGTCTGTGACTGAACTGATGAGAAACATGAACATTCAAGCTGCCCTTTAGTTACAGTTCACAGGATGTGGTTGATTTGTCTGAGGCACAGATAAACAGGAAATGGTGCCCCTTTTCTATGAGCAGCCAATCATTATTAACTTCCATTAAATCAACTTTAAAATGTCTATGCTTTCTAAAGCTGAGCAGACACTGACTGTGATATTCATCAAGGAGACTGTCGAGACATTTTTATTGATTGGGCTGTTGTCAACCTGGACAGAATAATTATTTTGTCCGTCCCAGATTTTGGCCTGTTTTTTTAGACTGCAGCTTTTCCTTGTTGTTAAGAAAGACTCAGAAACAAGTTGATGTAGTGCTGTGTGACAATTCTTACGCATTAGCTCCTCTATTTCTGATTACAGCCGAGTATCGCTGTCAAGCAAATTAATTGAGCTCAATTTATAGTTGTGGTCACAGTTTCATCAAATACCCATTTAGTTTTTAAATTCCATTCTACAACCAGTTTAGTTTGTCAGGATGAGCACTTCTGAAATAGCTGAGTTTCACATTCTTGCACGTATAACTAACAGAAAAGCTTTTTTTCTGCATCTGTTTATGGTTTTGCTGAATAGAAATTGCATTTACAAAGATGACTGTGATTCATCAGTTTCTCTAAACCCAGCCCTTTTTCTGGTGTTTAATACAGAACATGTGGACACAAAGCCTTATTTGTTTGACATTTTGAATTGGATTAGATTTTCAGTTTTATCTAAAACTTTAGTCACAACTGCCCCCATGATTGTACAGGACGCAAAAGTGGTCCATATCAAATATCGAGGTCGTAGACCACTTGATGAGCCCGTAAAGTAAAAAAGCTCATGCATGACTTTTTCTATGGGCATGCTGCGGGTGACAGGTCATAGTGAACATGTAAAGAACATGCAAGGGTAAGTAAGAGTAAAGTAGGTCAAACACAGAATTTTTGTTGCATTTTTCGAACTACTCCAAATTCGGCGCACAGTATAAAAGAGTGTGTGCTCCTTGCACTGAGCCCAACTGTTAAAATGAGGAAATTAGACAGTGTAGTCTTTGTGGGCCTCTTACAGCTGTAGGATAGCTATCACCTGCATATCCTGTGTATTCGGCATTGCGGACGGTCAGTTATGCATACACACCAAGCTTGTGGACTGTACTAAAGGATATGGGGTTTTATACATGCTGATAGCATATGGCGTTCACACTGGCCTATACTAGGTCGTGTTGTTGGAAGAGACTTGGTGCAAAATGTCGAAGAAGTGCAAGTCTTATGAATCTTTATCAGACTTTTTCTTTCACAGCTGTATTCTGATATATGAAAGATTTGGTGTCATAAAATTCCAGCTGGGAACAAACTGCAGTTAATCATTTCTCTTTCATGAGAAATTTTGAAATGGTTGGCATTTTTGTGTATTAAAAAAGACACTACTAGATGTTGCTACCAAAGCAGAGTCCCTGATTGGTCAAAGTTCAACTGGTTTAACTTTTGTCACGCTTTCAACAGCTGTGTGTTTTGTGTGTAGAGCCCAAAAACGCACTTAAAAACTTGCGTAACAGAACTGAAACCCACATCAATTTTGATTGGTCCTTCGTGTTAGCCCCGCACCAACGCGCCACAACGGGGCCGAAAAGTTTGAAATTGAAATTTTCAGATTTGAAAACAAAAAAAAAAAAGTTTAAACTAAAAAACAAAAGTTTTGAAATTGAAATTTTGAGTTTTGAAACCTAATAAACAGAACATTTGAAGATAAAAATAATTATGTTTGTTTTAGAATAGCAAAGATTTTGGACATTTTACTTTTTTTTTTCTTTGGCCAAACACCAATATTTTTTTCAATTTGTTTTATTTGGGTGTCAAGTAGTATTGACCCCAATTTAGCTCCATAGACTTGGGCTTAAATGATGTGGAGATGGATTGCAGGACTGTTATGTTTGTTCTTTCTGAACCGCCACTCATCATTTACAGGAAATGCTTAAGTGTCTTCATCATTTTAGGCATATGAGCCACGCAAATGAAGTGAACTTCATCCATTCAGCTTTTAAACGTCTGCTGAGGTCATGGCATTCCTGCTCATCCACCCTTTTTGTGACTGAAATAAAAATGTCTTTCGTGGGTTTTTGTTGCTTGTCTTCCAGCTTCCCTATTCTATCTTTTCTTTGTTGTGGTAATAAACTTGTCCCGGCGCAGATGTCCAACTCCAGGCAGAAAGAAAGGAACCGCTGGTGAAGTGGCAGCTGCCTGCTGCTCAGTGACTGTGAATTGTTTCTCCTTATTTGGGCAAAATAGAGGTTTATTCAGGCTGCCTCTTTCATAATGGTAACAGAGGGATTCCATTTTATTGCAAAATATGAAGATAGGTGCTGAAATTGGTGGAGAGTGGAAATGGCAGGTCTGAACATCTTTTCCTCTTTGCAGCAACAAGAGTAAATGCAGGGAAGAGCTGATTTTAAACGCTCACTGTGTGATCACACCTTGTAGATGTGCTAAGAGTAACTAAAAAAAAGAAAAAGATTTCATACCACATCACATGTACACATAGTTTCCGGTTCAGTATGAGGAACTTCACAGTTCTCTGTCCCTCACCGACTTGACCTGCGATTAAAAAGCTGCAAACCCTTCAGTAAAGGATGTACGGCTTTTAAGAATCACTTTAGTTTATGCTCACTCAATTTATTTTTCTTGTTCTAGATGGATCTGCGGCTTCTTTTAATAGCAACTTTATCAGCGGTCCTTGGTGGCAGCACGGCACAGCAAGGTAAGGAACTGGAACAAACTGTAAAACTTTTTATTTCACCTATTTATTCTGTTAGACTGTAGCTAATCCATCACAAAACCGAATGCTTTCATTTTAGACACGTTATTTACAATAGTAAAGAACTATTCCTGCTCCTCAAATGTATTGCACTACGCCTGCTTTACTTCACTTGGAGTTTGTCCTTCGTAAGTCTTCACTTGCTCAGCTGACTCATGGTTTTTGGGCTGACAGGGTTTGAGGGTTTGTGTGTAAAAGCTGTGGTGAGTCACTGAACTGATGGAAAATGTGATTTTTGATTTTCAGATGGCAGCATGTGCATCAAGGCCAATGCGCAGTCTTGTGGGGAATGCATCCAGGTCTCAGAGACGTGCGGATGGTGCACAGACGAAGTAAGGCCAATCTGTTTGATTGTTTTGACTCAAGTAAAACAAAGTTATTCTTTTTGTTCAATGATTGTTTTAACAGCCAGTGAACATTCCAGGTGTCTGAAATACAAATGTAAAATGTGTCTAATGGTAACGAGACATTTCATCTAAAAGTTTGTAATAAAACTATTGATGAAGAATCAATTTAGTGAATTCTATCTAAATGTATGCAACACACTTGGTTCTCTACAAATTTTGACATAACGGCTCAATTTTTCCTAACCTACAGACGGCTTCTGGTCATCTATTCAGTCAGCTGCCAAAGCCGTGTGGTTGATGTAACCACTTCGCCTGCAGAGATGGTTTCTGTTTCAATAATAGCAACAGCTAATTTAACTACACCTTCAGTTTGAAGTACACAGTGATTAAACGGGTTGGAGAAGACTACTCGAAAAATTAATCTGACTCATACTACCACCAATCATTTCTACAAACGCACGTCTTCTGTTACTTTCTCAGTGGTCAGCTTCTTTCTTCTTTCAGGTGTAGAGCAAAAGGTTCTGCAGAATCGCACTGATGCACTCAGATATTAACAGTCTAGAAGTCGTTTTAAGGCTACACGAAGAATAGCATAGGTCAGTGGCCCCCAACCTTTTTCAGGCCACAGAGCAGTTTCATGTCGGACTATTTTTACGGACCGACCTGTACAAAACTGAAGTGGGTGTTTGATTTTTGGCTTTCAGTTTCTCTTAACTTTTACTGGTAAAGTTTGTCTTCATTCTCTGTAAAAGATCTGAAGCTGCTTTAAACTTTATTTGGAAGCTCAATTTTGTGTAAGGACCATTAAAATCGAATATAGGTTTTCCCTGAACCAATCACTGTCAGAGTGGAAACTAAAAAAAAATCCAAACCAACAAAAAAAACTTTTTCCAACTTTTAAGATGCTACAGATAAATACAAAATAAAACTGTCACTAAAACTAGTGTTTTCTAAAGTGCTTTACTGACATCATTCAACATCATCACACCTTCAGACCTGACAGAATCTGATTTAAACACTTTTATTGACATGCAGGGCAGAATATTCCAAAAACTAAAGTAAACTGTTGTCAGATACTCATCCAGAGCAGAAACCAGACAATAATCACTAAAAAAAATGAATTCTTTATGAAATATTAGTTGTTTTTCGTGAGGGGATAAACGGGGGTTATAGGGTGGTGTTATACAGTATTCTGCATCTAAAATCTAAAGTTTTTTGCTGATCAAGCTCTGTGGATAAATTGAGTGTTGTGTTAGTCTGGGGGTGGAGCTGTCAGAGCAGACTCCTCCCAGAGGGAGCTGTTGGCATCGATCTTACATCAGCACGTTTCCACCCGCTCGTTTTTGTGGGTATGGGAGGGGCTACTGCAGAAAGTGCAGGTTTTTAGAGGATTACTCTTAAATGCATGAACGGATCAAAATGCTGCTTTGGGGTTCTTTATAGACAGGAATGAACAGTATAATGCACTTAAAACCTCATAAAGTAGAATTTTCATGATAGGGCCCCTTTAAAATCAAAGTGATAGATGTATAAACTATTTAATATTCCAGTCATTTAATGGATATTTAAATCATTTTAAAAAATGTTTTCATCTTTCTGCTGCTGGCAAACAGACAGGACAAATTACTAATAAAATCATTGCTATTCAATAAGGAAGTTTTGAGCTTTCATTAAAGTCAAAATGACATTCACTTTGTCATTTGAAATGTCATTTCTGTGTTGTGATATTGATTGTGGTGAGCTCTGATTTCCTTGAATTCTTCAGCGAGTAAGAACACATCAGTGTTGCAGTGCTTGTTCAGACAGACCCGAATTCTTCTGCGATCTTATCTGCTTTTCATTCTGACTGCTGACTTATTTTTGGTTTTGAGGTTAGAAAACCACAACCTTTCAGCTTAGTTTAATTAGAAAGAAGAAATGGAACTGTTCATTAGGGAATTAATTGATTTATTTTTGTAGTCTTTAACTGCAACATGTATAATGACCCATTCTATTGAAAATTGTGTTTTTGGTGTTTTAAAATGTTCTTGTAGCATTTTTTTTCAGAATGGAGGACATGGTTAAAGTAAAGCTGTATTTCTGAGTATTTCTTTGTTCAAATCATCAGAGGTAGATAAAAACATGCGGTTTAGGCAGTGACTGTGATGCCAAACTCTCCCAACTCCGCTCTAATTCTGATGGATTCGCTTGGAAACAGTCCCGCCCACAACTCAGAAATTTCTAATGAACTGCTGCTGCTCTAGAGAAGCTAAAATGACACTATCTAAAATAAAAGACCACTGGGAAGGCTTTTACAATAAAAAAATATATATAGTTGGAGTGGGACTGTAAGAAAATCTAATTTAATAATGTGAACAGAATTAGATTCTAAGAATCACAACTAGAAAGGATGCATTACCTGCATGATGCTAGTGTGAATGCTTTTGCTGAACGTAGTCAGAGAAGATGCTGAAAAAAAATAACTTTATTTGCTGTAAAATGTCCTGAACTTGCTCAATGTTTTGATGCCAAACATGCATAATTTGAAGAAAGTACACAAGAGTTAGAAACATTTCCAAATTATTTTTTTAATTTCTTGAAAAATCGCGAAAATTGCGAAAAATTTCAATAATTGGTTAAAATGTTAAATTTGCGTAAGTAAAAGTGCAATAATTAATATCCTGAACGTGCTGAATTTTTTGATACCAAACTTGCATAATTTGAAGAAAGTGCACAAGAATTTCTTGAATAATAATAAAAAAAAAATCTTGAAAAATCGAGAAAATCGTGTAAAATTTATAAATAACAAAAGTAATGGTGTGAATTTCCTGAGAGTGCAGAACATTTTCATCGTAAGGTTGCAAAGGTTTCGAAGCGCACAAAGAATTTGAAGAATTTTGTGAAAAATATTGCAAAAAATGTTGAAATGCGTAAAAGGTATGAATACCATAAGTAAAAGCATGAATGTCTTTAGCATGCTGAACATTTTGATACCAAACCTGCATAATTTGCAGAAAGTGCACAAATATTTGGAGAATTAAGTTGGGGGGAAAAAAATCACAAAATTTGCATAAAATTTCCCAAATTTTATAAAATTTCACAAAATGCGTATGTGATGGTACAAGTGTGAATGTCCTGAACTTGCTCAATGTTTTGATCGCAGAAATTGGGAAAAAAATTCCCTTTCATTTTTAATGAGACTGAAAAATTGCATAAATTGCTTAACATTTTAAAAACTGTAAAATGCACGAAAGCACAAGCAGGAATGTCTTGAACATTTTGATATAACGTTTGCTGAAATTGCTGAAAGTGTGATTTAGGTTTTTTAGAATAATAAAAAATACAGAAGAATAAATAATTAATATTAATAATAATAAAGAGAAAAAGGGTCGCTATAGTGTGAACGCTTACAAAGCATTCACACTATAGCGATCCTTAGTCCTCATCAATAATTGGATATTTTTTTGTTATTCTCGTAGCTCTAAGAAAATCCGGGTTTTGCGCTGGCAGTTTATTAAAAAGAAAAAGCCTGAATGAAAGTTGTTCCTCCATCTTTTGTGCTCACATCCCCTGTTCTGCAAACGTCCTGCTCCCTGTTCTGTGTGTCTACAAACCATAATGGTTTATTGGTGTCATGTGGTTTTGGAAGAATTGGGTCAATGTGGTATTTTAGTTTTGACTGAGGTCATTGTCTGAAGTTCTCCCTCAGACGGCTGGTGGGTTTTCATGTAAGGGATAATACCCGACGAAGTGTGCATTATGAGAAATTAACGCACGACGCGGAGGCCTAAACCGTCCGACGCGAAGCGGAGGACGGTTGCCTCCGTGAAGTGCGTTAATTTCTCATAATGCACTCTTCGGAGGGTATTATCCCGCTTATACCATGGTCTTTACAAAATAAATAAACATTTAATCAATATTTAGTACTTTATTCTTGTTATTTCTTTGGTTTAGCTCATTTTTTCACACAAAGCGGACTATTTGATCATCCGTGATGCGGTTTGTTGTCACGGTGACATGAAACACGGCATGAAGCCTGAAGCCGTTACAGACCTCAGCTGCAGCGGTAAAGTGTCGCTGTTTTGAAAGAAAGACCCGGACAAATTAGGATATTTTTCTTCTTTTTCTGACGTTAATCCTTCAGTGAGCAGCTAGAACATATTCAGCTTCTGTCTGTGTTTCATTTCACGGCAGGTTCGTTCTTCTGAGCTGCTCTAAAATGAGAAACTCCCTCTTGTGGTGAAACAGAAGACTACACCTCTCATGTCGAGTGGTGTTTTATTAGAAGGAGAATAACCAATTTGTCAATATTAATTTACCTTACAGAATGAGATGAATATAAATGCTGGTCGCTACAATAAGTTGAATAAAGCATCAGTTCAGAGATAAAGTTCATCCATTACTGCTTGTTTTGTCCAGACAATGAAGGAAAATGTGTTTTAAAGAAGCCTGCGCAGTGATATCGAACGTTTGGTCTGTGTGACCGGAACTTCTTTTTTAGGTGTGGTTTATCACCGTGGTATATCAGTTTTTAATGCACACCCAGTAGCCAATCAGAATCGAGTATTCACCCAGACCATGGTATAAGTGCTGTTAATACACAGCAGACTTTAAACCTGATCCTCTTGGTCTCATGCGGCTCATGCAGACTGATTAACTAATCAGAGGGTTCAGGAAACCACTGCTAATGGATAGATTTAAGATTTCTATGACTTTTGTAGAAGGCTTTTAAGAGTCCTTGATGTTTTTTAGTCTTTGGAGAACCAAAAGTATTTAAATATTTACACGCTGTCCAAGTTTCCAGTTTTGAAAAAACTTTTAAAAAGAATTCTGTTCACTAATGAGTCATTCAGTGGAACTATTTCTATTTATTGAAACAACTGTTTGCTCTCCCCGCCTCTGCTTAGAACTTTCTGACAGTGGGTGAACCCAAATCTGCTCGCTGTGACGATCTGGAGTCCCTGAAGAAAAGAAAGTGCACAGAAAGCCTAATTGAGAACCCCCGTGGGAATATCATTCTGGACCAGAACAAGCCGGTTACCATGCGTAAAAAGGACGAGAAAGTGAAGCTGGAGGACATCACCCAGATCCAGCCTCAGAGGGTGACCGTCACGCTACGAACCGGTTAGTAATCCCCAACCCTTTCAGGGGGTTAGGCTGATGTCTCCAAGCAATAAGAGCTGTTGTTTTACTCTGTAGTTATTTTGAAACATTCCCTCTGCAGATCTGGATCTTAATAGTCATTTTTAAATACAAGCCAGTAAATTGATGTAATAAAGTAGAAAAATAGTTCAGTCGACCTCTGATCGCAGGTTTGATTCCTGCTCTGCTCACTGGAGTATGCTGAAGTGTCTTTGAGCTAGCGCATTGCTCCTGATGGCCGGGTTAGCATCCGTGTGTCACTGGAGGAAAAGAATGAATAAATTATTTGTTCTTTGAAGAAGCACTCACGCTGCTATGAGCTGTTGTGGATAAACTGTTCTGTAAATAACAGATAAATACTACAGCATTATTTTAACTGTTTATGTGACATTGACAAAAAATGTCAAAAACTTATTAACTTTAGTGGTTTTAAAATGGAACCAAAAATGAGCAAAATCTGATGTCCTGGGCTAATTTTTGTTTCCACTAAGCAGTCCGGTCCGGTATTTTGAGCATTTCCATTGTAAAATGGACTCATTAAACAGTCCCGACCCGTCCCACTTGGGGGCCCCAGCGATTATAGGCCCATTGAAAAGTGGGATGAAACGGTTGGGGTGAAGCTGCTGTAGCCACCCGTTGATTGGCAGAAAGTGATGAGTACTTCAGAACGCATCAATAATTGCTCATTTACACTAATGTTTCTGACGTTTGTAAGCATTCTGGTTTGTGCGGTTTCTTGTGTTCCCTTTTGGTCACCGTCTATATTGAAAATGCCTCCAAACAGCAAAGTCTAGTCTGGGGTGGAATTACAAATGTTCCGTGCCATCCTCTGGCGACAGCTTGATACTGGGTGAGCTAGCAGTGCGCTAGCGGTCTACACTGCTCACGAGCCCTGAAAACAAACCGCTCAGTGGGAGTGAGGTTTAACGGAGTGGAAGCGTTTACCAGAATTAGCTGGACTGGACTGGACCTCTCCTTACTGTACCAGACCGCTCAGTGGAAACGAGGCCTTACTGCAAGGGGGTCAAACTCAATTTCACAGGGGGCCAAAATTTTTAAACTTTAAAAATTGAACTTTTTAATATAACTATGAATAAAAACAGGTAGGAATATGATTCCAGAATAAATAAACTTAAACCTTAAATAACTCTCAATATTTTACTCTCCATAAAAATATATTTTCTCAAAATTATGCAAGTTAGAAATAAGCGCAAGATGACATTTGGACGTTAATAACAATAAAATAAAATGATCTTGAGGGCCGGATAGAATTACCCTAGAGGGCCGGATCCGCCCCCGGGCCTTGACTCTGACTCATGAGTGTTAGTTATATCCTTGCATGTCTGATAATGGGAAGACTCCATCCTGGTTTATTTACAGACTAATTTTCAAATTACTCAAAGATACCAAATTTAAATACTTTTATAGTTTTCATTTTTTCCCTATTTTTAAAGGGTAAACATTTTGTCCAAACTGGCTCGATGCCTCTTGATGAATCTTGATTTTTGGAAACAGAGTTTCCTTGTAGCTCAGATTTGTGATGGGATTTCTTTTGGGAAAAGCAACACTCATGTCGTTCTGACATGACAGTGGTCGAGTCATAGTCACAATTGTCCTTACGGGTGGATAAGAAAAATGTGCAAACCTGTACGAGGCATGCAGAAGGCCTGCTGGAAATATTGAAGTCGTAGACCGCTCTGTGAGCCCGTAGAGAGAACATTTTCTCTTTCCTGCTGCAAGTGACGGGTCCTAACAAACACTGAAGACTTAAGAGTGAAGACACAGGATGATTTTTTTTTTTTAATCCCACAAATCATGTGGAGTGGAACGAGGAAATAAGACGATCAGTATAGTTTGTGTGGGTATCCTATGGATGCTTGCGGATCACCTACACATTCGTCAGTACTGGCCAGTACTCACACCTTACTAATGACTAGAATCAGTTTCACTGTACAACAGCATCGCTCGTACGTCATAAGCATGCATTACTGTTGCAAGTACTTGATGCACGTGTTACACGCACAACAATTGTACATTCTATTTTAATGGCCACACAAGCCTCAAGGGAACTGCAATATAAACCTGAGCTCACCTTAAGACGCAGCCGCTCCTCTCTACGGGCCAGATAACCCAAAAACCTGCAGCACTCGAGTGGGTCAAGGTCCAAACGGGCGCATGTGTCAAAGCCTTAATAGAAAGAAGTCATATGTTTCAGACTTTCTTTAGGATCATTTTGTGTTCTCTTGTGTTTTATGTTTAAGGCGAACCACAGACCATAAACCTGAAATTCCGGCGGGCTGATGACTACCCCATCGATCTGTACTACCTGATGGACCTGTCCTACTCCATGAAGGACGATCTGGAAAACGTCAAGAACCTCGGCACTGAACTCATGAGGGAAATGGCTAAAATCACCTCCGACTTCCAGATCGGTAAGTCTGGATCTGAACATCTCTAAAAGACCAGGTGTTGCAGATTTCATCCCTTTATCCTCTCTGATCTCCTGAAGGCTTTGGCTCATTTGTTGAGAAAACGGTCATGCCGTACGTCAGCACCACACCACTCAGAGTGATGAACCCGTGCTTGGGCAACCATAACTGCACCAGCCCCTTCAGCTACAAGAACGTCCTGTCTCTGACCAAGGATGGAAAGAGTTTCAACAACCTGGTCAGTCAGCAGCAGATCTCAGGAAACCTGGACTCACCTGAGGGCGGCTTTGATGCTATCATGCAGGTGGCAGTGTGCGAGGTGACTGCGGGCTTTCATTTTTTAACCGAAAAATTCACATTTTTCTTAAGATGAACTAGAAAAACATCAAGAATTATTTACATTTTGTGATTTCAGAAAATAATTGGCTGGAGAAATGTGACTCGACTGCTCGTGTTTTCCACTGACGCTGGTTTCCACTTTGCTGGGGACGGAAAACTAGGGGGCATCGTCTTACCCAACGATGGGCAGTGCCACCTGGAGGGCAACATGTATACTATGAGCCACTACTACGTATGATGTCTTTTTTCTATAATGCATTCTGTACAATGTATACAAAGCGTGTGTAAAAAGTTGCTTTTCACTGTTAACTTGCAAGTGAATCCTGGTGAGGTGCACTACAGTGTGAATGCAGTTAAGCATTCCAGGGAACCAAATGGGACCATTAATCATAAGGAAGGAGAAAAGTAATAGTATTTTCCCTATTTTGTGCTTGTTTAGTAAATATTGCCGTAAACAAGCAACTGCTTTGACCGGTCAACTGTGAAGTAAATGCAAAAACAAATGTAGCCATCGCGTTCATTTGAAAGAGTATCTGGACAACCCGGCATTTAAGAAACGCTGTTTGTTGGAGACCGGCTAGTATTTGACTCACAGACGCAACTGTGAGGTGTAAACGGGGTTTATTTGGCAGTAAAATTCAATTGATACCATATTTATGGCCACAAAATGTAGGCAACAACATCAGATCAACACGTCAGGAGTTAACAGCAGCGTTCCAAACAGGAAGTACCTGCTGGCTCCAAGAAGTCCGAATTCCCTCCCTTATCCCTAACAACTAAACTATGTAGTGCAGGACTATCTAGTGCCCTCGATTTTAAAAGCAATTTGGACAGCATGCTTTTTTTTTTTTTTACGGCAAGTATGACGTCATCAATTCCAAGAAGTGAAAATCGAATCAA
>NC_050528.1:32960903-32976301 GCF_002922805.2 Oryzias melastigma
GTGAAAATCCTGATGCGGCCCGGCCTCAACTAGATTCCGCCTCCAGCGGCCCCCGGCTGATTTGAGTTTGAGACCCCTGCTTTAAACACAATGCATTGTGGTCTATATTTAGTGAGCATCGATTCACACTGTTTGTTCTCAAAGACTTCTGTGAAATTTCGAGTGGACGCGATTCTGGTATTGTAGATTCAGACAGCCCTACAAAATAGCAAACACTCCATAAAGTGAAGGAATTTGGACATAGCCAGAATTTGTGTAGTTCGTTTTCAAGTGGGGTTTGGCCTTCCAACAAGCTCACTCCTGATTGGTGAGAGTGGTTGCCATAGAAACAATGACTCAAACCAACTAGGACCAATCACTACTTACTGACTCCTACATGGCGGCATCCGTACAACAAAAAAAATGGCGACTAAATTGACTTAATTTGGTTGGAGCCATTTTCTATCAGTGATGTCTAGGGCTGTCAGATTTGTCGCGTTAAAAACGCATTAATCTGACACGTGCTTGACGCCGACAATTTTTTTGACGCATTAATCGCGGATTTTCCATAGACTGTATATAATGGGGGGACCTCATAGCTCGATAGGTCCATTATTTTTACAGTCAATGGGATTTTCTCATACGTGCCTTTTCATACCGCGCGCGGGCGTCCCGCCCTCTAACTCACCGGCTGCTCTCACGAGATCACGGGCGGGTCTCCAACCTCCGAGCTGCTAGCTAGAACCGGCCCGGCGCTAGGACCTGGAGAGCTCCTGCACCCTAACCCGGCTCCGGTTCGCGTCCAGTACCACGTCTGTTGGTACGGGCTCGCGTCCGGCGCCGCGTCCCGAGAGCTGCGGACCCCCGACGTTCTGAACAGCAAGTGCACCGGGGGACATTTTAAATGTTCTGGAGGTTTAAGCGTGATCCAGCCCCAGCATAGCGGTCTGTCTGCCGGCATATTCATCACGTGAACTCCCCATCGAGCTGCAGCCAGAGAACGCGGCGGCAGTAACAGACTGTCAAACTATCCACAGAGTATCCCGCTTTTCTCAGTCTTTAATGTTTTAAAAAACAAAAGTTCATTGGAAATGATAAATCTCTATTTCATTCATTACTGTAGTTCAGCAGAGGAGGAAAAGATTTGGTCCTGACAAAAAATGAACATGAAAGTGTTATGGAAATTTTATTTTTGATGTTTTTTTTTATTTTATTTTACTGAACGTTGATTGAAGTTTAGAATTTAAAATGCCCTTCACTTGCACTTGGGCTTTTGTTAGACATTTTATGTTACAGTCTTTTATTGTTAAGGAAGTTTATCTCAATACAATGTTACAAAATAAAGTATTTCTGATTAAAACTATTAATTTTACCATTCTTGCTTTCATAATTAATGTAGAACTGCTAAATTCCACGAAGCACACATTTTTTTCCTAAAAAAAAGGTCACATATTAATATGCGATTAATCGCAAGTTAACTCAGGACAAAATGCGATTTATCGCGATTAAAAATTTTAATCGCCTGACAGCTCTAGTGATGTCACAATCACTCGGTCCAGTTCTCTTATGCAGTCAATTGCACTGACCTGCACCAACCCAAATTTTGACCCAAAAAGTCCTCAGCCTCGACAAGTGCCCTGAGGAACAACAGGAAATGCAATAAGCTTAAAGCTCCTACATGAACATAAACATTACTACATGAAATTGGATATGATACGTTGAAGTTAAGGACTGTAAGTCTTCCAATAGTAACTCCAGCATTTGTTCATTTGTTGCAACATCTTTTATTGGAAATGGGCGTCAAGAAGAGCCGGGCCACTACTAGAAGGCATAAGCTAACTGAAGCTACGTTACTTCTCTGAATAGCCACTTGGTAGGTTTCTCCACCAGTAGGACGATCACAATTCACTTAAATGTAAGATGAATTTAAAAAGGAAAAAACAAACTCAATGTTTGGCTTAGATTTAGTATTCAAGACAACAGCCGCACAAGGGCTACATTTTGATGAAAAGCTCCAACGATGTTCCTTTTTCAGAAAAGCCTGTGAACTCATTCGACCCCACGGAGCTAAAAAGCATGAAATCGGCTCCAGATGCTGGTTGTAACGGTTTTCTTTTTCCAGATGTTTTGTCCACTTTTGTTTTTTTCTTTTTATTTCTCAAACTGCTTCGGCTGATCTATCCTGGTCTGATTGTGCTTCTGTTTTTAGAGGCATAATATTTCAAATGTTTATATTTTTTTGTCTTTAACCCTCTTTTCTGCGTGTTTTTGACAGGACTACCCCTCTATCGCTCACCTGGTCCAGAAATTAAGCGACCACAACATCCAGACGATCTTCGCTGTAACTGAAGAGTTCCAGCCTGTTTACAAGGTAAACCGTCTTCAGGGTTCTCTGAGGGAACATCTTCATACATTTCACTGCATCTGTGTGAACAAACACCTTCATTCTGCACATTTTATGTCCAACAGGAGCTGAAAAACCTTATCCCCAAATCAGCTGTCGGCACTCTGTCCTCCAACTCCAGCAACGTGATCAAACTCATTCTAGATGCTTACAATGTAAGTAAACGGTGTGCAGTCTTCCACTGGTCCAACATGTTCCACCATGGCGCAAATCAATGATTCAAATCAGACAGAGCGCTTTCTCGTTCTGATGTTTTTAGGCCAAAACCTAAAAGACATGCTGAACATTTTTACTAGAAAGTAAAATAAGTTAACTTTTTTGTTTCCAAAGATCCCATTTTTCTTTGTGTGTTCTTTTTTTTGGTGAAGTCTCTGTCATCTGAAGTCACTCTGGAGCACAGCAAGCTCCCAGACGGAGTCACCATCCAATACAAGTCCTTCTGCAAGAACGGAGTGACCCAAACCGGCGACGACGGCAGGAGATGCTTCAACATTTCCATTGGAGACGAGGTGATCTTCCTCAGGACGCCTTATGGAAGGAAGGAGGGGAGATCAGGAAATGTTGGACCTGTTTACAGACTGGGAACATCTGAAGTGCTAGAGGGATCAGCTGGGTGGTCTGGTTTTTATAAACAGGAAATCTCTGATACCTTAACATCCGCCTGTGCTTTCACATTGAAGAAATCAAGATAAAAACAACAAGTTGTTGCCGTGTGGAGAATCCTATAAATAACTCTTTGATTTGAACATTCCTCTAATCTTCAGGTCAACTTCAAGATTTCCATCGAATCCCAGAAGTGTTTTTCGAAAGATGAGATCATTAAAATCAAACCGCTGGGCTTTAATGAGGAGTTGGTGGTCAACCTGAAGTTCATCTGTGACTGTCAGTGCTCCTCGAGCGGCCAGGCCAACAGCAAGAAATGCTTCGACGGCAACGGGACCTTCGAGTGTGGAGCGTGCAAGTGAGTCACACGAGGAAATCTTTTTAAAAAGACTCAATTCATCAGTGTGTTTAATGCAGAAGTTCATTTTAAATACAGTTTTCCCTCCTCTATCATAGGGATTATTTACATTACTATGATAGGGCCATAATGCTGCCAATAGTTTGCAGAACCATTTTGAGTCGATTCTGTTTTTTTTGTATTGTTTTGATCCCTTCAATTCAATTTTGAGTTTACACAGTTACATTTACTCACATTGGTTTAGAAATACATTAATGATCCTTAGATATGTTTGGAAGATATGCATATTAATCTGATACAGTTCACATAGTGTACAACTCAGCAGTGAAACTATAACGAGATTGTTAATACATAACAGTGTTACCTGGATTCTCAAACAGAGAAGTTCCAACAGTTGTTCTGCTTCTCCTGGAGGGCATTCCAGTTTTTCCACTAGGTGGTGATCGCGCTATAGCATTGCACCTTATTCTAGGAGAAGAGGAAACTATGAGGAAAAAATGATGTCCTAGACCAGGGGTCCCCAAACTACGGCCCGCCCGCGCATTTGGACCGGCCCCCAAACACTATCAGAGACCCATTATTATTTTTTTGTCAATTTGGCTACATGATCAAGACCCTCATAGAATGTGACTTTCTATTCCACTCTTCTACAGTTTGTACCTCTATCTGAACTCTCCCAAATCCCCGTCAAATAGAGCAGAATTCAGAGTTCTCTGTAATCTTAATTTGCGGGTCTCATCTTCACGAGTTAGTTTTATAATAAAACTCTCCCAATACTCCCCCAATAACCGAGGGAATACAGGTTTCACTTTCTGTTTCCCCAGCTGCTCATTTTTATTTATCAAATTGTGTCCCAAATCCTCATTTTTATTTTATTTTTTTTCTTCAAATCACATGTCAGATCAATACCGTTTGCGCAGAGATCATAAAAGCGTGGAGCCGTGCGCTGAGCCATGTGCGCACGCCTATGTGCAAACCTCGTTACCGTTTGTGCACAAGGTTTTCATCAGAGAAAAAAACAGTGATGTGGCCCTCACAGGCAAAAGTTTGGGGACCCCTGTTTTATACCACAAATGGTTACTTTAAAAATACTTCCTTAAAAGAGTTTAGAAATTCCTGCCTGTGAGTTTCTAAAGCTGTTAATAAAGTCAGCAATGTATGTTTAGGTGGACCGAGCGTTAGCATTAGCCATCCTATGGGAAATTCCATTAAACGTTAGCATCAAGCTAGCAGACTTTAGCTTTATGAGCTAAATCAATCTCTACTTTTATGGATCGATTATTGATCTGTTAAGCACAGATCGATTCAGATTGATTAATCGATTTAATCAACCCAGCCCCAGATTATAGATGTTTGAAGGCAGTAAAACTTCTCACTACACTCTATACTTTTCTCAAAGTTTAAACTCAAAGTTCAAACCCTGATAGAAAAATGAGTCCAGTATTACAGAATGAAAACAAAGATCTGATCGCGATCAAAGATTTTTGTCGATTTGGAGACTGAACAGATTCTGTACAGGTGACACGTCACAGAGGAGATGCACCATAGATGCACCATACAGCACTAGCCGAACAGTTTCATCAGACTGGGATTGTGTTTTGTATTTCTGTATGTAGGAGCTGATTTCATTTCTAAACCAATATGGATTTGTTTTTATGACGAGTCTAAACACAATGTAAAAAGAAAAAAAATAAAGGTTCTCTGATGCTTTGAAGACGGCAAACCTTGATGTCTGTAAAACCACAGAATTAGTTTTGCATGTGGGTTTCTCTAATCATGAATAGATGGACCAATAAATGTGGAAATTCAACATGCTGAGAAGATCCTGCCAGACTGATCTGGATTTGAATCGGCGTGTGCATGTTAACGTGGCCGTCCTCTGTGTTCTGTGTCAGGTGCAATGAAGGGCGCATCGGGCGCGTGTGCGAGTGCAGTAAAGACGAGGTTCGTACTGAGGACCTGGACGCCAACTGCAGAAAAGACAACGGCACTGACATCTGCAGCAACAACGGCGACTGCGTCTGCGGGACCTGTGAGTGCAAGAAGCGAGAAAACCCTGCAGAGGTTTACAGCGGCAAGTACTGCGAGTGCGACAACTTCAACTGCGACCGCTCCAACAACAAGCTGTGTGGAGGTGAGTCCTGCGGAGGGCGAAGTTTCGGTCAGACTCTCGCTGGTCTGTTCTTACTTTGCCCGCTGTGTGCTGCCAGGTCACGGCCGCTGTGAGTGCAGGAAATGCATCTGCGACGCAAACTACACCGGCAGCGCCTGCGACTGCTCCCTGGACACCACCCCCTGTCTGGCCAAGAACGGGCAGATCTGTAACGGCCGTGGCGAGTGCAAATGTGGAAGCTGCAGGTGCACAGACACCAAATTCCAGGGGCCCACCTGTGAGCTGTGTCCCACCTGTCCCGGCGTCTGCACTGAGCACAAGTGAGTGATCGTCTGACTCTGTCAGAAATACCATTGTAGAGGTTCTCTGTAAGCTGCAAAAATCTCTGAGAATTAACACAGGAAGAAAGTTTCCCTTAAAGGGTAACCAAACAGGGAAGTTGCAGGCTGAGGGGGATGGGGGTGCGGAACAGGACTGTTACTAGAGCTGCAGATCACAACGTCAGACTCCAGAAATGATGTCAGTCTCCAGAAATGACGTCAGTCTAAAGAAATGACGTCAGACTCCAGAAATGACGTCAGACTCCAGAAATGATGCGAGACTTCAATGTTTTGACACATCACAAAATCCCAATCACAAAATTCAACTGTAATACCTCGTTTCAGAAAGCCTGTAGGGGGCAGCACACAGACAGGTTTTGACTATACTTTTGAGAATTAAACAAGTTTATTTTAAATTGTCAAAAATGTGGCAATGACCAACAGACAGTATTTTTAAAGCCCCATTTAAAGAGATCAACAGCCAAAAAAGTAAATTTAGTGTTTGATCACCCTTCAAAGAAACATGAAGAGATTCAGCAGATGTGTTCTTCCTGTTGGTCCTCCTCAAACAAGGGTTTATTTCTCAAGCTACATTCACACCAAACGTGTTTTAACGTTAACCCTTCTACACCGGACCTATAGCTCCATTGTTTACATTATTTTGACAACCGTAGCTCTTTAATTGTTGATGCAATTAACGTAATTCCTGCAGATTCTGAAGTAGAAAGAAGTACCGGTAGCTGTGTGCAGTAGAGGTGGAGGAAAATATCAATTCAGTGAAATATATCAATACTTTATTTGGCAATATTTGTAATTATTTAAAATACTCCCAAGAGTATCTGGGATATTTGGTATATTTAATTAATTATTTAAAAGCAAACATGTATTTTAGCGGCTTAGTTTTGTTTTCCACTTAAATATTTCCTAAAATATAAAAAAAAAACACCCTGAATTTGCTTGGTTAAAAGCAACTTTTTTATGAGATTCAGTTGCAGTGCTTCATGTGGACTATGATGTTTGCAGATGATATTGTGATTTGTAGTGAGAGCAGGGAACAGGTGGAGGTGGAGTTAGAGAGGTGGAGGTTTGCCCTGGAAAGGAGAGGAATGAAGGTTAGCCGCAGTAAGACAGAGTACATGTGTGTGAATGAGAGGAACCAGAGTGGAAGAGTGAGGTTACAGGGAGAAGAGATAAAGAAGGTGGAGGAGTTTAAGTATTTAGGGTCAACAGTACAGAGTAATGGAGAGTGTGGAAAAGAAGTGAAGAGGAGAGTGCAAGCAGGTTGGAATGGGTGGAGAAAAGTGTCAGGTGTGATGTGTGACAGAAGAGTTTCAGCACAAATGAAAGGAAAGGTGTACAAGACTGTGGTGAGACCAGCCATGTTGTTTGGACTAGAAACAGTGGGACTGAAGAAAAGACAGGAAGCAGAGCTGGAGGTAGCAGAGATGAAGATGCTGAGGTTCTCTTTGGGAGTGACCAGGATGGATAGGATCAGGAATGAATACATCAGAGGGACAGCACATGTTAGAGGTTTTGGAGAGAAAGTCAGAGAGGCCAGACTGAGATGGTTTGGACATGTTCAGAGGAGAGACAGTGAATATATTGGTAGAAGGATGCTGAGTCTAGAGCTACCAGGAAAGAGGTCTAGAGGAAGACCAAAGAGGAGGTTTATGGATGCAGTGAATGAAGACATGAAGGTGGCTGGTGTTAGAGTGGAGGATGCTGAAGACAGGCTTAGATGGAGGAAACTGATTCGCTGTGGCGACCCCTGAAGGGAAAAGCCCAAAGGAAAAGAAGAAGAAGAAGATTCATGTGAAACAAGAAATAAAGTTTACATCAAAAGTAACGACTTTTCAAAAGAGTGAAATACGACTTTGTGGGTCCTACTTGGTTTTGATCAGTGAGAAACAGACTCTTTTAGAATAAAAGGTTGCAGACCCTCGGTCTATGTCAACTGAGGAAGTTCATTGAACATTTGTTCATGTCTATGTGCTACTAAGCAATATCTTCTGTGTGTCCTGTTAAATGACAGCAGCTAACGAGGCTAGCAACTGTTGCTAAGGACTTTTCTGACGACCAGATCCAACGACCATACCAAATGCAAAGTTTTAGCCATAAACCTGAAACATCACAAAGCAAATAAAAAGCTATCATCAAAGACAAGTGGACATGCAGAAGATATTGATTAGTAGACATTGAATGAGTCCTCTGGTGTAAATAAACAGCAGGAGAGGCAGTTGTTATGCATCAACTCTCTGAATGGTCACTGCCAGCACTAAAGCATCGCAGCACTAACAAGAGAAGAAGCTGCAGTTTTCACCATGAAACGGGAAATCAACTCAGAAATTGGTCTTAATTTACGTCGAGCCTGGCCTTAAGAAAGTCTTAAAATGTAGCTTAAAGAAACGTGTAGGAACCCTGATTAGAAACAGACCATAACAGTGAGTGTTTTCAGTTTCTGCTCAACAGCAGACGAACGTCCCGCGCTGCATTGATTGACAGAACCTGTCGGTTGGTGCTCGTCTGTCTTCAGGGACTGCGTTCAATGTCTGGCGTTCCAGACCGGCGACAAGAAGGACACGTGCAAGAAGGATTGCAGCAACTTCAACGTGACCAAGGTGAAGGATCGGGACAAGCTGCCGCAGCCCACTGACCAGGTCTTCCCTCTGGCCCACTGCAAGGAGAGGGACGCCAGCGACTGCTGGTTCTACTTCACCTTCTCCGTCAAGAACGACACCAACCAGGTGGTGGTGCTGGAGCAGCTGGGTAAGGCGCCGCTGACAGACGCTTGACCTGATCACATACCACAACAACAGTCAGGTTCTTTATTTTTATGACGTTTCCTTGGCCTCAGAATGCCCGGAGGGACCCGACATCATCCCCATTGTGGCCGGCGTGGTCGCAGGCATCGTGATGATCGGGCTGGCCCTGCTGCTCATCTGGAAGCTGCTCATGATCATCCACGACCGCCGAGAGTTCGCCAAGTTTGAGAAGGAGAAGATGAATGCCAAGTGGGACACGGTGAGTGGATTCTGGTCACCAGAACCTCCTCAGGTGACCCTTACCTGAGGAGTTTCAGCCCGCCGTACTACAGAAGTTTCTGCATATTTTCCAATACTAAGTCATTAAACACTGGACAGGCCTGCTCCCAAAACATCTTTATTCTAACATCCTGATTTGCACATCTCATTGCCTTAATCTACACATTCCTGATGAGCTCATGCAGTCCCTCTGCGGAGGGAGGGGCCGCCTCTCGGGCCGCCAGCGCTGCCGCTCGCTGTCCACAGACTACAACTGCATGACCATAAAAGGCAATGGAGCAGAACGAGGAGGCCTGTGGGATGACCGGTAACGCAAGAGGTGCAGCTCCTCTGTCCGAACCACAGGAAGTCGCCTCAGACGGCCTGAAAGGCATGACCCGAGGAAACAAACATGAACGAAGACCACCGCAGTCATTTAGAACATGCTGAAACGTAGCAACCAAAAATAAGGAACTGTTTTGAGAAAAGGAAGTTAGCATCACAGTCAAACCTGATCTTGATGCAGATAACCGTAACTTAATGTACCGTCCGGCTAGACAGAGACGTTTTTTCAGACATTTTAAACTCGCTGGTCGCTACACTAGCATGAATAAATACAGAACTCTGTGGTGTTTGTGTGTCTTTGCTGCTCCTTCTGAGTTCTGCTTAAAGAGAAACGGACCAGAATGGTTGAAGACTCCAGAACCGAAGAACCGATTCAAAGTCCAAAGTCCTCCTCTGCCTCCAAGTGTGAGGCAGAGACACTTGATTGGATAGAATCCATCTAGACCAATCAGCATGCACCCTCGTTCAGTGATTGGCTGTGTGGTGGCACATATATTACACTTAATTCAGAGTTTTGAACGCAAAATCAAAGATATGGCGAAAGCGAGATGAGACACACCACATCTAAAAACATTATGGAGTTTCATTCTTAAAACTTTACATTTTGTTTGCGATTAAGAAAATGTTGATCTCAAAACTGTGACTTTTGCTTGCAATATAGCGGCACAAAAATCTCTCTAAAAGAAACAGACACAGCTTCTCCTCCTTTATTGCCCATCAACCTTCCTCTCCTTTTCATCTAATAAAGGACAAGTACAAAGATCTCATCAACTAGCTCCTAAACTTCTGTTGCAAAAATGAACCTGCAGCTGAAATGTTTTATAATCACAAGATTGAGTTTTTAATAATGTTAGAAGAATACTTAGCAATGATTGGTGTTTAATTTTTTTTTAATCTGAAGAATTAAAAATCTAACATGTTACCTGCACTGCAACACCGATCCATCATGGTAATGACATGTTAAAGGAAACGGAATTTGAGTCTGGTCCACATCATTCTGCATAAATCAACCTTTATTTATAAAAGCGTGCTTCTCATACTTGCGCAGCTCGAAGGGAGTAAGTGAAACGTTTGATGACGTATCAACAGGAGACGTCTTTGACAGTAACAATATGTCCTGAAATATTCATTAAGCACATCTGAACTGAAGCATCAAATCTCAACTTTGTCATCTCAGTTTCAATACAGTCTTTCCACATTTGGTGCATTTTCAAACCTAACGTTGTTTTTATTCCAGTGTAATACAAAAACGTGCTTCTGTACATCAGAACCTGCTGCTGTGCTCCTTCACTCACTCCTGCTCCTCCTGCGTCTTTCAGGGAGAGAATCCCATCTACAAAAGTGCCGTGACCACAGTCGTCAACCCAAAGTACGAGGGCAAATGATGGAGCCGTGCCTTCACTGAACAACACTGTGCCGAGAAGAAAGGGGGCGGGGCTTCTAATGCTCACTGTGTCTTCGTCTCTGTAGTCCGCAAACGCCGCTCTTGTTTTACTAACTTGATTTGCTATGCATCATTTGTGTGCAGGTGGTTGTGTGTGTATGTGTGTGGGGGGGGTGTCTGGGTGTGTGTGTGTGTGTGTGTGTGTGAAGCTTGAATGTGTTCCTGCCTTGCAACGGGCTGAATAACCAGAAAATAAAAATGGGAGCCATCAGTTTAGTCCAGATGGAGCTCTTAAACGTGTCTCGTCTGGAGGGATTGATCTGTGAATGTGTGAGGGAGAGCGGGAGACCTGTTGATCTCCAGCCGGACCAAAGGTCTTTGTGTGTTTGTCTAAAGAGCGTCTGAAACCGTGATCTCTCTTTGAAACGTTGGAGTAAAGTGTGTCAGCCGTAAACGTGTACAGCAAGTGCAGAAAGCCATATTCCAGAATATGGTTTATTTGTTTCTTGATCCATCTGAACAATCCTTGTGTTTTTAAATTCTTTTCTATGTGACAGGACTCCGTTTACTCTCGGATTTCTGTTTGGTTCCAGGTTTTTACTCGCTTATTTTAAAGCCAACTCAGGTTTTTAATTCCTCTCAGCTTTACCAAATACCTGCCTTATTTGCTCAGTAATTGTTGGTCAATAAAATGTGTTCTTGTTTTCTATGTCATGTATAATATGAATTGGGACAATCTTTTTTGTTAGTTTGTTTTTTTATCCCAGAGTAATTCCAAAGTTTGAATGCCTCAATCAACCATTTGATGATGACAGTTTTTTCAAGTGCCTTTTAAGTTCTTCAACAGCTTAAAGTAACTCTGTTCTGAATTTATTTATTAAATAAGCCTTCCAAACAATCGTCTCTGATATGGCTTTACTCTCATTGTGCTGTTGCTGCTTAATCAGGTTGTTGTAAACTGAATCAGATTAGCAACAATGGACAAGTATTTCTAGATAACACTGGAAACCTTAGGAATCAAACTCATGCAAATGTTTTTTTCCTTTAAATGTTACAATAAATATTTCAATTTTGTGATGGGGTAGTGAGTCTGTGTGAAGTTTAGAAACGATATGATGCTGTTTACATGACTATGAACAATGTAGCAATATTCTGATCAAGTTTTCATAATAGGGATGTAACGATGAAACGATTCCTATTCTTATGATCAACTGGATCCATCTGTCTGACACAAGTTGTTAATCGAGTCAAATTGACCTATACCATTATAAAATCATTTCAAAAATGAATAAATCGATCTTGAAAAATAGAATTCATAACACACGTGATGTCATTATTTTCCAATGTGTGGAAACACTTTGAATTTGGCAAAAACCTGTGACCATACAGTGTGGTAGAATGTTGTAATAATGGATTATTTTGATGTGGAAAAACATCCGTTTGCTGATCTTTATGAAACTAAAATGTGAATAGATTTGACCATCTTTCTCGTTTACTTGTTTGTTTGTGCACATATTTAATTTACACTTAATTACCTTGTAAGAAATACAAGGAATCTGGAAACTTCACCTGCACTGCTCAGCAGCAGGTATTTATCTCGGAGTCACACGGCTGGAAGTTTTGACTAAAGATCAATTTTAGTTCAGTGGATCAGATCGTTAAAAATGAACCGATTATGAATCGTATCATTAACAATAAATTATGATATGAATTGAATCGTTAAAAGGAATCGTTACTCTTTACAACCATTAACGACATTTTTGATGTAGAAGAACAGAATAAATACAGAAAATTTGGATGAATGTTGTCAGATTGTTCCAGGGGCGAAGCTAGAAGGTTCTACATGAAGACTTTGGAAGGGTGGCAAATGAGAACAGTGGAGTTTTTAAAAAAAAACATTACAAATAAAGTGATTTCAAAAAATGTGTAGTTTTAAGTTTTAACACTGTTTTTATTTCGTTTAAAAAAAAAAAAAACTTTTTTTTTTTTTTGCAATGCTTACAGAAGCTTGCACTGATTATTTCTTAATCTTCGTCAATAATAAGACTACTATTGACTCAAAAAGAGGGGAGTTGCCCCCCCTGTAGCTCCACCCACCCCCCTGGATTGTTATGCTTACATGATTTCTTGAAACTTCTGAAAACTCAAGAGTTCCGATTATCTGATTTTTAGGGGGGAGGCGTGGGCACAGATTTGGTCAGTTTTATGGATTGTTGTGATATTTATGATGAAAACAGGCATAAAAACAAAGACAACTTCAGAATTATTGGGATACATGGAAACGTTCTGTTTGATATTAGCAACATTTTGGCAGAAAAGCAATAAAATTTATTTTTATTTTAATTGACATATCTCAAAATACTATAACAGTAATTAATTTGTACTATGCATATCTTCAAATACAGACAAATCGCAATATAAAAAGATTTAAACATATATTCTTACAATGTAGTCAACTAAACTGAACAATCAAATTAACCAAAAAAACATAATTTAAAATTTGTTGTCTGCATATTAGAAATAAGTTGAAAAAACTTTGAGTAGTCTTGATTGTTTTGGATGATTTATTTTTTTCTAGAGAGGCCGAATTTATTTTTACATCTGTTTCTGTGACATTTTCATTAAAGGGACTTGACGCAACCATTTTCTGTGTAATATTTTGCTAATATGATAAGCGAGGGCTTTTATTGTGAAGGAGCCTGTCGTGACGCCGCCAGCCAATCACGTTTCGTCCCATCCCCAGTGGAGCGCGACGCCACGAGCTGAGCACTCGCCACAGGTGATTGGTGGCCTCAACTGTCCAATCAGGAAGCGCGTTTCACAGCAAAGTTGTTAACCCCCAACAGTAGCACTTTGCTTCCCACCTCTAGTTTCAGCCTACCGTTTATCGACATACGGAGTTTTCACCGGGACGTATTCGCTTGTTTTGACCGGGCAGACGGCCGCCGTGCCCCGGAACGCCGCGTGACCGTTCCGGTTTTATTTTGAAACCGAACGGGAGAAGTAGCCGCGGCTAGCGCTGCTGTTCTAGTTGGCTCCTCTGGGGCTAGCTGCATCGCGTTGCCCTGTCGGATTTTTTTCCCCCTTTTTTCTTGGGGTTAACTTTTGACTCACTTGCTGAAGCGGACTAACATGTGCCAAACCATCGACTTGGTGAGTATTTTCCCTTTATTATTATTATTATTATTATTATTATTATTAATGTAAGTTGAATCGATGGTCTCCCAAAAGAAAAAAAAGAGAAAAAGGCCCATCCTGATTAGTGCTTTCTGGCATCAGTTGATTCCACACACGCAATCAAATTCCTGGCTGGTCAGCTGGACACAAATCTGCCACAAGTTTCCTCTCACTTTGTCAGCTTCAGAAGCCGCATTTCTTTCATGCGATGGATTGAAGCCAAACTAGTAGTTTCTCCATTGAAAGGGGGACAAAAATGTATTTTAGTGAACACCAGCTGAGGATGAGGAGGAGCGCCGCAGATTGTTCTTTTTTCCCTCAGTCGACAGCCTGTGAGCAGCAACATTGGTGCTCGTAGGTGTGTGTGTGGCTGAACAGTGCCAGGCTGCCTCTGTGGCCCGCCTGGGAACTGCCTGGCCTGCTCGGCTCCGGATCATCCGCATCTCTCATATGATCCTGTCCTCAGCTCCATCACGAGCCTTTAAGGCTCAGGTGATGACCGACCGCGGTCGGCCGTTAACGCTCGCGAGGCTGACGCGGACACCGGGTCCGGTTCACGCGCCTGTCATCGGACAGGTTAGCAGAGCAGAAGAGTTAGCTCGCTTTCCCGTCCTTTCATGTGACTGTGTGAACACTTTGCCTATTGTGGTGCAAGCCCCGCCCACCGAGCACTTTCCTGCGTCAGCTGCAAGCACGTGAAGGCTGCAGGCTCTCGATCCCCCTCGCTGTCATTATGTTCAACGCTGTGTTCAGATGCACGTGTCTGTTAGTCTGTAAATGTGTTTATAGTCAATAAAGTTTATTTCAAAGAAGGTTCTCGATTCCGTAGCATCCTGCGTCAGATTTAAAGACCCACTCCGATACAAATGAGCGTTTTTAATGTGTTCTTGTAGCATTTTTGTAACTGTGGAGGACATATATAAACAAAATCAAGCTTAAAGTTGCATTTCTAAGTATTTCTGTATTCAAATAATTGTAAATCAAGAGCAGACGAAAAAATGCCAACATTTTTGTGATGCACAGTATGACGTCATATTGGTGTCAAAAGTAGTGTGCGTCTGTACAATTAAAACTTGGAGAAAAATGTGTCCACCTGTAAAAAAGTTTTATACTTGCAATAAAATAATAAAACATTCGTGCGTCTGTAAAAAGTTTTGTAACTGTAGAAAAAAATATGAGTCTAAAAAAAGACAAAAAAAACTTGTAGCTGTGGAAAAAATGTCTGTAAAAAAATTGTAACTGTGGAAAATATTTGCGCGTCTGTAAAAAAAAATTGCAACTAGAAATAAGTGTGTCTGTTTAAAATAAAGTTTTGTAAGTTTAGAAAAAAAATGTCTCTATAAAAAAACTTCTAACTGTAGAAAAATTCTTTTTTTTTTTAATAGACGGACAATACTTGTGTCACAGAAATAACTACATACACTTCCTTGTTTCAGATATCGGGTTCAAAACTGTACAGATAGATAGTTCTAATGCTAATAATTGGTCGCCATTTTTTTCAATGGTAATATCAGGTTGGGGCTGTAAGCTAGTGGGAGAGAGTGTAAACAAATGGATGATGGGAATTGTGGGTGGGCTTTCTTTATGGTTACAGTTCCAGCCTCAACTCAGAGGCGAATTTCTAATGAACTCCTGCCGCTCTGCAGAAACTATCCCCGAAATTGACAGCGATATATATATATATATATATATATA
>NC_050528.1:32976358-32978042 GCF_002922805.2 Oryzias melastigma
TGTTGGAGATAGCAGGGATGACTGGTGTTACATTAAACCGATTAAAATAGGTATTCAGATGGTCACAAACGGATATTTTAAAAGAACCCCAAACAGTTTATTGATCTAAAAAATTGACGTGGAAAATTTTTTGACCAATAAAGATGCAACTCAAAAATAAAACAAAAAAAAAAGAAAATTCTTTTGATGCGTCGTAATGTTAAAATCTTTATACTTTTCAAGCTTTTATTTCCTTTAAATGTTTACATAATATAAGTATATGACTCCGTGTAAAATCTTTTCTAGTTTTTAAATCAGGACAGAATCAATCAATAAATAATAGATGACTACGATCATGAATTTCTTCAATATTGGTTAATCAAATCTGTAATTTAGTTTTACTTTAAATCTGTTTATTGTAAAAAAAAAAAAAAAAAGTTTTGTGTTAGTTTTATTGTGAGAATTCTCCGTTTTGTTAAGTTTCTTCTTTCACACTTTAAAGCTGTAGTTGGAGCTTCGGTTTGAACCAAATGACGGTGATTTTAAAAATGAGGAGTTCTGAAATGGAGTCAGATAGGTAGCATTAGATAGTTTCCCCTTTGTGGGATCAATAAAGTTTTATTCTGTTCTAATAGAAGCTTCAGTCTCTCCTGTTCAGTGTTTTGGGTGTGATGTTGGTTTAGATCAATTTAATACCCAATCAGACTGCAGGGTTTTCAGATACACAAATGTCTTAACAACTCACAAGGATGTTAATATTGAAAAAATCCTCAAGATGTTGACTGTCCAGAGAGCATTCATGGAAAGTTTAAGGGACAAAGAAAACTGTTTAAGAGGAAAAACAAAAAAATAATTTCTAGAATGTTGGGATGTTTCCAAACAGTGGACTCTAGGAAATGCATTTGTTTTATTCAGAAAATAAGAATCAACTGTTGCATTTTTGTGTCCAGCTCCTCCTGAATCAAAGACGAACTCAGAAGAATAGTGGAGAGGTGGAAGTTTTCCCAGCTCCAAAGTCAGAGCCGCTCTTTAACATTATCCATCAGGACTGAACAATTATCCCAAAAAATGAATCCTGATTCTGCCAGGCAGCAAACATCCCGAACACTTTAAACAATCCATATGTTGTTGGAAAAAGGAAGAAGAAGCAGAAGCAACAGCAGATAAATAAGCTGCACTTGGTCATTATGCTGCATCCACACCACATGCGATTCACTCGTCATCTGCCTCCTCTCTTTTGACACGCGTCAAAATGACTTCTTTGACACCTTAACGAGTGCAGAGCAACCGCCCACATTTCTCTGAACTTCATCTGTTGCCACATCATGGAAAACATGGATGATGTTGAGCGAGTAGCTTGGATTAAAATGTCTTGGAGAGCTCTACAGAGACGCCGGCGAGCACGTCGACGTGTCTGGGTTCACCAGGTCTTTCGGAGACACTCCCAGTACGGTGTCCTTCATGCCTGACGGCCGTTTGAAACATTACTTCTATCTGTCGCCCAGTTTGAGCATTAACCCGAGAGGGACAGAAAGAAAACAGGATCTTTTTATTATTGTCTTAATGAAAATAAGTTTGCAGTAACCCCGCAGCCTCAGCGGGTTGAGAAAAGGGATGAAAGATCTGGATGAAAATCATCACATTGACTGGCCATGATGGATGTATGTTTTGAGCCTTCGATTGAGTCACCAAAAACGTCACGTGC
>NC_050528.1:32978190-32989188 GCF_002922805.2 Oryzias melastigma
AAATCATCGCATTAACTGGCCATGATGGATGTATGTTTTGAGCCTTCGATTGAGTCACCGAAAACGTCACGTGCCCAAAGCAGAGTCCCTGATTGGGCCACGTCCGACACCCAAATCACGCTGCAAGACCCCAAATCACGTCTGTGAATGACCTTAAATCACGTCCGTGCATGGCCTTAAATCGCGTCCGTGCACGGCCTTAAATCGCGTCCGTGCACGACCATAAATCGCGTCTGTGCACGACCTTAAGATTGAAACATGAACAAATTGCATCTGGTGAGAATGCACCATAAAGAGTGTGCACTTGAAATAATAAAGTATAAATAACTTTAAATTCATTATCGACTGTACGTAGAGAACTGGAGTGTGATGTCACCCACAGAAAATGACATCTGGTCCAACCACATGAAGTCAATTCAGTCACCATTTTACCGTGATATGTCCTTTGCCATGTTGGAACCAGATGTCCTCAGTGAGCCGTGATTGGTCCGTGTCGATCTGAGTCTACATTTCTATGGCAACCACTCTCTCCAATCAGGAGTGAGCTTTTTTAGAAGACCACACCCCTTCCCCTGAAAGCAGAATTTGTCTAATGCTTTTAAAGTTTGACACGAGGCCACCTATTTTTATTAAACCATCTGGTTATTCAGTTTATAACTTAAACTACAACAACAAAAAAACTATATATAAAAAATAAGAATCAAAAAATGCATCAGAGTAAGAATGGATATTCTGACAAATAGAATGATGGAATAGCAGCTGTTTATTTCTCCATACAAGTTTATGAGATTTTGGTTTCTTGAAACCAGCAGGTACTTCCTGTTTCAAACACTTCTCGTATAGAGTCAAAGGGGAAACACAACAGGGGGTGAGAATATCTGAATTCACTTCTTCCTGACCAGTTACTGGAACTACTTGGCAAACTTAAATCTTAATGAACACAAGGGGTCATGCACTGTAAGTAAAAGTTCAAATATGTCTATTTATGACCATAGGAGCAACTATCTCAGAAGAAAGCATCATATTCTTTTATTTTCTTACCGATTTATGAATTAATATCTCAATATGTTTAGGTATTTTTCTATTTTACTTTTCCTTTTGTCTTAATTGTTTGAAATAAACTAATGAAGTAACCAGACAGCGATGAGGAGCTGGAGGCCATTTTCCAAGCACACAGGGTTTGAGGAGCACTTCAGGAATGATGGTTTCAGGATGCAGACACTCATGCAAAATGAGCCTCAAGCAAATGATGAAACTCTTGCACATTCAACAAATTTGACTTTTTTTTTTTTTGCTCTGTATAAATCCCATTTGAGTCATGTGGACAACCTGCATCAAAGCAGCTCTCCGTCTCCTGACAGAGGAACATCCTAATTTTTTCTATTTTACAGCCAAACCGTTAATCTTTAGGTTGCTAACATTCTTCCAGCTGTACTTTCATTTTCTCTCCATTGAAAATAAAACATTTTGTAAGGTCACAATTTTTCATTCTATGTAGACAAAAAAGGGTAAAAAAGAATAGAAAATCCAAAACGTATCTATTCTATATTATTAATAATTTTGTTTTGGAACAAAAATCATTTTTGATGCTGCAGCAAATTTACTCTCTTTTATCAGGCATTGTAGCATAAATTCTTGTTTTAATAATCAAGAAGATGCTTTTAAATTAGCTGAGAGCCTCTGGGGAAAAACTACTTTTCAATAATATAGCATAAAATACACAAGAATGAACGTTAGCTTTAAGTTTCTGTTGGATTTTCACAGAAGCATGAAGTAATTTTTCTGTTCGGAGACATGAAAGGAAGCAAAGAGGGAAAACTTCACTCTCCTGTTTTTTTTATTTTTGTTTTTTACCTGTACTGATTATTGTGGTCAAATACATGTTCTGTGATATGTTACCTAAAGAGAAATCCTTTATAAAAATAGATATTTATTGGAAAAATGTTTCAAGACTTTGAATAAGCAGATGTGTCTGCAGGAGGGCCAGTTCCATCCAAGCAAATCCTTTTAAGATTATTGTGACAAGTGTTTGTTTTTTGGCACGTCTAAGTTTTCTCTAGCTACATTTCTTGAATTTCAGCTTACATGTTTCCTTAACGTCTGCTTCTGTGCTTTACATTTCCTCACAGATAATCATGGCAAACTCTTTCGATTTTATCCTGGAGTGTAATTTTTTACTGTGGCTGGACACTGGATAAACCCTGGAACAACAGGTAACCCACCCTCTGACTTTTTTATTGCTTTTTCTGATTGTATTATTTGATAGAATGACCCAAACCCCCTCCAGATTGAGGAGTGGGGGGCTGTTATTCATTCAAAAGTCTTGTTCTGCTGAAATCACCTTAAATATTGACTCCAGCTTTGTGTTTGTGATGCAAATATTCAGAAAAGTGGTGCATTTATTTCATCATGTTGTGAAGCATTTTTAAAATGCATGTTGCTTAATGTGCTCGACTGACCAGAAGGGGGCAGTGTTGTGCACAGTGTCCTATATGTTTTACTTCAATTAAAAAAAATCTCCTCAAGTGTTGGACCTTTCACAAAAAAGACGTGGTTCAGTTTAGGTGTTTTTTCCCCCCAAAAGGAGTCATGTAATAAATGTTGAAGGTATTTTTTTTAGTCCGAATTAATTATCCGTTGGAGAAGGGGGAAAATATATATTCTTTTACTTATTACCTATTTGTATTAGTTTTAACAATATTTTCCGTTGCTTTCTTTAATCTTTTGTGTGTATTAAAAACACCTTTTATTTTGAAAGTAATTACCTAAATTAAACGAATTAAAATAATAAATTAAAAAAATGGTTGAAATATACCTTTAAAATGAAATCTTAGTCTTGTAAAATAAAGGATTAAATTCAATGTAATTTAACTAAAGGTTAACCAACTTTTTTTTTTTTACTAAAATCGCTAAATATAATTTAATTTGTATTTTTATTAATACTATTTAGTTTAAAAACTAATTTTTACATTACATTTTTATTTTAATTATTTATTTTTATTTCGCTGTAAATGTATTTTATTTGATCTTTTCCTTCCTCTAAACTCGTGCCGTGTCCCGCGCGCGCATTCTTCAATAATGTATGTGTATGTGTGGAAAGGAGTAAGTTTGCGAGATTTGTCCCCTTCCCCCCACTCCGTCAACGCGCAAGCGCTCGGGACCGTGTGGGAATGGTCCGTCCAAACTGGGGGGTTGGACCGCTCCGAGCGAAACCGAGCAAAAGAGTTTTAAATGTCCGCCATGTTGTCCATGGCGCACTGAGCCAACGGTAGGGAGCGGAGCGTCGGAAAAAAACAGTCCGAGAGAGAGCGACCAAGATCCGGGCCTTCACCCGGCTCCGCTGGCGACGCCCTAAATACAAGCTACCACCATTCGAACCGTAGAATAGAGACTAACCGCACAGAAACATCAATGAAAGCTCCACTCGGCACCGTTGTGAATATTAGGAGATCGGATAGATTTATATTGCAGCTCGAATTGTGAAAAATGAGTAAATTGTCGTTTCGGGCACGGGCGCTGGACGCTTCCAAGCCACTACCCGTCTTCCGTTGTGAGGATTTACCCGACCTACACGAATATGCATCAATTAACCGGGCTGTGCCGCAGATGCCTACGGGGATGGAGAAAGAAGAGGAATCGGTATGCTTGAATATTTTGAAAATTTCGAAATTCTACGGTTTGATTCATTTTTTTATGATCACAGGCGTCCCTCTTTTTTTCTGCGCAAGCTTTCACAAAATGGCCGCCAATTTTTCCAGGAGAAACACGACGGATTTTGATCGTAAATGGCTTGTTTGTGGGACTTGGACATTTATTTCGACAAAACGTGGATACAGTAATTCACTATGTGGTGAAATTTCAAGGTTACGATGGTATATTTGTACATGAGGCGATCTTCTGAGTACAAAGGAGTCATGTGACTTTAGCAGTTCCGACATTTTGTCTCGTCCGTGAGGCTCGGGCCTTGTGTTGGCGTAGTTGCAGAGGGCCGGGGCAAGGGGGAGCTCGCGGCTTCAGATGGTGAACCGGGAGCAGGCAGGCAGACATGTCAACAGAGCGGCTGAAAACTGGAAGGAAATCAGTGTTCCCCCGAAAATTGTTATTTTTAGCTTTAATTGTGCCCGTTTGGACTCAAAGTGGTGTTTTTATGGCGTTGAGTCATCATGCAGTCTGTTGTTTACTCGTTAACTGGTTGTTCGTCTGTTTTTCAGACTGCTGCACTGCAGTGTTTTAAACGGTAAACGGTGAAAAGCGTTATTGAATGTGATTGATTCTGGGAGGGGTTCAGTGAAGCTGCAGCCCACTGATGTGGTGTTGTTGTTGTGGAGACCAGGTGCCTGCATGCTTTGATCAAATCTACGCCTTTCTCGTGTGTTGTGCAGTGCAACCTCGTGTTTCCTTTGACATATGTCAGTCCAGTGCAGGTCTGGCTATAGGGATGGGCATGCTGCTGCAGCCGGGCTCGGTGTCAGGGGTTCAGTGTGTCAGATGGCACAGCAGGCTGGCAGACCATCAGCATGCTGCCTGCTGGAGGAAATCAGGGCAGCAGCAAAAGGATGGGGGGCTGCTGTCACTTCAGAGTGTGCTCTGCTCAGCGGGAGTGTGTGTGGTTATATAACACCTCATCATAAGACAGACCTGCTGTGAAACTTTATTTAAAAATAGGATTTGGTTCTTTTTAGTGGGGGCATCGCACAGCATTTAAGCTGTATTTGTATTTAACTGGTTCTCCACTGTGAACTTATTGATCTTTGAACTCTCAGTTGAGAATCATTTTAGCTGTGTTGGAATGACAGATTCCTTTATTTGTATAGTTTTTATGCAACATTTAGCATAAATGTTTCTAAAAGATTTTAGCTTTGAAGATTCTGATTTAAAACAAACATAACTGTGTTGAATCCTTGGAACCATGTATATAATTTAGTCGTGGTCCTCTGGTTTTTAGACACTTTTTGACTATATCTTTGCGTTATTTGTAGATTTTTATACATTTTAATTTTGTCTATGCACATAGAATCTTTAGAAAACACAAAAATTACTACTTGGAATTAGGGCTGCCACAATTAGTCGACTAATTGACCATTAAAGTAGTCGACAGCTAATTTAATAGTCAATTAGTCGTTGCTTTATACTATATGGAGTCAAAGTGTAGTAAAGTTAAAGTTGTGAGTGTTCAGCACCAAAGAAATACACTTTTTTATATTTGAGTCAGTGAGACCAAAACTTTCTTTTGTGAAAAACAGTTTCTTGTTTCAGATGCAGACCTCACTTGATTTATTCTGGTTTTAATACCAGAAACTAATAACGGACAGAGGCTGCACAATTTATTACAAGTTTAATAAACTATTATGTTGTCTTTATTTTTAGTTAGTTTAAAGCTAATGATGGTAAAGATGTGTCTTACATCCAGTTTACGCATGACCTTATTAGTCGACTAATCGAAAAAAGTAATCGGTGATTAGTCAAATATTAAAATGATCGTTTGTGGCGGGCAGCCCTACTTGGAATTGATTTTTTTTTGTGTGCCGTTTCAGCTTCATTGTAGAGTTTTTGTGATGTAATGAAAAATTATCTTTAAAGATGCTGTAGTTGTACTAAAATGAGGGATATCTAGCATTGTCACAAAAGTTTCAAGCAAATTTTGATGTATATGAAAACACTCTGGACTATTAAAGGTCAAGCTATAGCTTTATTTACAATATTGTGTCATAAAAAGTTTGAAAATATATGCATGTTTTCTTGTTGGCATACATTGACTGTACTGAAGAGCTCTCATCAGTGATCCCTAAGACAGCAGAAGAACTATCTTTGAAGAGTAGCTGTATTTGCTTACAGAGCCCACTCTGCCTTTGATCCATGCTGTTGGGTTTTTAAATGCCATCCTTCAGTTAAACAGGGATCTATCACAAATGGCTTCATCAGAAGAAGCCGGCGTCGGCCGACGTTCCACCACGCGCTTCCTGTTTGCCGCCTGTCACACACACTGTCCTTTGTTTACGTTTAGTAGAAAGTGAGGTCAGCGTGCAGCTCTGGCGGGAACCCACAGGCATCTGTTTGTGCTCTCCTCTTAACTTGACACATATTGTGGCGGGGTCTGGATCGTGCTGGGGCGGGGGGAGGGGGCCGTCACCTGTCCAAAGTTTTGCCGATCAAAACTGAAAGCTGTCTGTGTTGGTCATTCATTCCTTTATGTCAGACAGATATTTTTCAGTTAGTATCTCATCCAGCTGGATAATGATGATCTCTACTGCACTTTTTTCAAAAATATTTTGAACTTGGCAAGTGTTTATGTACTGTATTTTTTGGAGTATAGGGCAATGTAGGTGTGTGGATTCATCAGATTTAAGGATTTGAAGTGACGTGAAGATTTTAGTTGACTTGTTGGGATGTTCTTTCTGCTGTGGTTTTCTGAATAGTTTTTCTTATGTTGGCTAATTTACAAGATACCACCTGTGTTTTGGTGAAGCTAAATAAGCATCAATGTGTTACAGTAGTGAAGCCTGGAAATATTCAATCTATTATTGTTATCTATTCTATTTTAGGATGATGAAATGTCTGTTCTTGGTCCCATAATTTGTTGAGTAAATTTCTACTAAAACTGCGACTCATACTCCAGAGCAGGGGTGTCAAACTCAATTTCACAGGGGTCCAAAATCCAAAACACACCTTAGGTTACGGGCCGAACAGGATAAACATTTATTAAACACAGTAAAATGAAACTTTTCTAACTTTAAAACCATATCTTTTTAACATTATAGTTTAAGAAAAGAAAATAATTTCAGAGTACTAAAAGTACGCACAACAAAAAAGATCTTTTGTACAACAATAAATGGAGTGAAGCTATGGAACAGTCTGAATGATGAGCTAGGAATGAGCAACAGCATAAACCACTTCAAACATAAACATAGAATATTAGTCTTCCATAAACATAGTAAGGAAGAAGGATGACAAATCTAATTTAGTGATACAGGCCGTTGACTGTGAAGTATATAATTCATATAAATTAATGTTTTGAGTGTATTATTGGTGAAGTTGACAGAGGCTGGGTGTTGAGGTCCCAGGGGAAAGATTTATGGGAAGGGGAAGCATGTGAATGGTAAAGCTGGTATATTTGTATACATGTACGTGTTTTTGTATAGATCCTGTGTGTATTCGATTATATGAACAGATGTCTGATGGTACTTAATTTCTGCTTCTGAAATAGTTTATATTAAAGATTAAAATGAAGATATGTTTTTAGGGGGTAGGATTAAAAAAGTTTTTTAACTTCTTCCTACTCCATTTCGAACTACACAATTGAGGTGTAATATCTTTTATTTATAATTTATATAAAATTTTGTTTTCTTGTTTTGTTTTTTTTACCATGTAATCTGTATGTTCAAAATAAAGGACTAACTAACTAATTATGAGCTAGATACATAGTATTACCTGCAATAATGCTAGTGTGAATGCTGTAAGCTGAATTTGGCCACTGAAGATGCTAGTGCTGTTAGCTGAAGATGCTGAAATTGGTAGCTTAAAAAGTGAAGCTGATAGCCAGCTAAAATGGTAGCGAAATGCCAAATTAGCTTAAAAAACAAAAAAAACTAGGTTAGCCAAAACAGCTAGCATGTGGCTGAAATATTAGCTAAACTCCAAAATATCCTAAAAAATTCTTAGTAAATACCAAAATAGTCCAAAAAGCTAACAGAATGCTAAATTTTAAAGCTTTAAAACCATATTTTTTATGGTTTCATACATAATTATGAATAATAAAAAGGCAGGAATATTATTCTAGAATAAATCAACCAAAACCTTAAATAACGTTTAATATTTTACTCTCCATAAAAAATATATTTTGTCAAAATTATACAAGTTAGAAATGAACGCAAGATAACATCAGGCCATTAATGACAATAAAATAAAATTATCTGGAGGGCTGGATATAATTACCCCTAGGGCCGGATCCGGTCCCCGGGCCTTGACTTTGACAAGCATTATTTGGCAGCTGTGACTTTTAGCTTTTTAGTTTTTAGCACTTGATGCCAGAAGTTGTCAGGTAGCTATTGATAATTTCCCAGCACCTACGAACTTAAGATTTTCTTGCATTTAATGTCATCATTTTGCCTCCATGACGACCGTATTTTCATGCAGCTTTTCTAGCCGTCAAAGCGAGCCTGCAGAAGCTGGCGGAGGCTCCTGCTGGCTCAGCAAACTCGACAGTGATGGATGTGATCATTTTAGAAGGTTATTTTCAGACTCCCGCGTTTGTTTTATGTGAGCAAGCGTTTGGGGACAGCGGCGAGTGCTCTGCATTCTTACCGTTCACCTCAATCTGAGGCTGTGCATCATATGCAAGGGTAAACTACTTTTTCTGGATTAGCGGTTGGTTATTTGTTTTTCTCCAACTGGCTGGCTTTATGAACGTTTGCTGAAGGAATGATTTGGAGGGAAAAGGCTTATGCAAGAATGTTGGAAAAGTCACATTCTTTTGTTTAGAAAACTATGTTCTGTATATTAGATTAATACATTAGATTTATTTAGGCTTAAATGATCGTTTTATTCTTGCTTTGGGTCACAGAATCCCCAGGGATTATAGTGGTCATTACCACAGAGGCTCATAATCATTTTATTATTTAATATCTTGGCTCAAAGTTATTTCAACCAACATTTAATGGAGGTTGATCAATTTGCATTTCGATAATGTTTTACAGGGCTCTAAATACATTTTTTGCTCTGATTGCAATTTGGGGGGGGGGGTTACTTTCTTTCTTGGGTTCATCACAATAAAGTTTGGCGCTTCTACAGGTTTACATGGTCACTTTACTTTTAACCACTGTCAGTATCGGCATTAAGGCCTTACTCCAATGAAAATTGTTTTTTTTTTAAACATTCTTGTAGTATTTTCTCATGATGGAGGACATGTCTAAAATAATTTAGTATTAAAACTGAGTATTTTTTAAATCAAATCGTGTTGGATTTGGAGCAGATCAAAACCCGCAGTTTAAAAAAAAAAAGCTCAGGTTTGTTATGCAATGACTGCCATGGGGGTGCCAGAGTCTCCCCCCTTCTCGCCAATTCTCAATCCTCTTGCAGACAAGTAGATCCATTAACGTCTTCATTTTGGTCATCAAAACTGTAGGACTGGGTTGATCTGATATTGCTCACCAGATTTTTTTTTTGCTACGCTAATGTTAGCTTGGGGTTATGAGGTTCTGTAAGCTAGCGGGAGAGGGTGTAAACAAAGTAATGCTGGAATATCAACTAGAGCTGCCATGATTATTTGATTAGTCGCGACTACGTCGACTATTAAAATAGTCGACTACTATTTTGGTCGTCGAAGCGTCGTTTTTTGTTTGTTTTTTTCCTTGTTTTGATCTCAAAACTACAGTGCGCGCTTTCTAATGCCGGGTCTGCCGTTCTCTTCACACATGCGCAGTGGTCCTAAGCCAGACAGCCGGTTAGCAGTGATGTTAATGGGTAGGCTGGCGTATCAACAACAATAAAACTACACGCTAACGGAACTCGAAAATGTGGGGAAACATAAGAAAAATAAAAGAGGAAAATTGTCCAATGTAATTTCTTTAAGGCAGAACTTGTGTTCCATGAGATCGCTATGGCGGTGCATGAAGATGAAGCATGTTGTGACTGAGTTTGATCACGTTGAACAGAGAGCTTCGTCTAGCTAAGCTAACATCGGCGCTAACACAGCTAGCTCTGCCGCGCCAGTTTTCCGGGTTTGAATGGATCCTGTTCGGTTGTCATTAATGCGCTGTTTGGACATAATCCATCAGATCTGCAGCAGATCCGTGTCTACAGTACCTCTCTGTCCGTATAATAAACGTTTCATAATCCGCGCTCTTTGAGCCAAACGCCGCGAGGGCAGCGCGGGTTATGAGTTTACACTGGAAATGAACCGCTCGTCCAAGTGTGGCATAACATTTGCAGAATAAGCATACGATTAAATGTAACTTAAAGTCACAAAAATGACAAACAGCATAGTATCCACAACATTTAAGAAGTAGCACAGATTTAAGGGTTCTCCACCAAACTGAAAAATATGATTTAATTTCGTTCTGTGCATGTGCAGTAGATGTAGGTAGTGATAGAATGAAAGAACTGATGTACTTTCTAACATCCTCTGCTTTTCTCCCTTTTTGAAAATATACATTTCCCCACTTTTTAAAGATGTAATGTCTTAAAGCTCTTTGTTTATATGGGCATCCTGAGGTTTTATATGTATATAGGAATATCTTCAGTTCAAAGATGTCATTAGTGTTTTGCTTTAATAAATGGGCCTCAGTGAGCAAATATTTTGAGTGTGTTTATATCTGCTAATAGCTTTTGAAATACTTTACACGTGTTTCATTAAATATACATATTAAAGCTTTAAAAAATACTTGCCAGGCTTTTATTAAGTTTTCTGTTGTTGATTCAGATGACCTCATTTGATTTAAGTTTCGTCTTAATGCCAGAAACAAATTAAGGAGAAAAGCTGCATGATTCATTAAAGGCTTAATAAACTACTGTCTTTATTTTTAGTAAGCATATAGCTTAAACACTTCAAGTTTAAAGCCAATTATGGTTAAAATGTGTGTTTTACATCCATTTGCCGCACGAACCAATTAGTCAACTAATCGGAAAAAAATAATCTGAGATTAGTCGACGATTGAAATAATCGTTTGTGGCAGCCCTAATATCAACATGGGGTTACTTCAGGACTGACAGTCCCATCCACAACCCAGAATCGAATAACTAATGAGATCCTGCAACTTTGCAGAAAATATGTCATAAAAATGACAGGCTATTGATTTTTGCTAGAAACTGCATGATCATAATTAAGACCACTGGGAACAATTGGTGATAATCTTGAGGCGCCTCATTACTCGATTATGATTCTATGAAACGATTAGATTATGAAGCATTTATCACTACAGATCTGCGTTTTTTGTCTTTACTACAATACTAGACCCCAACACTAAACCAGTAGGATTTACTTTTCTCCACCAAGGAGCATTT
>NC_050528.1:32989258-32990450 GCF_002922805.2 Oryzias melastigma
TAACGACTAATCGACTATTAAATTAGTCGTCGACTATTTTAATAGTCGATTAGTCGTCGATTAGTCGACTAATCGTGGCAGCCCTAGCCAGCTGTAATGACACGCTCTTCAGCTCGCATCAAACAAGTGTCTTGCTAGTCGCGCATTGTGATTTCACAAATTCGTTGTGTTCCCTACATTTGTAATTTTGCTGTGACATAACTTACACACCTCATGACTTTTATCTGACTGACCCCTAATACTATAAAAGCCAAAATGCTTCCAAATGGTCACTTTAAGTGAAGTCAGGGATGGTCGGATGATGAGATCTAGTAAGTCGGTCATGTTTGTGCGCTCTTCAAAAATGAAAGAACTAAAAATGATTTGCATTTAGTTCTGCTTCTTAATTTTACTTTAAATCATATATGTTTTAAATATCAATTACTTGAAATGTATAAAATGAGTCAGAATTGTTTATGGATCATCATCGAGGCATTTAAAATCAACTTTTTTCCCCCAAAATATAGATGGAGTGGGACTTTGAGGACTCTACAATAATAATTTATATTGTGTGCATTGCGTTTTGGTATCTGAATTTTTTTTTTTATTGTTTTGATTCCCTAATTGCATTTGTTTTTCTTTTTAATTGTGGTGTTTTTTGTTTTTGTGTGGATTGAGGGTGGTTTACTTCTTTCACCCGCTCAAATTCCCTCCAGCATTGGGCGCATGTGTACGAACTCAAACTCAATGGCCCAGATGTAGAGTTTCATAATCAAAAACAGTTTGTCATTTGAGCGAGTGTTACACCTGCACACATACAGGAATGTCTGGTTCATGGCCAATGAGAGCGAGGAGTCATGCCCATCACTACCTCTGATTGGCTTAGACCACAATGGGCTTCAGTTGAACGCTGTTAATATTTTAACCACAGACTTTCAGAGTCATGGAGTGCAACCATGGAATTCTTCTTTTTTTTTTCCTTTTTGTTACACCATTGAAAATGTAGACCACGTGAGATGCACTCTGGAGCCTTATTTTATATAAATAGTATAATTAAGGCCCTTTACATCACAGTTCCTGTGTGGGATAGTCTTCTAACCGTTTCCTCTAACAGTAATGCGACACACAGAATCAGTTAAAGGACTAAGTTGTTAAACTGGATTAATTGTAAGACAGTTCCTTATTGTAACAGATAGATCTGTGTGCTGGCAAG
>NC_050528.1:32990463-32995755 GCF_002922805.2 Oryzias melastigma
ACGTGTCCGAACCGTGTCCCGAACCGTGGCTTCTGATCCGTACGGACCACGGATAATCCGTGATCCGCAACACCCCTAGCTTTTACGTTGGTCTGACTTTGCTAAGTTCATATATTTTTATTTTCCCTGCAGTGGGGGGTTGTAAAGTTAGGCATTTGTATGAGAGCAATGATATGACATCAGCTGGATTTTTTCTGTTTTCAGTTAATAATCCCATTAGTAATACATGGTAAGGGTTACCAGGTGCAGTGGTGTGGAAGTTGTACTGCTGTCTGTATCAGAACAAACTCCCTAAAAGCACATCTAATGAAGCTCGCCCAACGTTTTAGATGCTCTGAGCCTATTTGCTGGTTCATTGAAGGATCAGCTGTAGAGTAGGGGTGCAACGTATCACAAACTCAGTTCTGATTGTGTCATGGTTTAAGTCACGGTTCAGATCAATTTTCATATCTGTACGAAAAAGAAATAAAGGACAAAAATAACCAGAAACAAGTTTACTGTACTGCTTCCGTGTGGATAAGCCATGACCCGTCACACCCCTACTGTAGAGATTTTTTAAAACTCATTCCATTTCTAAAACATCCACATTCTGCTCCAACCCACATGAGCAACAAGCTTCACATGGAAAGGATGTCCCCAAAAAACGTGAATACCAGAAAAAGATGTATTTTGTAAAAACTAGGACTGCACAATATTAGAAAAACTTGCAATGTGCGATATTAGTGATCAGTATTGCAAGGAGAATATGACTTGCCATACATGACCATATAGCAAAAACAACTAATGCATTATTTCCATTGCATTACATCAGGTTTTTTTTAATGAATTCAACAGAACTTAAATCATACTCTAAATGACCCATGTCTACATAAAAGGTGAGTTTGAAGCCATACAGTGGCTATAATCCATGGACTAAAATGACTTGCTGGCTTAGCAAATATAGTTTAACAAAATCAAGATTTTATTGCTTAAGGGCCAGTAAATAATTTCTAAGAAAAAAGAGAGTCTTAATGTTAACACTGTAATGAGTTGTCACGGTTGGGCTTTGCTTTGACGTTTTTGTGCTTTGATGGAAAGTTTGATAGCTGCAGTACCAATGCACATTTACATGTTTGCTGAAGTAATAGCTGGTGCCAAGTTTGCTCTGCAAGTATTGCATCAGGTTTTGCTGCATTTAGATTACATTTGCTGGAGCTGATCCATGACTGAGGAGCAAATGAAAATAGAAATCACATTTGAGCTGGAACTTGGATAGTAATTTCGTATGCCTTAATCTGATGAAGGATGTAACTTTTTATTTTTACTTTTTATGTTTTACTTTCTGTATTTTAAGTGATGAATTCTGCTGTTGTGTGTAAAGTTGTCTGTGTAATGTAGGGGTGTGCCAAAATATCGATATTGCGATATATCGCGATATTTAGTCCTGCGATCGATTCTCGATGGGTTCTCACCAAGTATCAATATTATATTTTCATTTGAAGAGGCTGTTGCGCTGAGCGTGCGAGTCGCGCCCCGGAACTATTGTGCAGATGGACGCGCTGGGTCGGACTTTTAATAGCGACGCACGTGCTCGTTCGGGAGAAGCACCGGTGAGATACAGGCTCTGTAGCGCGTGTGTGAAGCATGTCTACCTGTCAGCATTTATCCTCCATCTGTAGGAGATCCAGCCGGTAAGAAGTGACTTTGTCTGAGCCCTAGAATGACAGCGATCACTTACTTCCTGTTTGCTGTGGGAATTAGGCGCGCGCTTCACAGTTGTCTGTGTGTACTTAAAGTAGCGTCGGAATTTTCGCTTTCATGCACTTCGATGTTTAACCTGCTGGTGTACGGTGTAACTTTGGTAAATTTATAATGTGACTTTTTAAACAATGCAATTTAAATGTTAATTTAAAGTAATTCCTAAATAAAAAGCAGGATTTGATGTATGAACTGAAATTTAAATGTAATTAAAATGAAGTACATGAATTCACTGTAAAATTAGGGAGGTTGGTAAGTAATTAAAGCACTTAATAATATATTTATTGCCATTATTATGTGTGTTTTAAGGTTTTTACCTATTGACTGCTGACTGACCAAATGGAAAATGGATAAAGATTGGAAAAATAATCTCAAGTGACAGTCTGAGTAAATCAGCCTTCATTTTTGGATGCTCAGCCCTTTTCAAGTGAGGGAAAAGTGCACAAAAAAATTAGGTCAATTTTAAGAGAGGCTGTAAAACATTATATTCATCATCCTTTGGTGTGACGTTCTTTTGGAGGTAGATAGCTGTCGCCATTTGACTTTTCAATTTTTGCTCTGTTTACAACAATTCTGCACTAAGTAGTGTCACTGCTGATCATGTTTACTATTGTTAACATTGAATTTGACAGATAATTCCAATTCAGTTGTTGTCAATGCTTGTCAAAGACATAGTGTTACTGATTTCAGCAATGTTGCACAAAAGTGTCTATAATTTGTTGCACAAAATAAGAAAAGTTGTTTATTATGATTGTGTTAAAGCTAAAAAAGATAAATAGGGATATATTTTCCCAAAAAACATGTTCTTCTATATAATGCTAGTTATTAGAGAGGATTTTTACCAATTATCGCAGTATCGCAATGTTATCGATCTCGTGAGCCATGTATCGCGCATTGTATCGTGAGGTACCTAGTGATTCCCAGCCCTAGTGTAATGGTTTTATGTAACAAAGTACCGTATTTTCCTTACTATAAGTCGCGGTTTTTTTCATAGATTGAATGTCCCTGCGACTTATACTCCAGTGCGACTTGTATACGAATTTTTAATGAGATGAGATATGGACCGTAAGTCTAGAGTGCCCTCTTATGGTGATCTATGCAATTACTTTATTTACTTTAGTTATTCAGACGTGACACAGAGGACAAAGAATTTAAGGGATTTAGTGATATGGAGTGAGATTGCGTGCAATTAATTACAGTAAAGATACAAAGTTGATGAGTTCTTGAGGCTATAGTTAAATAAAACTGTTATATAAATGCTACACCTTTTCGTTTTTTTCATGATGCTAATATGTGAATATGTGTTGACACATATTCAGCCTGTTTTCTATTTACTTATGAATGTTATAACTTACCTTCCAGGATGATGTAATATCATTTTTTTCAACCAGTTTGTAAAATAAATTACTTGAAAAAAATGCGACTTATACTCCAGTGCGACTTATGTATGGTTTTTTCTTCTTCATTATGCATTTTTTGGCCCCTGCGACTTATACTCCGGTGCGACTTATAGTCCGAAAAATACGGTAATCACACTTGTCTGTCTTAATATAAAGCAGGATCAGTCGAGGGCATTTGACTGTTATAGATACAACACAGGGAAATAGGGGTGCAACGGATAACAAAACTATTTTACTATTATTAGATCACCTCATTAAAAAACATAAATGGCTCAATGTAACTAACAAACCTAATATTGATACACAATAAAACAACAAATTATTCTAGTTTGAAGCTCCACACAAAAGCTTCAGGCGAATATTTAAAAAAAACTCTAAAATTCATCACTTCAACTCCAGAAAAGTAACAGGATGTCCCCCACCCCCCTGTCATTTTACGAGCAGGTGAACAGACTTTAAGATAGCCGTGAAGCTGTTGTCATAACAAAGAGGATTTACGTGAATTTGAAGAGAATTCCATTCAATACTAAGTAATTGATTTAAATTATGAGAGCCCTAGGTGTGTGCACTCGCTGGAGGTGGGGGTTGGAGTGGTCCTCGGTACACACGTGTCCCGAACCGTGGCTTCTGATCCGTACGGACCACGGATCATACGTGTTCTGTTACACCCCAAAGGGAAATAATTTTTTTTTTTTGGCTAACGATGCCAGGTTTTAAATTTCATGTTTTTTCTGTTAAAAAATAAGAATGAAGTTGTTGATATTTTACAATTTTGGTGATTGGAAAGATCAATGAATTTTCAGTAAAAAGGTCATTAGTTGTGATTGTCAAAATGACCAGCTTTTTGAGAGGAATTCTGTTAGAATTTATAAGAATTTTATATATGCTGTCAAATGTGTGGTTGCTCTATTCTCACTACAACCTCAATGAATTGCTATTCATTTTTTTTTATTTTTAAATGATTGCATAGTTTGTTAGGAGAAATGCAAACTGTAATTTAGACCACAATCCAGAGCAGTTTGATGGTTGTACTGACTTTGTGCCTGAAGTGAAATCCTAAAATCCCATTCCAATCTTTTTTTTTTATCCATTTTAAAGCGTTCCCTATGTTTTGTTTTGTTTTTTTTTAAATAGAGATTCACCAAAGGAAAATTTCTGGCCTAAAAGTCTTAAAAATGTTTTACGGATTAAGCACCAACAACTGTAGCTTTGTCAAAACCCAATAAAGTGCAAAAGAAACCCGAACACATGCTGATTACTGACTTCTGTTGTACCCTTCTAATATGGACATTCAATTCCTTACCTTTTTCCTTATTCCGTTCGCATTGGAGCTAGCCCTTGCAGTTTTTTTTCTTTTCTACAGAAGGAGTGCGACTAACACCGCTAGCCATCCTTTTAGCCTCTGCAGCCTTGTCTTTCTTGTATTCCTCATGCTGTTCAGGATGTTTAGTTTTAAATACCTGATTAACTCAAAGGTGGTCATGGTTTTGGCCCAAGAACCCCTCCTGCAAATTGCAGATCTTTTATTGCTGTTAGGGACTTTGAAGAATTTCCACACATCTAACATTTAAAGATAAATGTTTCATTCATGTCTAAATCACAATAAAAACAGCCTGAATAGTTTGAAGATTTGGCCTATTGTTATTGACATTAAAGCTGAAGTGCTCTCAAGAGGGAAAGAGGTGACGGGTTTTATCACATTTGACACAGATTGCAGTTTTTTATCTAACACCTGCTGCTAATACACAGTGGATTCAATTCTGACCGCGGGGGTGTTGTGTGTCTCTGGTGCGTTTGTTTACCTTTCACGAAGACGAAGAAAGTGGAGAGGTCAAAAATAAAATGTACCAGAATGAGAGATAATAAACAAGTAATTAGATGCAAACATTTAGTCGCCATGTTTTCAACTAACTCTCTTAACTTGCCAGAGTAGCAACTGAGGTCAATTTCTGACCCTTCAAAATAAGTCTTCATGTGATACTCATTCCTCTATCGAAAGAGTTCTATTCACACTTCTGAGTTCTGAGTCCTGTTCACACCAGCATCCTCCACTCCATCAGCTTTCTGTGCCTGCAGCTTCACAAGCATCCAGGTTGTTGTGGTGTCTGGGTTTCCTAGACACTAATAGTCTTCCCCCCCACCGTCCTCAGGACTT
>NC_050528.1:32995827-33001570 GCF_002922805.2 Oryzias melastigma
GGCTCGCTGCCAGTGGCTCATCGCCCAGTCTGTGCTCAGGGTTCCACTGCTGAGTCGGACTAGAACCATAGTAAACCAGCCTGGAAGCCCTGCAGCCCGTCTGCCCCCCACCCCCACAGGAAGCATGGCAGGCTTTTATCACTCACAGTAGGATGGATGTTAAAGAGCAAGGATGGGTCAGATTTCCTAACTGTTTTGGCTCTGGAGGGATGATAAATGCAACACGTGGGAGATTTCTCCTCTGTGCCGTGTCCTTACTGAACCTGCATGTGCTTGCATGAGTTTGACGAGAAGAATCTCTTAGACTTCCACTCCAACAATCCTTTGCTGTAAACGCATTCACAGTGATGTCTTAATTATGATTATGGCATTTTTAGCCAAAATCAGAAAACCTGTCATTTTCTAGGAAAAAGTTTTTGCAGAAAAGCACAAGTTACTCAGAAATTTTGCTTTGGGTTTTGGGCGTGACTCTTGGCACAGAAGCAACCCCCCGGGCTTACACCGCTAGCGTTTCGGCTCCGATGCGTGCGCCGCAGTCTTTCCGTAACTTTAAAAGTGCGAGAGGAACTTCCACTGCAGACGTTCATGTCTTGCGTCTACGGACCGGCCTCTGCGTTGCTGCGAATCCGTTTCGTTTGGGTCAAATTTTGACGGACGACGCAGCTGATCTGTAGCACTTTCTGTGAAGTTGTGGCTATTCATGACTTAAACCGGAGACCACGTGAGCAAATGTAAAGTGCATCCGGTATATTTTAAAAATAAAACAAAATTTCCGCTGAACTCGCCGGTTTCAGCGTGTGGTAAACATTACGTAATTTTCGGGTTACTCAAAGTGTTTTGCAGCACAGCGTTGTCAGTCATAACCATGGACTACGAGAAGCTGATCATAGAGATCCAGCACTACTCTGTCCTTTCTACGCAGTCAAAGAAGTGTTCTGAAATGACTGGAGAACGAGGGTTTGGCTTCCTGCACGTGATCCAACGTGAATTCGCAATCTCACGAGATTGATGGTAGACCCTGTGGCTGGAGCAGCAGCCAGTGTAAGCCATGGGCTGTAGCTAGTCCGCTCCCGCAACGCAATGGAGCCGTGACGCTAGTGGTGTAAGCCCAGAGTAAGGCTCTGCTGATATCCCATCATCCCTTTGTTTACATTCTCTCCCACTAACTTAAAGCCTCTCACAACCCAAGCTAACATTAACAGTGCAATTAAAAATGGTGAGCAATATCGAAGGTATCCAGCTGTACAGTTTTGATCCATACACCAGGTCTGACGATGAAAGTGAAGACTTAATGGATCTATTTGTCTCCAAGTGGATGTATTGGAATGAAGTGACGTAGAGAGAGTTTGATCCGCCTACTTAATTTTCAGCATCACAACTGAGAACTTTTTCAAATGGCACTTTTTTTATCTGCTCCCTATTCATCCTGACTTGAATAAAGAAATACACAGAAACCCAGTTTTAATCTTAAAATTTTTATGCATGTCCTCCAATGTGAGAAAAATGCCGCAGGGGCATGTCAAAAACTAGGACTGTGAGTCGTTGCATAGGTGTTGATTCACGAATGGAATCATTCGATTGTTACTTTTTAATGTTTATTGCTATGTTTGTCTTTTTACCGGATGTATGAAAATTGAAATTATTTGTATTACATACAAAAGAAGATCGGAATCAACAAAACTGATAAAAACACAAAAATAAATGGTGTTTGTCATTTTAAGCTATTTTTTTTTGTCAACCTTCTGGTTAAATTCAGCAGCAACATAAAAAACATAAATAGCATAAACATCCCTGTTGTTTTAGATCATTTAATAACGCTGAAAAAGTTCTCTACAGTTTGTCCATCCTCAACATTCTGCATCAGTTTACATTCTAACCCCGGCCCTACACCGCCAGCGTCACGGCGCCGTTGCGTTGAGCTAGTGGACTAGCTACAGCCAATGGCTTACACTGGCTGCTGCTCCAGCCACAGCCTGAGTTACCATAACCAAAAGAATATAAACACTGCAGCTAAAGCTCCAGTATTGATGGCAATTTTTTTTTTACAAACTTATGTCAGTGAGCGTAACTTCAGTCTCATTTTTTTGAACGTTAAGAAAAAACACACTAGTTTTACTTTGAAAACAGGTAGTTTGAGTGACACTTTATTTTGAAGATGTGTTTACTTTCGGTGACAGTAGCGCTGCACATTCGGCTTTGTTGTAGTTCATAAATTAAAATTCAACATTATTTTTAATTTCTGAGAAATAAATGCATCGTTCCCTATTAATATTTTTACTACACTCTACTATATTTATAAAAATAACTAATCAGCGATCTTGGTCATTGCACATGAATTTTTGGGACCAGATCAAGTATCTGAGAGCTTGAATACTCGTTACAGCTCTATTAAAACAGTTTTTTTCTTGGAGTGGGCCTTTAAATACGAGCAGAAAGAATTGTTTGCCCCTTCTACTTCAGTCGAGTCTGTTCATTCAAGGTCCAGCCCTTAATTATTTCTATTCAGTTTTTTTGTGATTTTGGATCAGTTGATTAAAGGTTACTTTTAAAGTGTATTTTTAGTTAAAATACAGATTTTATTGGAATTGAAGTGTTTTTTTTTTTTTGTTTTTTTTTTTGTTTTTTTTTTTGTTTAAACTGCAACAAACCAACCCCGTGTTAATGACAGACAGCACTTTGCTCACTGTTTGAGTTTTATTTTCAAACCATTATAACCTGATGAGAAATCTAACCTTCATGTCTGGAGGTATATACTCAGCATGATGAAAACACTGTTTAGTTTAGAGGGAAATAAAATTATTTCACTGAAGATGATCTGAAAATCAATCTATTTAAATCAATGAATTTTAGCTGAACATTTTGAACTTCAGTAGCATTTATTCAAAATTCAGTCTCTCATTCAGCTCTACATGTTTTGTTGTTTTTGAGTAAAAATTCTACTCCGTCACATTTGGCGGTCATTGTCGGTCTGCACAGGTTGAATGTGAATTGAACTGTATTACAGCCAGTTGTGGTAAAGTTTCTGAACATGGAGCCATGGCAGTCACAGCTGAGTCATTCTGAGGGTCAAATGTTTTTGGGTGTGTTGGTGTGAGTTCATCCTCAGTTTTATTAGGGAACAGTGTAGTTTAATAGTTTTTGTGTGTCGTGTTCTACCTAACATGAGTTGGAAATTCTCTATTTAGGAATTTTCTGATTCCACCCTTTTTACTGAGCTTTTGTGAAGTAATTTATGGATCCTTAGTCATATCTGTAAAGAAGAGTGGCGCAAGCCAGTTCCTCCTGCTCCTAAGATCTGTTTTTTAGTGTATGTGTGTTGAAATGTGGCCCAGGCTTCTTCCGTCTAACTCCATCTTTCTCTCCGCAGGAACACCATCTCCAGCGAGCCATCTCTGCACAGCAGGTTTATGGCGAGAAGCGGGACAACATGGTTATCCCAGTCCCCGAGGCAGAGAGCAACATCACATACTACGACTCCATCTACCCCGGGGACTACAAGATGCCAAAGCAGCTAATTCACATACAGCGTAAGCTCTCTTTCTGACCGCCACCATGTGACCTACAAACCTGAAAAGCTCCAGATAATGGGGTCATTTCAGGTTCTTGACCTGTTTGTACCTGCCCTCTAGTTATTTGAGGTGATCACATTGTTGGTGAAAATTCAGTTTGATAATTCCGATTGATTTTGATTTTAGAGCTTCTGTGTAACTAAGGCTGTAGAACAGTTTTTATTCTCTATGGACTCTATAATCTTTATAAAATTTCCTCATAAATGAGATCTCCTAGTTTAATAAAGTAGCAGGAATCTCCACAACCTTTGATGGCTGTTACTGGAGAACGCGTTTGTGTAAGATTCTCACCTGTTTGATGGCAAACAGCCATTTTCATTTGCCAGCCTCTCCAAACTTGTCATTTGTCAGAACGTGAGCCTGAGAGATTGCTCGGCTCTGTAGTATCAGAGGAAATTAGTTTGCTAGATTGCCTTGTTCAGTGACCATGTCTGTCAGCAGAGCTCGCTGCCATTTCTCTACAAAGGAAAATAATTTTCTGTAGCCTGAGCACACGGTGCTATCAGCTGAAATGACAACACGCTTGCTGTTGTCAAAAGCTGTCAGGCTAAGTTTAAGATTTCCTCTGCAGGCCTGACACGTTCAGATGTGGAGGAAATAGGCGTTTTTCAGTCATTTAAAAGTTGAGAATTGTTTTATATTTATGCATTTTTAGCTGTAATTTGCCGTTTTTATTATTAAGGCTGTTCTTGACTTTTATTAAATTGTTTTTTGACGGCGAGTTTCAAGAATCTAAAAACATAGATGAAGATGTTTGAATTAAATCCAGACGGTTTTATTTTACAACAGAAGAAGCTTCACTTTACTTTGTGTTTTATTGAAAGCTCTCTTGCTGCTTTAACTTCTTGTCTTTGTGTCAATAGTTTTTCATAGATATTAGTTCTGAATTGAAAATGGGATTGAGAAAGGAAGTGCAGTTTTTTGACTGTCTGATGTCTGACAACATGACTTTAAAAAATGAAGACTAACTGAGACTATAATCTTTTTCAACACTTCATGCCTCCACCCATTTATCCATGCATCCCTTAAAAACATGAACTGATGCTGTTCTTATGCTGATGGGAAACGTATCCACAAACTCTCCAGTTGTTTCCCGCTTTTAAACAGCTAGCATTTTAATAGTCGATTGTGCGGTTTATCGACACATCCTAAATGTTAACAAACAGACTGATTAAGGCCTGACATGATGGGTGGGTTCACGTTTGCTTAAAGGCCCTGTAGAAATCACGGATATTCATTCTGTCCTCAGCATCTAAAAGCTCAAACCTGCTGGAACAAAATCAGATTTTCTCCATTGACTCCTAATGTGACTGTAGCTGCGTTTCCATTAACTCTGATATTGCGCAAATTAGATTTTTGATAATAAATTTGCTTTGTGAAAACACAATAATTTAGAAAAAACTGGCATTTATCAAAAACGTTTTTGTGCTTGGAGTTGGTTTTTGGAGCGTATCGAAATTGACATTTTTTTTGTAAAACCCCAAAGGAAAAAATTCTTTCAAATTGGTAGGAAGTGGCTGTCCTGAGCGCTGCACAGCGGGCGCCACGAGAGGTCCCACAGCGTCACAGCTCAAGTTGCATGTCTTAAGGAATCATTGGATCCACAGATCCTCCGTAAAATCGCCAGCCAGGATCGCCTCATTGCTCCATTTGTTGCCGTGCTTTTGCAGGCTGAATAAGACGCCGACGTCTCCTTTGACAGATGATGATGAGCGCTGGTGTCGGGACAGAAACTTGAATGGAGCTTGTTGTTTTCAAACAGGAAAAATGGTCTAGCTGCTCACTTGTTAGAATAGTTATTTTTTAAAAAGGTTGCTCACATGCATCTGTGAGTGTCAGTGACGTCACCCAAATGTTCCTTTTTAGTGAATATATAACAAAATGACCTGTCCTCATCCATCGTCACGTTTTTAAGCAGCTTATCATGTGAGTTGGCTTGTTTATTTGCATATTTATGATTTAATGGAAACCGTTATTTCAAAATTGTGTTTTTTGGACATTTTCTGAATTCTGATAGTTTTGCGCATGTGTATAAAGAAGAAACGGCTAGTGATCGTACCAAACATCAGAATGCAGATGAAAAAAAAAAAAAAGCTTCTTTTCAATGTATGTGGGTAATCGTCAGTGTTCGATGTGAAAGTCCCATAGACTGTAAAAATTAATGGACAAAGCAA
>NC_050528.1:33001681-33016539 GCF_002922805.2 Oryzias melastigma
TCGTCCAGTTATTTTATATACAGTCTATGGAAAGTCCTCATACTGGTTTGTCTGACCTTTGACCTTCCTCTGCAGCTTTCAGCTTGGACACAGAGCAGCCAGACTATGACCTGGACTTGGAGGACGAGGTCTTTGTCAACAAGCTGAAGAAGAAAATGGACATCAGCTACCTGCAGTTTGAGGAGATGATCGACCGGCTGGAGAAAGGCAGTGGACAGCAGGTCAGAAACCGTCTCCTGTTTTTAATGTTTTCTTGCTACGCTTTTCTGATGGAGGATATATGTAAAGAAATGTGAGCTTAAAATACAATTTCTGAGTTTTTCTTTATTTAAATCGTTGTGAATGGTATAGGGCTGCCACGATTATTCGATTAGTCGCGACTACGTCGACTATTAAAATAGTCGACTACTATTTTGGTCGTCGAAGCGTCGTTTTTTGTTTGTTTTTTTCCTTGTTTTGATCTCAAAACTACAGTGCGCGCTTTCTAATGCCGGGTCTGCCGTTCTCTTCACACATGCGCAGTGGTCCTAAGCCAGACAGCCGGTTAGCAGTGATGTTAATGGGTAGGCTGGCGTATCAACAACAATAAAACTACACGCTAACGGAACTCGAAAATGTGGGGAAACATAAGAAAAATAAAAGAGGAAAATTGTCCAATGTAATTTCTTTAAGGCAGAACTTGTGTTCCATGAGATCGCTATGGCGGTGCATGAAGATGAAGCATGTTGTGACTGAGTTTGATCACGTTGAACAGAGAGCTTCGTCTAGCTAAGCTAACATCGGCGCTAACACAGCTAGCTCTGCCGCGCCAGTTTTCCGGGTTTGAATGGATCCTGTTCGGTTGTCATTAATGCGCTGTTTGGACATAATCCATCAGATCTGCAGCAGATCCGTGTCTACAGTACCTCTCTGTCTGTATAATAAACGTTTCATAATCCGCGCTCTTTGAGCCAAACGCCGCGAGGGCAGCGCGGGTTATGAGTTTACACTGGAAATGAACCGCTCGTCCAAGTGTGGCATAACATTAGCAGAATAAGCATACGATTAAATGTAACTTAAAGTCACAAAAATGACAAACAGCATAGTATCCACAACATTTAAGAAGTAGCACAGATTTAAGGGTTCTCCACCAAACTGAAAAATATGATTTAATTTCGTTCTGTGCATGTGCAGTAGATGTAGGTAGTGATAGAATGAAAGAACTGATGTACTTTCTAACATCCTCTGCTTTTCTCCCTTTTTGAAAATATACATTTCCCCACTTTTTAAAGATGTAATGTCTTAAAGCTCTTTGTTTATATGGGCATCCTGAGGTTTTATATGTATATAGGAATATCTTCAGTTCAAAGATGTCATTAGTGTTTTGCTTTAATAAATGGGCCTCAGTGAGCAAATATTTTGAGTGTGTTTATATCTGCTAATAGCTTTTGAAATACTTTACACGTGTTTCATTAAATATACATATTAAAGCTTTAAAAAATACTTGCCAGGCTTTTATTAAGTTTTCTGTTGTTGATTCAGATGACCTCATTTGATTTAAGTTTCGTCTTAATGCCAGAAACAAATTAAGGAGAAAAGCTGCATGATTCATTAAAGGCTTAATAAACTACTGTCTTTATTTTTAGTAAGCATATAGCTTAAACACTTCAAGTTTAAAGCCAATTATGGTTAAGATGTGTGTTTTACATCCATTTGCCGCACGAAACGATTAGTCAACTAATCGGAAAAAATAATCTGAGATTAGTCGACTATTGAAATAATCGTTTGTGGCAGCCCTAGAATGGTAAGCAAACAGAAAAATGATTTTAAAAAGGTTGTACAAGCTTCCTGCTCTGCTCCATTCTGATGCATCCACTTGCAGTCAAATAGATCCATGAACGTCTTTGTTTTCCTTAGGGCTGTCAGATTTGTCGCGTTAAAAACGCATTAATCTGACGTGTGCTTGACGCCGACAATTTTTTTGACGCATTAATCGTGGACTTTCTCATACGTGCCTTTCCATACCGCGCGCGCAGGCGTCCCGCCCTCCAACTCACCGGCTGCTCTCACTAGATCACGGGCGGGTCTCCAAACACCGAGCTGCGAGCTAAATCCGGCCGGCGCTAGGACCTGGAGAGCTCCTGCACCCTAACCCGGCTCCGGTTCGCGTCCAGTACCACGTCTGGTGGTACCGGCTCGCGTCCGGCACGGCGTCCCGAGAGCTGCAGACCCCCGACGTTCTGAACAGCAAGCGCACCGGGGGACGTTTTAAATGTTCTGAAGGTTTAAGCGTGATCCAGCCCCAGCATAGCGGTCTGTCTGCCGGCATATTCATCACGTGAACTCCCCATCGAGCTGCAGCCAGAGAACGCGGCGGCAGTAACAGACTGTCAAACTATCCACAGTGTATCCCGCTTTTCTCAGTCTTTAATCTTTTAAAAAAACAAAAGTTCATTGGAAATGATAAATCTCTATTTCATTTATTACTGTAGTTCAGCAGAGAAGGAAAAGATTTGGTCCTGACAAAAAATGAACATGAAAGTGTTTTGGAAATTTTATTTTTGATGTTTTTTATTTTATTTTACTGAACGTTGATTGAAGTTTAGAATTTAAAATGCCCTTCACTTGCACTTGGGCTTTTGTTAGGCATTTTATGTTACAGCCTTTTATTGTTAAGAAAGTTTATCTCAATACAATGTTACAAAATAAAGTATTTCTGATGAAAACTATTAATTTTACCATTCTTGTTTTCATAATAAATTTAGAACTACTAAATTCCATGAACCACACATTTTTTTTCCTTAAAAAAAGGCCACATGTAAATTTGCGATTAATCACGAGTTAACTCTGGAAAATGCGATTAATCGCGATTGAAAATTTTAATCGCCTGACAGCTCTAGTTTTCCTCATCAGAACTGTCTCAGAACAGTACGGCTGGACAGCTCCAATGTTTTGTTGCATCACTAATGATACGTTTTTGTTGTGAGGAGCTGTAAGCTAGCGGAAGAAAGTGTAAACAAAGGGCTGATGGGAAATGACAGCATACAGTCTTACCCAAAACTCAGAAGTGAATTTTTAATGAACTCCTGCCGCTCTGCAGAAACTATGTCCTAGAAAACTACCATGTTTTTTTTATTTTTTTTATTTGACTAACAACAACATAATCATAATTACAAGACTACTTGGAGCATTTTATAAATTGATTAAAATATGATTGAAGTGGATCTTTAAATAGAAAGATAATTAAAATATGTACTTCAGATGTTATTAGAAATGATCCTCCTCCAACAGCCTGACTAAAAGTTCCTAGACTTGTCTTTGATCTCCACGGTTAAAACGTGACTTCCGTCTTTACCCCCAGCTGGTGAGTCTTCCTGAAGCCAAACTTCTGCTGAAGGAGGACGACGAGCTCATCAAGGAAGTCTTTGACTACTGGAGCCGCAAGAGGAAAAACAGCAAAGCCAACTCGCTGATCCCCACCGTCAAGCAGGAGAAGCGGGACGGCTCCAGCACCAACGACCCCTATGTGGCCTTTCGACGGCGCACTGAGAAGATGCAGACCAGGAAGGTCAGGCACCGGTCTCTTTGTGGACTGTTAGTCTGCAGATCTGATTCTTCTAGAATCTTTCAGTCTTTCAGTCTGTTTAGTCCTAAACCTTTGTAGACTTTGTCCACCTGAGCATCCATATAAAAATTATGCTTTAAAAATGCAATCTGTTGTGGTTTCATAAAGTTCATGTTGGAGTTTTTAATTGAGAAATTGTTTTATTTTCATTGCAAGATAAACCCAATTTCTAGTAAATTGATATCAACAGAAGTTTTTTTTTTTTTTTTTTTTACATATTTGTTTGAATTCCTGATCAATGGATTCCAGAACATTAATTGTAATCCAGTTGTTCCATTGATTGAATACTGTTGACATCTGGCTTCATCAGTGTTGTTTAGATTCTGAAAGAACGATGCCACCAAGTGGTCATTGGAGAAACTGTAAACTCTTTTACCAGAGATGTCCTCACACACTAAAAGATGAATGCAAACATTGTGACACTGAATGAAACATGAGGGTCAGATCTGAATGTTTCTTCATGACCTTAGAATAGCTCACGTTGCTGTTGGAAGGTATTGGCTCTAAGACGTTTGTGTGGAGTGTTGCTGATGTTGCTCATCTTTGACCGTTCAGAACCGGAAGAACGATGAGGCGTCCTACGAGAAGATGCTGAAACTTCGCAGAGACCTGAGCCGAGCTGTAACCATCCTCGAAATGATCAAGAGGAGGGAGAAGAGCAAGAGAGAGCTGCTGCACCTCACACTGGAGATTTTTGAGAAGAGGTAATCTCACCTGAACTCCAGGTGGATTTTTCTGCACCTGCTCTTTGAGGCATCCTCACATTACATTCTGTTTGACCAGCTTTCTCCATAGGAAATCTAAACGTTTGTCTTTCCTCTCAGAAATGTCATGTCAGACTACGGCGGTGAGGTGATGGCGGAGGTTCTGGCTGAGCGGGCGCTGGTGAGGCCTCAGATTATTCCCTTGGTTCCCCTCACCAACCAGTACCGACACCAGGACCACATGGACCTCAAGGATTACAAGTCTAAGGTAAGAACATAAAGATTTTTATTTTTTTACTTCGATAGATTTTTGATCATTGATTGTATATGAGAACTGGAATGAGCAAATGTGATGTCACACATAGAAAACGTTTTTTTTCTGCCATTTACCACAATATGTCTGTTGTCAGACGGATTTCAATAATCGGTGATGGCTCCATGTTGGTCTGAGTCAATGTTTCTATGGCTACCAGCCTCTCCAATCAGAAGTGAGCTTGTCAGAAGGCCACACCTCTTCCATTGAAAGTGGGTTCAGGACAATATGTAAAAATGAACATTCGACGTGAGAGCATTTACTTCATTGAGGTGTCTGATTGGTCAGTTTATAACTTGAATCATAACAATATCTAGAACATGTTTAAAAACGTATCAGTAAGAACGGTTATTCTGACAAATGGAATGTTTCAGTAATAGCTGTTCTTGCTCTATAGAAGTCCATGGAATTTCAGATTTATGTAACTTCCCTACATGGAAAGGGGTGCCCCTCAGCCCAGTTCTCGGATACAGTCAGTGTTTTTGAGGGTTATCTGATGGAAAAAATGAGATCACTTATTAGAAAGTTAATTGTTTAACGTCTGGGTGACTGATCAGGTTAGTTGAAGTTCCTCAAGATGCCTTCAGTTGTCATTGAGCATTCTGTTCTTCTTCCAGCCTGAGAAGATGGAGATTCCTCGGCAGAAAAGGAAGTACGAGAAGAAACAGAAAGTTCTGCCACTTTCTTCAGGCTCCTCTCACCATTCAGGTCCCATTGTCTTCAACGCCAAGGACCTAAACCAGTACGACTTCCCCAGCTCGGACGACGAACCTTTCTCTCAGGTACTTTAAGACAAACGTTTTTAATATAATTCCATTATTTAATTCACATATAAATCCTATTCTGAAAGAGGTGCAATTCATCTGTATGGAAAATTAGGAATTTTCTGATTATTTATGACCTGGAACTGATGCTCTCTGTACTCTTTGCAACAAATGTCAAACTGCAGACGCCCAGAGAAATGTGTGCTCTGACTCTGACCTCTGACCTTCTGTTCACAGCTGCACTCAGGCTCCTCAGAAGCAGAGGAAGAGAACGACCCCGATGGCGCCTACGCTTTCCGCAGGAAGGCGGGCTGCCAGTACTACGCTGTGAGCAACATAACCTTTTCTTCTTCCTCACATCAGACCTTTTCTTCTTCTGTAGTGACCCAAATATAGTCTTTGTAGTGAATTTACTCATTGAGTAACATAGGAAAATTCTGAACTCAGTTTTTATGGGTTTAAACTCAAACTAGTGTTTTTAAAATGTGACCAAATCGACTGACGTGTGTGACGTCCGTGTTCTCAGGCTCGTCAGGATCAGGCGGGTGGCTGGCCGTGGTCTGGTCCTTGGGAGGGCGGTTTGGCGGAGGATCGGTTTCGCTACAGCCTCACTACGCTCACCGTCCCACGCCGCTGTCTGGGCATGGCTCGACGCCGCGTGGGCCGAGGTGGCAGGTCAGTCTTCAAGATGTGGGCCACACTACTGCTCGTGTTATTGAAGTTATTTGTTTTTAAAAACAATATTCATCAATGCCAAGACTTGGAATCAAGCAATTCATAGTTGGATCAGCTGCAGGTTTTAAATCAACGATTCTTAATATTTCATCTAAATAAATGGTTGCTCTGTTTTCCTTTTTACTGGATGTATTTAAACACCATTTATACCTTGAGACCAGGAGATCAGAATCAGTGAAAAATAACAGATTTTGATAGAACATAATGTTATTTATCACTTTAAACCAAGTCACTCTAAAGATCTTCAGTCAACTTCCTGGTTAATTTTAGCAGTAAACTAAACATTACTGTAGCTCTATTATATTTACAACAAATCCTAAAAATGTTTTCCAAAGTTTTTCTGACAGTAAATGGATAACAAAAACACAGTAAACAAGGACACAACAAAAATGCATAGAAATGGAACAACTAGAAAAGACACAAAATCCTTTCATCTAAACCAGGGGTCTGCAACCTGCAACACTTGAGGAGCCGTTTGGGTCGATTTCTTCCTGAACACAACCCAGCGAGGAGCCACAAAGTCTTACTTCATCCTTCAGAAAACTAGAACACAGATCTTTTAATGCCACTCTTAGGATAAATATAAATTAAATATTGTTTTTCTTTGCTCAAACATTGACTTAAAGAGAGGAAAAACATTTTTTCTAAATATGAAATGGCTTTTAACAGAGAGCTTTTAACATGAATTCCTTTCAAAATTAAACTGGGTCACATTGGACCATCTCTGCAGCAGATGTTGTAGTGTAGTCTAATTTCTGAAACGATTTAGAGCCAGAAGTTTGAAAATGTAAGTAAAAGTAAGTCGGAGATAACCAAGTGACCATACTCGATCTTCACTTAAAAAAACTTAAATCTGTTCAAAAATTAGAAACTCTAAATTGTATTCTGGTGTGCTTGAAACATTCATTCTTTTTTTGTGCAACTTTATGCACAAAAATATGTCAAAATATTTTATCGCAACTTTGTTGAACTACAAAGTAGCAGCTCAATGGATTAAATTGGATTGGAGCATTATGGGTAATTTAGCCAGATCCCTCAGACTGTCATTGTAATTTCCTTTAGTTTTGTGTTACTAGCAACTGACTTACTTTAAAATTACTTTGTGAAATTAAACTTTTTTTCTTTACCCAGAGAGCCACAATGGAGAGGTGAAAGAGCCACATGTGGCTCCAGTTACAGACCCTGATCTAAACTGTCAACAGTGTTTCCAACAGATGTGTTGGAAACAGATTTTTTTTTATCTTTAGTGGAAAAATTAAAAAACTGTCTCACTTGAGATGAACGTTTTAGAGATGCGTTCTGCCATGCTAGCAGAACCTCAGAAAACGTCACATTATTGATCCGCAGAATTTTGTCATTTGTTTCAAATGTATTTCAGTAAACTGAACTTGAGCCCCCCCCCCATCTACAAAAAATACGCTTGATAGTTCTATTTTAAATATGAGAAGCTTCGTGGAAGATTACAGTAGCGCATTCAGTTCATTTAGTTTATGTACATAAAATCCAACATTATTCTGCATTTTAGAGCAACAATTACATTGAATTGCATTAAGCATGACATGTATTTTTAGCATACTTAACTATATTTGTAAAGATTGTGAATCTCTGAGGTGGCAAATATTTGTACTCCAGTTTTTGGGAACAGATCACGAATAACAGTATTTGGATACTGGTTACTAGGGCATGGTTGATAAAATCAATTATAAGATTTGAATTGATTTAAGCTTAACAGATCGACTCATAAAAATATAGATCGATTTAGCACATAAAGCTAAAGTCCACTAGCTTGATGCTAACATTTAATGGAATTTCCCATAGGACAGCTAATGCTAACGCTAATCATACATTGCTGACTAAATGAACATTTTTAGAAACTCAGACTTAAATTTTAGGAACTCTTTTATGGAAGTAGTTTTTTAAAGTTACTATTTGTGATCTAAAGCACTGTTATTTTTCTCATACCGTCTCCTTCTGGAATAACGTGTAATGCTATAGCGTGATCACCACCTAGTGGTCAAACTGAAACGTCCTCCAGGAGAAGCAGAACAATGTTTCCAATGTTAATGATCTGAACATTTTAGTTAGAACTTCTGCTTTAGAGAATCTATGTAACACTGGATGATATTAACAATCTCATTATTTCACTGATACATTTACAGTCTGTGAACTGGATCAGATTAATATAAATATACTCAGAACGTATAGTAGTTTATTAATATTTTTCTAAAAAAGTGTAAACTTAAAATTGAATTGAAGAGTCAAAAGAATTGAAAAAAATTTGAATCAAATCGATGCGGGCTCTTGTGAATCAAATTTTTTCTGGAAGTTATAATCGATACCCAGTCCTGCTCATGAGAGCCCCACAAGATCTACTTATAGATAATCTACTCTTATAGACAAATTGAAGATGTGATGTGTGAGATTAGAAGAAAGCAGTGCTGTTTAAAGCTGATATTGTTTGCTCATAATAAGGAAACCATGTTGACCTTTGCTGCGTTCTGTCGTTTGTCTCTCAGGGTCTTATTAGACCGAGCGTACACAGACTACGACAACGTTTTCCATGGACTGGATCCGGAAATGCTCGACCTGCCTCCTCCCGCTTCTCCTCCTGCTTCAGCCACATCGCTCTCACCGGCCACTGACAAGTTTGCCAGTACCTCAGAAACGAATACCTCAGTCAGAAGCTCCTCCTCCTCCTTCAAAGACCCCATTTCCTCCTCCTCCTCCTTGGACCTCAGTCAGATACTTTTGAATATAAAGTCATGCCGCTGGAGGCACTTTAGACCACGGACACTACCACTACACGAGCTGGACGAGGCCCACCCTCTGTTCAGAAGGTTGAGCCGAGTCCTGAAGCGCCCACGCTCTGTCTCTGTCGGGGGGCGGCCCTTCGGATCCCAACGCCCCGTCAGGGTCATCCCTCCTCCAACGGCCACTGCTGGTAGGTGGATCTCCTGCTTTTGTGTGCGTTTATGCTGTCATTATTAACACTTTTCATTAAAAATGGGCGATGTGTGTCTTTAACTCTTAACACCAGAGCTGTAGCTCCAGTGTTTACATTCTTTTGGCTAACGTAACTCTTCAACTGTTTACGCAATAATGTAATTCCAGTGAATTCTGAAATGTGAAAGAGAAGAGTTTACACAAAGTAAAACAGCTGATTCTAATATAGAAAAACGATTCTAGTGGCCGCTCTGGTGTTGAAGGGCATCAATCCTCCCCTCTGATAGTCGGTTGATTCTGTGCTCCAGATGCTGTTCTCTGATGGAGCAGCTGCATTTGTAAACTTTCTCCACCGTGAATAGAAGTTCTGTAGTTGTGATTGGACTCGTTTTCTTCTGAGCTGGATTATGTCTCTGTAACTGCATACGTCTGCAGTAACCATAGATCCCGCTGTTCAGCTGGAGTTTTATTGCAGGACCAGTGCCAGCTGTGTCAGTTATTTTCATGTTCTTTTATGGCACAGCTGTTGCAGTTTCAACCAAACCCACCAGCTGTCAATTAAACTGGATTGGATAAATAAATTCATGAGCGGCTGAAGGTCCGTTGGCGCTTTGACACGGCGGCATGCAGTGCAGCATACAGACTAAACGCTCTCCGTCTTCTGTGGTGTTTTTCTGTGAGGGCAGCGGGGCGTTTTGTTTCCTTCTTGTTACGGCCGACGTTCTGATCTGCATGTAAAACAGCTTTGTATCGATTTGCTGTTGAAAGCTGCGCTCAGGAAGCTTCAGACAAACGAAGTAAACAAACAAACAAATACCTCTGCGTCACGGTGGTGGTCTTAGTTTGCCGAGAGCTCCGGTGATGATGCAGCCTTGAACACAAAAAGGAAATGTTGGTAGTTTTCATGACGTGAGGTCCAGACGGAGATCCTGCCAAAAGATGAGCTGTGACTTCGAAGAGAAATCTCAGAACTTTGGGGGGGGGTGGAAAAAGGTAAATCAATATTGCTGTAAAGCCCAAGGTCACATAATACCTTGAAATGTGAGAATGTGCTTCAGATCAATAAACGGCCTGTGAAGAAACGCTTTGGGCTGTTGCTTCTGCAGGCCAGATAAGGAAACAGGAGAATGCCGTTAGCGCTCCACAGAGCGTATTCGTTCCTCCGTTTTCCTTTTATATGCAGTGACCCTCGGCGGCTGCTGTAGCTGAGGATCAAATGAACCTTTGTTTTTTTTTTTTGTTCATGTGCAGCTTAACTTTATCCAGTCCAGAGGTTTCAGCTTTGATTCCTGCTTGACTTTAAGAGAGTTTTCATTTGAATAGAATTGGCCGTTTTTGTTGGAGTATTATATTTGTTGCTTTTTTATTTTTTTCAAAATCTTTGACGTGTAAAAAAAGCAAGTCATCCGTGACCCCTGTTCAGTTATCTGCTCATATAAGTTGAAATAAATCAGTTTAACCCTTTAAACATTGGAGGTGCTGCCAGCAACCGCTAAGTAACACGCTCTCTGACTTACCTCAACTCTTTGTTCACTGATCAACGTGAATCAGCTGATTCGGATGCAGAGAAAACCACTTCAAAGCTGCTTCTCTCCACAGCAGACGTTGATTATATGGAATAGAGGGGAAACAGATGACAAAACTTAGGGTTCGGATCAGTGCTGGGCAATATGGAAAAAAAATTATATCCCTATATAAATTATTTTATATCACAATAACGATGTGTGTTATGATATACAACAAATTATATTTTCATTAAAGGAAAGCTCTTGCTAGTTTTACTTTGAAAACAGGAAGCTTCACTGACACTTAATTTTGAAGATTTGTTTACTTCTATTGACAGTAGCGCTGCTCATTCGTCTTTGTCTTAGTTCATTAATTTAAATCCAACATCATTCTGTATTTCAGATCAATCAATGTTATACCAAATGATATTTTACTACACTGTACTATATTTATAAAGATTGTGAATCAGCAATTTGAACTTTTTTGGGAGCAGATCGCGAGAATTCAAGTGCTCAGATACTCGTTACAGTCCTGTTCCACAGCTTGGTTTACCTCATATTTTTTGTAATCTCATATGTTCATTTTCGTGGACTTTCCTTGAGTGAAGGAAGGTTTGTTGTGTTGGCACCAGTGTGGGAATAGCCTCCTAGCATAGTTTACATGTTGATGTCTTCTGCTCGTCGTCGGACGTCTTGAATCCAAAATGAAACTGAACACAGATGTTCCCTCTTTAGCTGAAAGAGCTTCTTCTTGGGCTGTCTGCATTGGTGTTTTTGTCCGTTTTTACTCCGAGGAAACAACTTCAAGCTTTTCCACGTCCATCGTTCTGCTCTTGTCTTAACATAAAGCCTGTCATAAAATTCGTATAAGTGCGAATCAAAGAACGTAAGCCGCTTTTCGTTGCAAAACCACGAGACGGAGTTTCTTTGTGAAGAATCTCTTTTTAATTTGTCTTTATTTTCACTTGGATACATTTTTTGTGTACACACTGACGAGTATAGGACTATTTGATGATATATTTGGCATAGTATTGGTTTAAATTAGGTGTGGTTTCTGACTACATTTACATATCTGGAGACAAAATCTACAAAAACTGAGAAAACGATGCTTAATGTGCACCCTAATAACCACCATGTTCTAATTAAATCTTAAATAAAAAAACTTTCATTATTTCTTAGTATTAATTGTAGTATTTAAGCTAACTGTAGGAACATTTAAATATTTAAAAGAATTATCTGGAGTTAGTGTGCTGGTGAGGCACTGCCCTGCCCGGTTTTCCTGGCAATTTCTGATCCTTTTGGCTTGCCATACTGCCTTCCCCTGATACCATGCTGCGGCTGCAGGAGCAGCGTCTGCTCCTCACTGAAAGATCTGAACCCAGACATGGAGATGTGCACCAATGCTTTTATTCAGCTCTTCAAAATAAGAAATCTGATCTCTCAGTATCTGCGTCCTCCATGGCGAGGTCTAGAAAAGTTTTTTTATCAGAAGCTCCTCCCACATGTGGCGGGAACTTCTGAGTAACAGACTACTGGATAATTGTCAAGAAACAACTTTGACGGTTGTTACAACAGAGTTTACAGTACAGGAATTTGATGCCATCTGCATTCGCTGTGAGAGACAATTGAGTTTAATAATGACAGTCCCACTGCGTGTGGGAGGAGCTACTGTCATTTACAAAACATGGAAGACACAAATGATGTTGTGAGATAAGGTTCGGTTATTTTTAAGGGTTCTGTAAAGGTGTAATAATAATCATATCCATGTGTGGGTTCATGAAATCATTCAGAGACTCGATCAGTACAGTGAGCTTCACCTTCTACTGCTGGAGCTGCATCTGAATGACTGACACTCTCAGCGGTACATCCTTCTCTCTTTGACCTAGTTTGGGGCAAAAAATTAAAAAATATAATTAGGCCTATGTATTATTGTCTTTATCATAAAGTTCAAAACGATCAGATTTCCCTCTACGTTGATTAAGGATTCCACCCTTTGATTGTATCAACACATCACAGGCTGAAGTAGAGTTCCTGATTGGTGAAAAATTTGCATCACGTCTACCAAAGTTCAGATGTTTGAACTTGTGCTATGAAGTATTTGCAGCACATCAGATTTTTCACTTGCTTCAGACAAGCTGCAGGACCTCTGATATCTACATTGACTTGGCATTGAAGCGTGAACGCAGCTTTACGATGGTCAAAGGAAATAAACATTGGAGCTAAAGCTGTTAAATGGTTAACGTTGACAAAGTTCTTTTCATCACTAAGGTTACCATGCTCACGTTTGTGGTTTGCATATTAATGCATGTTTGTGACCTTTCTGTTTCCAGCTTTCACAGCGGAGCAGTACCAGCAGCATCAAGAGGAGCTGGCCCTGATGCACAAGCAGCAGCTGGAGCAGGCCCAGCTGCAGCAGCACGCCAACAGCACTGCCAACAGCACAAAGGTGAGCCTCGCTGGCGCCGCCAACCTGCAGATCAGCGCTCATCTTAACCCGACTGCTCTTCTCCCCCCACAGAGCCTGGTGAACATGCTGGACCAGGCCAGTGCTCAGTTTGCCGCTTCAGCTGTCGTCACCGCCGAACAACTCCTAGCTCTGAAAACAAAAGATGATCTGGGCCTAGGAGGCGGAGTTAATGGCGTCATCCCCCCCTCAGGTATGGCGGGGCTCAGAAGAGCCTGAGGGTCGTGTCTTTGGACTGCTTTTATTTAATAAACTATGAAATGCCTTGTGTTGCTTTGTTTTTACTTCTTTTAGCTAGCTTAAAGCTTAAAGCTTTTGTTCAGTAGTACAGATGCCAGGTTGAAGGAAAACAAAAGATCTGCTGTTTTTTTGAGAATAAAGCAAAGAATGAAGGTTTTTCTGCTCAAACTAGGAATTCTAAGCAAAACAGATTTCCTTCATGAGAAGTTTCAAAATAAAAGTTTTCACACAGCAGCAGCCGTTTGTATACAGATGATCATCCAGCAGTCGTGAGCTAAATAATCTGAGTTTCAAACTCAACATTTGAGGCGCAGCCCCCCATGTTGCTCCTCTTAAAGCCTTTTATAACTAAAACTTTGCGTCTCCACACCCCTCCCCATCTCCTCCCCCTCCACCTGGCTTCTCCCGACCATCCAGGTGTCTACAAGGGCTTGCACCTATCGAGCACAACGTCCCCGTCCACCGCCACCCCGGCTGCTCCAACCACTACTCTGACATCCACCTTGCTCCACCCCTCCACCACCAGCTCGGCCGCCAGGAACAACAACGGCACCGCCCACCCTGCCAACACTACCACTAACGCCGCCGCCGCCACTCAGGTCCTGCTGGGAAACAACAGCCTTCGTCTGGGCGTTCCCGCCGGCAAGCGCATCCACGCCCCCCGGACGCTGGGCACCACCATGTCCACATCCGCCTTAAAGCTCGCCCACGCGGCGACCGCCAACTGTCAGAAGCCTAAGGTGGCCACGGCCTCGGCCTCTCCGCTGGACATGGTGCCCAGGTGAGATGTTGGATTTGTCTGCTGCTGCGGTTGCTTAGCAACAGTCAGTATCACAGGTGGGCTAACTTCCTGTCTGGAAAGCTTCTGACGAGCCTGTTCTTCCTCTGCTTTCAGGGAGACTCGCGAACAAGACAAGCCAGCGCTGAACAGTCTGTCCGAGAACACAGTGGCCATGGAGGTCACGTAGCCCCTGGCTCGCCGCCGCGCCACACAACCGGACTCTTTCTTTTTTTTTTTTTTTAATTTGCATTCTTTTCTCGTTTGTGTTTTATTTTTTGAGGGGGTGCTATGCATCATTTAATTGTGAATGCAAGTGGTGGATGAATGAGCACAGCAAGGATGGGTTTCCATGGCAACTGTTCTGGGACTTAATTGCAATGCTCGTCTCGTACAATTTTTCTCTGACCCCCCCCTTCCTCCCTGTTTGTTACTGTTAATAAGAGATCGTCTGTAAATTCTTAATATGGCAATTATATGTACAGTACTGCATATTTGTAATACGCCCCGCCCCCTTTTCTTGTATATAACATTACTTGAAAACAGAATTGTTCATTTGTGATGTTTTGCACTCAACTTAAAAAAAAAAAAGAAACAATTCAAGAGAAAACAAATTGCAACTGAAGCGAGTCTGAGGATCGGAGGTTGTACCACAAAATGAAAAAACAAAAAAACAATGTATGTCATCACACGCATGGTGCAGAACCTGCTGTTGGAACTATTTATTGTGCCGTGTTTACAAAGGTCCTTATTTCCCTCATGGTTTTGTTTTGTTTCATTTGGATTTTTTTAAACATAATGTAAAACA
>NC_050528.1:33016569-33016869 GCF_002922805.2 Oryzias melastigma
CACCACCTCTCAAGTGTTTAGCTACTTCCTTTAGCTAGCTGTGTCTTGGCCCCTCCTCTTTTGGGATATTGAGCAGGGTGGGAACCTCTTTTTTGGGGGTTTCCGTGGTGACGTACAGACGTTGGCACAGGGCAGGGACACAAACCAACTCGTTCTAAGGCATCGTGTCGGCTGGTCCATCCATAACGCTCTTCCATTCTTATTCCAAGTAACAAACCAACGGGGATGAAGACTTTCCCAGAAGTCTTTGCTGCTTCTGATGTATCTAAGCACTATATGATTTGTTTAATTTTATGCTGC